>NW_022639496.1:1344296-1355716 GCF_010583005.1 Odontomachus brunneus
CTCTCTCTCTCTCTCTCTCTCTCTCTCTCTCTCTCTCTCTCTCTCTCTCTCATGAAAATAATTATTCATTCTATTTAAATAAAAAAAATTTAGATTAAAATAAATATGCTATTAAATATCCTTCACAATAAATAAATGTTTACTAGTTTTTAGATATTTTTTTCTCAGTGTATACACAGAAAAACAATGATTGTACCAACAAGATTCACGTATAGGTCAACCATATTATTTTTTCCGTGTAACAAAGACGTTTTCTCGTTTCGTGATCACGATACCGTTTGATTGGTTAGTTTGGTCCCTCTTAACGCTCGCCTCGAGCAGCAAAGATAGAATGACGCTCGTGGCGTTACGAGCGTTAAATGGACCAAACTAACCAACCAAATGCTACCGTGGTTACGAAATGAAAAAACGCCTCCAACAAAGTACTCCAAACTTAGCTCCAAATAGTCACTTGACCGATTCACGCAGCGATTTCGAAGTCGATTATTTCGTTATAAGGATTACTTATTCCGAGTTCAAAAACCGGATTCATACCATTTCGCACAGCCCTACACTGAGAGAAAAATTATCTTAAAATCAACAAATATTTCCTTGATGGGTGCCATTAACATATTTACTTAAATCTACATTCTCTTTACTTAAATCAAATATTGTTTACTTGATTTAAATAAACAATATTTGATTTAAATAAAGAGAATGTAGATTTAAGTAAATATTTTAATGGCACCCACCAAGGAAATATTTTTTGACTTTAAGATAATTTTTCTCTCAGTGTAGTCGCATCCCCCGGCTGCGTGAAAATCGAGCAGAAAAAGCGGAGTGAGGAACGAAGGGCGCTAGAATAAAGGGAGATAAATAGTGAGGCAGGGGGAGGGGGAGAAAGGGACAAAATGAGAAAAACTGACGCGAATGGAACGTGCCTGGTATAAATCACCTAATTGCGCAAGCATCCGAGCGATAAACGCAGCACTTTACGAGGCCACTGTTTTGCTGCCACGCGCGACTACGACGCACGGGGCGAATGCAAAAATTGCTCGTAATTTATGAGCCAGCGTGCTGGCTGCGTACGTGTGCGCCTTGAGGTCGCTCTACATTAGTCGCAAAGCCGTCGCAAGCAGGATGCCTGTTGCAAACGGAAACGTCAGTACTGTACTTAGAGCATATACATGGAAGGAGAATGCTGGCACGAAAGTGTCCAAAATGTGTGCGAGAAAGAAAGCTATACGTTCCTATTCGTCCTCTGTGCGTTGAAGTTAACAGGTTAGGTTAGATTATAAAGTTGACAGGAGATAAAAGTTATTTATTTTCTTCTCATAGAGCTCTAAGAATTTTTTCAGAATTTTGTATTAACTTTCTAGTATTTTAAGAAAATGCAAGAAAACGCAAGAAAATGCAGTACTAAAAAGTTAATACAAAATTCTGAAAAAATTATCCGAGCTCTATGAGAAGAAAATAAACAATTTTTATCTCTTGCTATTTTTCGGTAAAGTTGATAGAATTCAAGTAAAAAAATATTGAAACCAATAATTTTGTAGCCCAGCAACAATCGACGCATGTTGGCGCACAGAGGATGAATAGGAATGTATACCTTTCTCTCTCGCACATATTTTGGACACAAATTTTTGGTCTACAGAAGGCATACGCAATTCTTCCTCCATATATATATATATATATATACTCTAAGGTATTGTAGACGCATCTGATCGCGACGCGAGCGTTGCGTCTGCTTGCGACTAGTGTAGAACGACTTTTACATGGATGTACCCCGGCCATTATATACCGCTACGTAATAAAAAGTAATTGAGACGAAGATCTACGCTACTAGAACTGGGAGTTGGCTTCATACCACATCGAGGCGCAATAATGCGGCTCGCGATCCGGCTTTCTCAAGTTTCTTCCTCGTTATGAACGAACGGCATGTGAACTCGCGCAATCGGCGCGTTTTCTCGGTCGGTTGGTCGCGAGATTTCCCGCGAGGATTCGAAGCGAGATTCGACTGCGAATCTCGTGAATCTTTCGTGCGCCTGCCATTTCACCATGTAATACGTCTGAGGAGTCTAATAAAGCCTGATTATTTGCTCTTATCTAAAATTCCATAATGATCTAAAATTATACAAATGATCAAGCCTGATAAAGTTTTTTTTATATAATAGTTTTGTCTAAGTAAAAATACATATTATCTTTATCTACATCTTGGATGGAAAGGAATGTTATCCTTATCGAATGTTCTAGGAACGTTTAGATAATTTGGTCTACATTGCTGCAATATTGAAATATTTGCTTTTATCTAGTGAACTTTAGTATTGCGTCAGTATTGCCTGTATCAGAGTGTTAAGATTGAGATTGTCCTATAAATAAAACAAAGTGACAAAAAATTTGTTTCTTGCAAAAATACATACATCGGATAACACACGAGAGAGCACATGAGAGAAATTTGTGTTTCTGCACAATAAAGACTTTATAAATAAAAGTATGAATACACATTTCTATATTTCTTTTATAATTTGCAATCTTTTTTTATAGTCATTTTAATAGTTAATAAATGGCCTTAAAAACCATATTATCTATAAGTTATCTACATGAATTGCCATGTAATTTAACCTTTCATCTAGATATATTTAAAACGAATAATCTTTATCTTATCTAATGAATTATCTTATAAATTATCTTATAAATTTACATATTTTCATCTTATTATTATCTAGTTAATTTTAAAATAATCTGAGCACAATACTAAAAAAATCCCCCGACATATAGAAGTGAATTTAGAAATAAAAAAATTGTATGTGAATTTTAGATGATTAGAATGAGTCAGTTTTTATATATTACCATTTTCTTTCCTGCTTTTTTTCTTTCCGTTTTTAAAGAACTATTTTTTTCCTTAGAACAAAATATATAAAAAATACATAAAAATATATGGAAAATATTTTCCTTATTAAAAAAATATTAATTACACACGAATGAAGAAAGTAGAAAAAATGACTTTTATTAAAAGTTTTATACTTATAAATTTATAAAAATAATATCTGTAAATACAAACTTGTTAAAACTTCTAAACTTCCTGAAAATAATATCATAAAAAGCGATGGACTATCAAATTCGGAGAGTTAAGGATCTCATTAATCGATTATAGAAGCGCAAGAGATAATAAATTACTTCCTAATACGAATTTATAAAGAAGAAGAAGGAAGTAGACGTTCTTGACAGGTTCCTCGATAAGAATATAAAGTAATTCGCGTCGAAGACACAAAACGACTTTTTTCTCTCTCGCATGCGAATTTACTATTGAAGATATCGCACTTTTGTTCTTATACCAGCAGGATTTCGGTAAGAGAGATATTATGGAGAAATATATTCGTCACATTTGTAAGCAAACATCGCGTTCGTAGCATATTCTAATATCTCTATCCGCTCGTCGCCGTAACAGGGCTTTTAGGACTCGGAATAATGTAACGAGTCGTCACAACGAAGAGTGGCGAAGTCGACAGGCGGCTAGAAGGACGGACTTGCCGGGGAGAAAAAGAAGTTGAAAAATGTTGCGTGGATTCACGCGCGCGTGAAAAACAAAAATGATGAACGAGCGAGGCAAAGGATGGTGTTACAAGGGACGTGGGGCGGGCAGAGAGTTTCACCCTCGGGGACTGAGAACTTTGCGGGGAATATCGTTGTCGAGGGTAAACTCGAATTGTAATTCCGAGTGAGAGTACTTACGACTGCGAGTGCGCATCATACATAATATAAACAAGAGTTGCTTTCAATAAGAACAACAAGATAAATGCTCATCGCCGGAAATATTCGCAAGACCCTGCAGAAAAGTTGCTGCAACATTCTCCTGCGGTTTGCAACTGCGATTTTTATTATGGGTTTATATAATCTCTTAAGAGAGAGCAATACATTTCTTAGATTTTTTCAAATTCAGCGTATGAAGCGATTTTCGAGGCCATTGATTACGAATCTACGAGGTCAAAAAGTCAAAATGTGAATCTCATATAGCAATCATAAGTTTATAATAATTCAAGATTAATTTATAATATTAATTTATAAATTAATTTATATTTTAAATTGTAATTAATTTATAATTAATGTATATTTTATATTAATTATATTTATAATATTAATTTATGAATTTATAATAATTCAAAATTAATTATTTCGCTTTTAGCATCATCTGGATGTAACAACATTTCCCCGATATGAAGAGAATATTTGTATTAAAAAAAAAAACTTACAACAAAAGTAAATCAAACCTTCCAAAAGTAAATAACCTAGTTAAGAGAGATAAGGCCAATAAAATGATGTTTGTCCAAATAGATTAGAATGGGAAGATAATATAATATTTGATAATGTCAAACATGTCGGCATGCGCCGAATGATTTGGTTTTTCAACGTACGCGGTGAATCAAACTTTCCACTATCAAATCGACTCTAAATAATTTTTATAATTAATGAGAATGCCCCTCTTTTTTACTTAAAACCTCCAAATACGCGTTAATTTATTTTTTAAGTTGCAAAAAATGAATTAACACGCATTTGGATTTTAAATAAAAAAGAGGGGTATTCATTAATTATAAAAATTATTGAGATTTAGAGTCGGTTTGATAGTGGAAGATTTGATTCTCACAGCGTACGTTGAAAAACCGAATCATTCGGCGCGTGCGTTTGATACTATCAAACATTATTATCCTCCCATTCTAATCTATTTGGATAAACATCTAGCATTTTATTAGCCTTATTTCTTTTAAATAGACTATTTAATTAGAGTTTTAGATATATGTTTAGTTGTAACAAACATGTTATCAACATTTTAATAGTTTATTGTAAAAAATAAGACTTATACAAAATTTTGAAAAGATGTTTAATACATTATGAGTTATCCTGAATTAATTGTTAATTTATCAATATGTCGATTAGTTAACTTTAAAATAATTTTTGCTTGGAAAACATGCTTTTTTACTTTCATCCGCTTATAATAATTTAATTATTATTATATAACAACAATTAAATATTCGAATTATTTTATAGTTATTTTTAGTTCCTTATGTTAATGAAAGCGTATAATATAATTCACTATCTATGCTGATAAGTCAGATAAAATTATCAATAATGAAGAGAAAATATGACAGATTAGTCCACCCCACTATGGCTTAAAGAGATAATCCACCCTTCCGCAAAAATTCCACGTTCATCGATTAAAACTAATCTGTCCACAATATTTTTTCCTTCAAGGGATAATATTTGACATAACGCTGTTGATCAGTAAGGAGGGGTTTCACTCGCGACTCTATATTTATAATAGAAAATAACTTATCATAGTTTGCTTTAATAAGAAAATATCTCGGTCAAAAGTCCTCTCCATTACTCCCCCGCTTTCTGAAAGATTAAAATTAATTCACCCTCGTTCACCCTCGGAATAATTATATTAATAATGAAGTATGAGTCATTTTAATAATTTCGTGACGTATCGCGCAGAATTCGCTCACGAGCGTCTTCGCTCAAGAGCTCCCTTTTTCTGGGGAGCCAATGGAATTTCCGTATCAAAGCGCTCCTCTCCGATGTGCTTCCTCAAATTCCACCTAATAAAGCGGCTTAATTCTCGCTGCTTTTGTGATATAAGACGCCGTAAAGGAGACTTTCAGTCGAAGCCTGTGTCATCGCCGCGGACTGAAATATCGTGCTTACGCTATTACGTACAAAGACCAGACGTACGGGATCGCGTTAAAATTTATACACGCTACGTCCCGGAGGCGTAATGACGCAGGGGCCGTGAATGACGCCACGTGCTTTTATTACTTGTTCCACGGGTGACACGTTTGAACAAGTGCTGCCTGTCTCTAAGCGTGAGCTTGTTCGCGGAAACGTGCAGCTGGCTGCCGTCGTTTGCACATCGTTGCAATTGTAAGAGACAACCGCAGTGTGCACTTGCGGAGCGTGTATACGACGCACACGTTGCACATATTGTCACGTGTTGCAGTTTGCAGTCTCACGCCGCGCGTAGAACCGACGCGGCCGGATGCACCGCGCTCCTCTTCCTCGCACTCTCAAGGACGTTGAATTTATTCCTTTCAGCTCTTAATTAGTCAGTCGTATTTGAGCCGTGCAAGATCTATTGCGCGATTTCCCTAGGGAACACCGGGGCCAGATGACATTTCTCAGAATACTGAAGTCGTTACAACTTTTCAGACAACTGATTCCCGACTAGAAATTGAGCTCATGGTCAGATTGATCTCAATCAATTATCTCATTTGTATAAGGTGATGGAAGCTTATTATTAATAAAGTCTTAATTGATAGTAATAATAACTCATAAATTAATCAATTGTTAATGATACATGGCAACAAAAAAATCTCAATATTTCTTAGTAAATTCGAGGTCGCTGAAGCCAAATCCGCCAGTAAAAAATGCCCATCACGTCAGGATTTTAAGATAAATCAAGTAATATATGGGTAAAAACTACGTTTTTTTGCTATATTTATCAATTTTTTGTGGTCAAACAAAATTTTATTTTTCAATTTCATTGACGCCTCTTTAAAGTGCAATTCTTTACCTTTAAAACGAATTTTTATTTTTTACTGTACGATTTTTTTTCACCGAGTTCTGAACGTTTTCCAAAATATAAATAATTATTGACTGATTGAAACTGGAAATTAGATGGATTTGTATGAAAATGAGTATACTAGGGTTTTCGGGGTCGCTGATACCGAATCTGAACTCAAAATTTCGAAATTCAAATATTTGCTTTCATTAAGATATTTGCAAATTTGTTAACTTTTACTCAATTTCTATTATAGTGGTTCAGACAATAACGACAAGCTTACGGAAATTTTATACCTAAAATTCAGCTTAGTTGAACCACCAAGAGTCAAGATATTATTGCAAAATGACGATCTTGAAAAGAAAAACGAAATATATTTTAACTGCATGTATCATACACTTAGATTGAGTATTTGATCATCAAAATTATATTTTTCTTCTCTTTATATGTTGTATAAATACACATGTTGTTTATATGTTGTATAAATACACATTTATATGTTGTATAAATACACATGTTGTTTATATGTTGTATAAACGAATTTTTATTTTTTACTATACGATTTTTTTTCACCGAGTTCTGAACGTTTTCCAAAATATAAATAATTATTGACTGATTGAAACTGGAAATTAGATGGATTTGTATGAAAATGAGTATACTAGGGTTTTCGGGGTCGCTGATACCGAATCTGAACTCAAAATTTCGAAATTCAAATATTTGCTTTCATTAAGATAACATTCATCAAAATAACATACTAACAATAATAACAACAAATAACAATAACAAATAACAATTTCGCACTTTCATTCAGTTTGTCATAAAAAATTGTGAAAAAACAAGCACAATTTTCAGGCAATCTGACCCTCCAGTTCCCTTAAGCCATAGTGGGCTAATCTGTCATATTTTTTCTTAATTTTTATAAGAGAATCTTTAGGTCGCCAACACATTTTCGCGCGTTGTGTTCAGGTCGAATGATGTTCGTAACGATGTGATCAATGTAAAAACACGTGCGCGATCTTCGGGCAACCGCGAAGCGGGAGCGCGTGGACGAATTGCGGCCTGATAAATTAGCATGTAATGCCGTGCGACGTGCGTATAATTGCTTTAGCGCGAACGTGACGATACAAACGGAAAACATCAACTCGATATTAAAACCATGACGTTCGTACACACGCCAGGCAACGTGTTTACTCCCAAATAATATTCTCGAACGCGCATGCATTATTTCAAACCGCGTGTGTGTTGTGCGATCGTTTGGGCAAAAACGAAAATTGACACGAGGGAGAATCGCGCAGAATGTGATTCATTGCACGGAATTTAATCGCGAGCGAGCGAACGAAAAAGAGAGAGAGGGAGAGAGAGAGAGAATGATAGCTACCGTTATATTCTAATACACTTTCGGAGAGCTCTCGCTGCCCAGACGGTAAAATAAGTCCCGTGTGAATAGATTTTAATTTCAAAGCGAATTTCCCCGCCGTATGTTTCGCGATTCGCGCCGCGTACGCCTCCATCCTTCGCACAGCGACGAATAATACGGCGGAATAAAAAAGATAGGTGTACGGTGGTATTCATATTGAATGCAGCTACGCGCACGGTTACGAACGGAAGAATACAGAACAGTAATAACAACGCTGCTGCTGTTGCTGCTAGAAGGAGAGAGAGAGAGAGAGAGAGAGGGAGAAAGAGAGAGAGAGAGACAGCATGAGCCGCTAGTAAAAGAAAAATATGAAATAACTCGAGCTTCATTGGTTGCAGTATTCGCAGTATTGTTACCTACAGCGTGCACACAAACAAAAAAAGTAATTAAATTAAAAAAAAGAAAGGAAACAAAATTAAAAAATAATTAAACTGCCAACAACAGAGCGCGCCCCGTTTAATTGTCGGAACGATCTGCCTGGGTTAATCGTTCACTCCCCCCGCGAAATGTTTAATTTCCCGAATCTCCGGGGCTCTTCGCGGAACCGAAGGAATGGATCGCGAGTCGCCTTATCGCGAGCACGCGAACCGTATAATGGCACGGCGATCAATGAGGAGATTGCCTTGCGCGAAAGTAGGCTAATGCAAGACAAATCGCCGCGCAATTTCATCGTCATCGCGTAACAAAACGGCGGGAAGAGGAGAAAAGAGACGAGCGAAGGTCGCGCGGGTCGGCAGCGAGACAGAACGAACTGGTCGCGGAGCGACTCACCGGGAGGAGAGATGCAAAAATTGATTCGCAAAGCGGCGCAAACAAACGACTACCACCCCGGGACTCGCATGGCTCGGCGCGAGAGACAAATCGAATTAAACGGGCGAATTCTGTAAAAGCTTCGCCGTGCAAATTACGAAACTCCCGCGAGGAGTGAGAAAAGCGAGAGTAAGAGCGAGCGAGCGAGAAAGAGAGAAAGAGAGAGAGAGAGAAAGAGAAGGAGGGTGTTTGGGGCACACAACGACATGCGCGCTCGTTCGTGCTAATTGGAATTAAACGCTAATTTGTTCAGTGGACGGTACAGGATTGGGAGTCGGCGAAAGGGGCCTGAAGCTTGTTTACAGTAAGCACCTACAAGTAAGCAGAAAAACAGCCTGAAATATGGAACAGAGTTTCGCTCGTCTGTGGGCAAACAGTGCGCGCGTTTTTTCGCAGTTAACTGCTTATTTATTTAACCCCGTCTCGGGCGCAACGATGTGTGTTAAGCCCCGATCTGCCGCGAGTTCGTCGAGTCGGGTCTTAAATCTGTCGATACGCCATTCAGATAGACCGCCATGATTATCACGACTCGAGATCCTAGATGAAAATGTACGCGGTTCGCGTAGACAATCACACAGTTATTAATGCATTCTCTCTAGAGAATTATTGCATTCCCTTTGCAGTAGTAAAAATACTGCGTGGGATTTGGACAAGAACTTGATGGAATTTCGCGCAGTAGCTGAAGCAGTTTACAGTACACAGTGTGTGAACCGATTCTTTCCAAGACAGCATCAGCAATATTAATACAATTTTATGATGTGCATGTAATATCGCGAATAATTTTAGAGTATTTATATTGTTGGGAAAGAGCTCAAAATTGCATGAACAATGAGTGAACAAACATATAGAGTATGGAAAAAGAAATTGAAGGAAATAAGACATTTGACAATATTAAGTCCTGTGTGGCAGAGATGACAACCACAATTATATAGAAACGGAGTAAAAGACAAATAAGATATATGTTAATAATACAGATTTTCACTGTGGTAAGGAAGAGAGAAAGAAAGAGAGAGAGAGAGAGCGAGAGAGAGAGAGAGAGAGAGAGAGAGAGAGAGAGAGAAAGAGAGAGCACATCAGACTATTCTGATAGCAATACATATGGAAACCGTTATGATAACTCAGATTCAGAACCTAATGGAATGATAGAATTACAAAAATGGATGAAACGACATGTTATTTGATGGTTTGAAAAATGTCATGTAAAAGGCGAGAAACATGAAAGTAAATGTTACCTACTAAAGATTTTTTGCGTTATCTTTCATTAGGATTAAAGTTTTTCAATAACTAACAGTAAGAGTTGAAGAGGCAAATAAGAAGTACAGCACGGATGTCTTAGCGCTATTAAATACTAATATTACTTTTTATATAATATTAATATGATAATGGAAGGATAATTATGTCCAGCATGTCAAACGCACGTATCGAAATTTTTCTTCGATTAACGTACGCGGCGAATTACCTTTCATACTTAGACTGATCCTTGAGTCTCAATTTTATATATATATATATTTAACATTCCCAAAACCCATTAAACCGATAACTCAAATAGATTCATTATATATGCTGCGAAAAAACTCGCCAGGACTCGAATCTGGAACCTCCCTACTTTCCGGGCGGGACGCCTTTCCATTCGGCTACCGAAGCTTCGACAGTAATCTCGCAACACAATGTTTATAAATTCTCTAAGGTGTAAGTTGAGAGAAAGAAAGAAAGAGTCGATCTCGTAAGAGATGTTATTATACGAGAGAGAGATAGCATATATTCTTCCGCCTAATGCTTAAGATAAACAGAAATTATAGAAAGCTCCTCTTTATATTTCTCCTATAATTTCTGTTTAAAGTTTTTCAATTCAAAGGCATGTTTCTTCAATTTTCAATTAGAATTAGAATTTTTTCAATTAGAAAGCATGCACATAAAATGAAATAAAGAGAACTATTTAATAGTTTTCTGACCATTTTCCGTTCTGTTTTCGTTCAGTAAGTGCATTCAGATTTTACGCATCTTTCGCACACTGTAACTGTAGGAAAAGCGTCATATCTTGATTCGAAGACCAAGAGTAGTTTTACTCTTCAATTACCAAACAAAAATTAACATAACTATCCAGAATATGCATTAAATTTCTCTCGGAAATTTATGATGGAAACTCTAGAATTTTTAAAATTACAATTATAGAGACAGACATACTGTATTGATTTAAATTTCATTGAATTCACATCATACAATAATGTAAATTTCTTGTCACATTGATGCAGCAACACATTTATTAAAGCTTACTGACTAAAAGTACACTAAGGTTTTCATATTGCATTTTACATGACCCGATTTGCTCTAAGCAAATTCTGATTATTTCTTTTTTTGTATTAGGTGGTAAACTTAGTTCCTGCGGCTCACAGTTAGATGACGTTAGTTGTAGGTGTAATTTATTTTGACATCTGAAACTGGCTGCATTTTAGAGGTTAGACATTTGTCAATAAAATTCAGTGCGAAGAGATTCATTTAAGCGAGCAGTGCTATTTTTTCTTTTGATTAAATATGGAACGTGATAAGTTGTTTTTTCGACATGTGCTGCTTCATTACTTTGACTTGAAAAAAACTGCAGCTGCAGCTCATAAATTGCTTTTCGAAGCTTATGGCAATTATGCTCCATCGGAAAGAACATGC
>NW_022639496.1:1355726-1366157 GCF_010583005.1 Odontomachus brunneus
TACGAGGATATGCGAAAATGGATCGACGAATGGATTGCATCAAAAGACCAATCGTTCTATCGTCGCGGAATCTACGCGTTGCCCGAAAGATGGGAAAAATGTATAGCTAGCGAGGGAAAGTACTTCGATTAATGTATTTTTTGCTTTTGATGTCGAAATAAATGAGTTTTTTAAACAAAAAAACCGCAGGAACTAAGTTTACCACCTAATACTTCTATATCGTCGTTCTATAAATACGAATGTTATATGAATCACTCATAACGGTCGTGATTTTATCGCGAGTAAAATTGCTGCTAAATTTACGTATACCTGTCTATCTGAGCGTCTTCATCACCGCGACGTCGAATGGGGATTTATCTTCCGGCACGTTTTTCGCGGTTCGATGATCATCGTGCGATTGACGACGTGCCGCTCGACTATCGATTACCGGCGCGACCGAGTTCTTTGACACATCGCTGATTAGACACACACTCACCATCACCACCACCACACCACGACCATCACCATCGATATCGCCACTGCCACCACCAGGGGTTCTTCATCGTAAAGCCCGGGACTTTATCGAAGGGGCACGCCGGATCCGTGTCCGTGTACGTAACTCTCGGCGCGATTATCATCCGCGTGAACCCTTTCTCATTCCCGGCGGGATAAACGCGCTTTTATCCGCTCGCCCTGAGGCGCGATAAACCGACCCCCGAGTGCCGCGAGCCGCCCTTTATCACGTCCTGATTATAGTTGCTTAGTCTCCAGCCAGACTCGCCGTCGCGCCAAAGCGCGTGCGAGGCGACGGGGGACGCAAAATTAACGGCGCAAACAGCCCTCCGTTGCGCGGCCACGGGGGTGGGAATACCATTTTGATTCTGCTCACGGTTCATTAACGCTGCTGTCAGGCGTGGCACGTGCCGCCGAGACATGTGCACATGCGGCCGCGGTTAGGCGCAATCGCTAGAAATCGAATTCGGCCAATTGTGTTACCGGCAAGTAAGCGCTGTGAAGCGCAACTTCGCTCAAGTAACTTCCGACGTGAGTCGAACGCGATGTAGAGACGCGTGCGTCTCTTTCTGCCTGTGCCGCGATTTACGTATATCTTATTGGGACTGCGCGCTGTGCGATTTACATATCTGGACTAATGATTATGATCATTAATATGGCATGAGTAACGTTTGGCAAATGTGTGTACTTTCTCAACTTCTTGGTATGAAATTTCATTCCAAATTTTGAGTCCCAAAACGTCCTTTTTGAGGAAATTTTACTCAATACTTTATAATATACGTAACGTGAATTATAGCTTTTAACGGGACTGGGGAGTCAGATTGCCTGAAAATCGCGCTTGTTCTTTCTCAATTTTTTATGACAAACTGAAAATGTGAAAGTGTTATTTTGACGTGTATTTATACAGCAAATAAAGAGAAGAAAAATATAATTTTGATGATCAAATATAAGTGTATGATACATGCAGTTAAAATATATTTCGTTTTTCTTTTTAAGGTCATTATTTTGCAGTAATATTTTGACTCTCAATGGTTCAATTAAGCTGAATTTTAGAAAATTTCCATAAGCTTGTCGTTATTGTTGACAAACTCGTGAAAATATTTAATTTTGAAATATTAATTTTTTTACTATAAAAGAACGGAAAATTTAATAATATTTTATTAAGATATTTGCAATTTTGTTAACTTTTACTCAATTTCTATTACAGTGGTTCACACGATAACGACAAGTTTACGGAAATTTTCTACCTAAAATTCAGCTTAATTGAACCACCGAGAGTCAAGATATTACTGCAAAATGACGACCTTGAAAAGAAAAACAAAATATATAATTTAACTGTATGTACCATACGCTTATATCGAGTATTTGATCATCAAAATTATATTTTCTTCTCTTTATATGTTGTATAAATACACGTCAAAATAACACTTTCGCATTCATTCAGTTTGTCATAAAAAATTGTGAAAAAACAAGCACGATTTTCAAGCAATCTAAAAATCCCTTTAACTAAAGTTTTCCTTAAAAAGTACGTTTTGGAATGCAACCTAAAAGCAGAATAATCATTATTTGTTTATATGGAATCAGAATATTCGTTTGAATGAAACATTCACTCTTGTAATTTCGTGTGGCAGTTTTCACCATCGCTTTGAGTGAAAATACTGTCACCCTTCATTCGTTTTGGATGAGATTCCACTCAAAGAAATTCTAAAAATTCTTTCTAAATTTCTTGGAGCGAAATTTTATTTTAAAAGTAGAGTGACTACTGAATCACTCGAACAGTTTTTCATTCATACAATTCTCCATTCTGAATTATCGAATAAATAGGGAATATAAATAAATTATATATGAAGCTCCTTTATATTATTCAAATAAGTAACAAAGATTCTAATGAGGAGCGGACATGGATGTAGTAGTGTTATCTTGATATTACAAACGTCTAATATTAAAGTTTATTGTGGGAGGATAAAATTGTCCAACGTGTCAGACGTACGTCCGATTTAAAATAATTAATAAAAAGGAATCAATTGCTCAAGAATATTGAGTTTGGGAATAAAAAATTCGCGTTAATATTGGGATACAGGATTGGTCTAAATGTGGAAGGTTGATTCGCCGCGCACGATTGCCGAAGGAAAATTTCGGACGTACCTCTGACACGCTGGACAATTTTATCCTCCCACAATAAACTTTAATAGTACACATTTGTAATATTTAGATAACACTACTACATCCATGTTCGCTCCTCATTAGTCTTAGAATCTTTGTTACACGCAAAAAAAATTATAGTTGGTGCAACCAAATAGGAAAATTAGATAATTAGAAGCGATATCTTTGTTATGAAAACTAATATTTCTGTTGTCGCAACCGAAAATATTCACCTGAACATTCAACGATATTAGAACTCGGTTGAGGCAACTAAGAACAAATGACTATATAGAAGCCTCATAAAGGAATTTTTCTGTTCCTACAGTCGAGTTTTCGTCTAATCCCTGAGCAACCAAAAATTCGGTCAACAGATTTGTTTTTTCCGTATGTAGTTACTCACGGAAAAAAATAATTTGCTGCAGCAGCAAACTAATTTGCTACATATGGACAGTTAAATATAATTTGCTATGTTAGCTACTTTTTCTTTGCTGCAGGAACCTATTTTCTTGCTATGATAACAAGAAAGTCTGCTCTTATAACAAAAAAAGTGGCTAACATAGCAAATTTGTTACGAATGAACAACTAAACATAACTTACTGCTTTAGCTACTTTCTTTGTTGCAGGAGCAGATTTTCTTGTTATCATAGCAAGGAAATTGGCTCCTGTAGCAAAGAAAAAGTGGCTAATACAGCAAATTATGTTAGTTGTCCATATGTAGCAGATTTTTTTGTGCTTGAATAGGGGATAGTTGACTAATGATATAAGTTGGCAAAACCGGTTATTTCCAATATTTTCTAATAAGTTACAGAATTAAGCAAACAAGATTTTTTAACATGTCAAAAATAACTTTAAAATTGCTTGCTTGATTCCAAAATCTATTAAAGAACAGTAGAAATAATCGATTTTGCCAATTTATCCCGGTAGCCAAATAGCCCCGGTCTCTTCCACTTTAAATTAAAAAGTAAATTTAATGTATTCTACTATTACAGGATTATATTTATCCTAATCGATCGAAAGATTTGTTCATTAGTGTCTGAATCCACTTTAAAGTTGAATGAAACATTCATTCCTGTGATTTCGAATGATAGTATTTTCACTATCGCTTCGAGTGAAGCCACTTTTCAGTCGAGATTGCACTCCAAAATATTTGAAAAATAAAGGAGATCGGGGCAAGATGTTATGTTATGCTTTTCAGAATTATAACTTTTCACACAATTATTATGATTGAATATATAGACATGATTCCTCTATATTCCTATGCCAACAAAATTCTGTAAATTTATATATTTTGCTTTGTAATAATCAAAATACTGCAATGTGGCCATCTTGTCCTGATACCGGAGCAAGTTGGCTAACAATCTAGAATAAGAGGCCACATACAATCTTGCATGTTAAAAAACACTTTGTCATTTAGAATTTTATAAATAAGATTATTTTATTAAATAAAATAATCTTAATTTAATTAAATAAATCTTAAATTAATTAAATAAAATAATCTTAAATTAATTTTATGAGTAAGACTATTTTATTAAATAAGATTTACAATTGTTGTTTTGCTTCAGAAAAAGAAAATATAAAGACATATTTCCTGTAATTACAATATAGGAATTTTTGTTCTTTATTTATAATTAACATAAAGCCAACTCTACTTTGTCCGATTTCAATTATTTTATGAGTGAAAATTGCTTTTGTTACCCGGAACAGTATATCGTTGTTTCTAATTTTTAATAGTAATATTATTCCGATTGTAAAAAAATAAAATATTTACATTCTAAAAGAAACATTTTGCAACTCTGTTTTTTCGCTGTTTTTTCTCTTACGATAACTACACAGCACATAACAAATATAACTCTTAGGCCAAGTAGACCAGGTCTTTCCTACAGCAGAACGCTTCGTAAATTATCTCCTATCACGCAACGAATGAATCAGATTCAAATGCGATTATACAGTAATTTGGGTAAATATGCATAAAAGGTTACACCTTACCGAATTCCTTGAAATTGATATATACTGTCGGAGTGATAGTTAGAAATGATTTACAAAAAGAACTAAATGGAGGATATTTAGAAGATATAACAAATCGAAGCTTGATAATTTTTATATTTTTCTTAGGTATTATAAGCTGCTTCAGGAACAATGAAGTTATCTACGTCGCGCTAATCTGTTTGGCATCTTTTAACTATAGAAAAAGTCGTTTGTTTATATTATTTGAAGGATAGCTCCATAATTATGGATATTGGGTTAACGATTGGTTTTGCCTATTTCTCACAGTTTGTTAACAGTTTTCAACATGCAACACAAATTTCTAAATCTTGCTAAAGGTAGTAATAAATTAATAGGTTTTTTGTTGAATGTATGAGCGATATGTTAATTATTAACAGATGCACATACATTTTAATAACTAACAGATAGGATTTAAGATAGGATTGCTTTAAGATAGGATTAAATTAAATTTCTAGAGAGTGGGAAATAAAACTATTTTAATTTCTCTATTATAATGCTAGAGTTAATATTTGTGACATAAATAAATTTCGTACCGTCTGCAAACGTCAATTAAAAATGAAGTATCAAAATACTAAACTTTATTTTGTTATATTTTTGCAATCACTGTCATCCTCTACTTGGTTTTTTTGCAAATCACTTGTAACTATCATTCTTACAATACATCAGTTTCAACTATATCGATGAGGCGTGACCTTTTATGCATATTTACCGTAATTTCAATTGAATTCAAATATAACTCTAAAACTTTGCAGATCTTCCCGTCCACTCCGTTTCTCAAACTCTTCAATGTTTGTAATCTTAGAGTCGGAATAATTGAATTTATGTCAAACGTTTCAACCTAAACTGCCATCATTCATTTATTTATATCCAATCAGCTGTCACACGTCCAAATCCCTTCTGTCCGCCACGGATTATTAGGTAACTGATAGCGCAAATGTACGTCGCGTCTCTCGGGAGGCGAAAACTCGGGAGGCGAAAACTTTACTCGGGAAAAAGAAGTTGCCCGGTTAAAGGTTAAGAATACGAAAAAGCTTCTTGGCGTATCTTCCATCACTATATCAGCGATTAAAGCCTAATGTTCATCTACAATGTGACATCTACAATGTGTTCTTTGTTTCCTGTTTCTTGTCCTCTGTCTTTTTTTTTTAGTTTAAAGCTTGATCTACAATATGCTCTGTGCGTTCTGTTTCTTGCCTTCTGTCTTTTTCTGGTTTAAAGCTTAAGGCTTGAATCAGAAAGAGATAAAGAGAAAGAAGCAGAAAGCAAATAACACATAATAGATAAAGTTTTAGGCTTAAGGTGTGAGTCAGAAAAAGATAAAGAAAAAGAAACAAAAAGCAAATAATACATTGTAGATGAAGCTAATCTACAATGTGCTCTTTGCTCCCTGTTTCTTGTTCTGTTTCTTGTCTTTTTTTTCAAGCCTGATCTACAATATGCTCTTTGCTTCTTGCTTCTTTCTCTTTATCTCTTTCTGACTCAAACCTTAAGCTTTAAGCCAGAAAAAGGCAGAAGACAAGAAACAAAATGCAAAGAGCATATTGTACATCAGACTTAAGGCTTAAGGTTAACGTGTAGCTTTAAGCTTGATCTACAATGTGTTATTTGCTTCTTGTTTTTTTTTTTTCTTTATCTCTTTCTGACTCACACCTTAAGCCTTAAACTAAAAAAAGACAGAGAACAAGAAACAGAAAGCAAAGAGCACCTTGTAAATTAGACTTTACGAGCGTTAAAAGCAGGAAAGCAGAAGTCAATCAGAACACGTGCTGAGATGGTGGTCAGGTGGTAGTTTCTGCTAGTACAACTAGTTCCTGCTTTGCTACCAGCGCGATTGCCTTCTGCCTTTCTGTCTTCTGCTTTTCTGCCAAGGTGTGAATAACGAGGTATACGAAAAATCGCTTTTCACTTGCCAGCTTTCCGCGGCGAACTGTGATCGAGTTAATGGCTGTCAATCACTTTTTGACCAACTCGCCGGCTATTTCATGCTGTCACTCGACACCACTTGCGAATTTTCAGACTGATTTGACAAATACGAGATTCCTTTTTATTTTTATCATTTATGAGATTCAATCCACGTTCCCTGATGGCATATCCAGCACGGCAAGCGGTCGCACGAGTGCAGTTGTGTACAGGCTGATTATTGGCTCATCGATACGCATCGCACGCGAATAATGTATGAACAAACCGCCACTCGACCGTCGTAATATGCACCCCAGGCCCTGACCAGGCCGTCGGCCGATGTGGCGGCGTGAAATTCAATCGTCGACACATAACGCATCGCACTCTCACTCCACGCCGTCATTATAGGCTATTTGCGCACGCGTGTGTATGTGTTGCTTCTAAGGGCGCATTCACACTTTGAAAAACAGAAAAACAGAAAAACAGAGAGCAGTCAGATCTTGCCATGATGGTCAGTGCTAGTTTCTGCTTTGCAACCAGCGCAAGTTCTGATTGACTTCTGCCTTTCTGCCTTCTGCTTTTTTGTCAAGGTGTGAATGCGCCCTGACGAGATACGCGAAGAATCATTTTGCCTGCTTTCCGTGGCAAACTGTGATCGAGTTTCCCGTGACGACTGTCACTCATTTTGTGACCAACTCGCCCCCATTTTATGCTGTCACTCGATACCACTCGCAAATTTTTCGATTGCTTTGACAAATACGAGAGAAATTTTTTTTTAATTTTTACCTTTAGTGAGATTCAATGCACGTCGGCGATAAAGCAATCAGCTCGCCAAAGTGAGATTCGGCGAAAAACCTTGGCCGAAGGTAAAATTATTTCGTGTACACTCACTTACACAATAGTTTCCAAATGGCTACGACTGCAAACTGCTACACAAGCTTTTCAGGATAATCGGTTATGAAAGGAGTCGAGGAGATAGTATTCGAGATATCAGATGGGATATAAGAGTGCGCGATTCGATTCTTAAGAGAATCCACGTTCTTCTTACAGAAATCGATGTTTTTTAGTTCATTCTCTTCTATCCTATTTTGAATCGATTATTTTATGAAAGAATTGATTTTTGTTCTTCCTTGATATGTCTATTCGTCGATTTTGTTATGTTTAATGCAGTGCATTCGACATTCCAACTAATCAAAGAGATGTTACTTTAAGTCTGTATAATACAAAAGATTACAAAAGTGATAGAGATTTGATAGATTTGGCTGTAGGGACAAAAGTAACTAAGATTTTCACCGAGAAAAAGTAGAATTTCAAAATCCTAGTTACTTCTTTAGTTTAAATGAAAATTCTAGATTAGATAACCGGAAAAATAGATTTTTACGAAATTTTTTTTTAGAAATAAGTAAAAATATCAACGTAGAATTTTAACCATTCTATTTATCATTATCTTAACTATGAAAAAATTACTTTTAAAGTATCGAAAAATTTTTTTAAGGAAAATCGCAAAAACCTCCTATTTTGCGATTATCTAAACCAGAACTTCCTTTTAAGGGGATGCTGGAGTCGATGACAATGTCAATAATGTAGACGATCGTCACTAACATAATCACGCTATCCTTTTCGTATTTCTTGTATATACAGAACTTACATGAATGTGTGTTGCTTTGTTTTACCATATTCAACGGAAAACCTAACTATATGTGTGTGGGAATCTTTCTGCAAACTTTTTCAATATTTTTAAGCTTCCAAATGTAGATGCGAAGGTAGAGCAATGTTCTTTAAAATTTTTCTGTTTGGGGCATTTATACTTTCAATATATACAAGCTGTGAAAGTTTTGGATTAGGCTAAATATTACGCTAACTGACAGCTTGAAATTTTATATTAAAAATTTTTTCTTTGTTTTCGTCACATATCAAGCAATGCTCTCATTTATTTTTGCACGTACTTCCATTGCGTAAAAGCACTTGTAAAATTCTGTGTAACCAATACGATGTAAACTTTGTAAAAAAATGTCAGTGTTCTACCGATAAAGTTTTCATCTTCAGCATCCTTTTAATACGATGATACAATCCTGTGATACGATGTAATATGATTGGCATTAGATTTATTAGGCATATTGGACTCATGCAAAAAAGAAAGTTTAAACTCTCATTGTGTAATTTTTCCATATCTCGTTATTTGAGAAAAATTTAATTTTAACTATTTCGATTCAGAATCGAGTTTCATTAAATAATCGTTCATCCCTAATCAGATCACAATTGCAACAGAGGATTCATGGAAAAACGTATCTTTATTATGCTCTTATCTACTAAATAAATGACCAATTACTCCGTACATTGTCACCTGTTGTTATAACCAATTACACTCAAGTCCGTGAGCAGTGGCCGTTTCACGCGATACCAAGAATGAACTTGAGAAAATGTGTCAAAACTATTGTGCAAACGAGAGTGTACAATTGCGAGCAAAAAGATTGTCTGTAATTTTTGAGGTAAGTTTGTGAACTCTCCGTCTCGTCCACAATGGGAGTATTCTCAGAGTCTCTGAGTTTGCGAATGTAAGAAATAAATGTAAGATAAAGAATAAAGCTAGCTTAGAATTAATTAAATAATGTAAACAGACCCTTTGTATGTTGCGTATAAAAAGGAGATGTTACAGTCAAGAGACGGAGAGAAAGCGTATAAGACTGTTAGATAGTTAGATCGTGATATATATTATTTTGTCAAAAACAATAGAGTTTTATTGATAGGTTTTGGCCACAACAGAGGCATTTGGGTTGAAAAGTTAATAAGACTGCGAATAATAATTATTGGAATTCAGACGTTATTGTTCATCGAATGTTTTTATATTAATAAAGTAATTTCGAATTGGTCTCTCCGCAAATCTGTTGGTCACATCCTTTCACGAACCACCCCAGAAATTACGGACGACCCTTCAGTCCGTGGTCGAATTTTCGCGGATGATCTCGCACATTGCGAAGTTTCAAAACTTGGTCCTCGTGGAATCGTTAGCGGATGTCGCGACGAGGTATTCGAGCATTACGTGGAGCTCACGGCCCATTATATTTATCGTTATCATCGACACGTTCACCGTACGGGGACCGCGTCGCGTGGCGACACTCGAGCGGCCTCGTTTTGGTAGAACTTCCTCCGTGATATCAGGATACACGAGGAGCCGATTAGAGGCGGGAGATGGACGGAAACCGTGATCCACGGGATGAGGATAGAGTTTCACATGCAGAGGTGCGCGTACACGGCGAGTACACGGGATGATCGCGGAGGCGGCGAGAGAGCGCACCCCCATTATCGCGCACAGCTCGATACGCCAGCGCGTAATCTCGTGAACGAAAACATCGCCGGCCGGCCGACCGGCTGGCCTTTGAGGCGACGGCCGGCTAATGAGTTTACCGTGTGTCCTCGAGTTTCACTGACGCCGCGGAAATCTCACGAAAATGCCTGCGGCAGGCCGGCGTCGTTCGCCCGCGCGGCCTCGCGCCGCCACTCGCGGCGCGCACGCACTTTCCCCGTCGCGAAATATCATTTCCGTCGAAGACACAGGCCACCCCCGGCCGCGTATTCAACCCTCGTCGCGCCCTCCTCCCCCTCGCCTCCCCCTTTATCTCGGCCAACTCCGGCGCGGCAGCCTGCGGAGAGACGAGAGCGGCTTGAACAAAATCGCGTCGGCACGATATGCACGGGGTATCGCTTTGTAGCGACTATTTCCAGAGGCAGGCGGTCTTGCTGAGGTGAAACGAAGGGTAGGGTGGAGTGACGGACGAAAGGAAGTAGATGGTGGCAGGAGAGGCGCACGGGGTGGGGAGCAACACGGAGGGGTAGGTCGTCGTCGGATGTAGGGTGCAGCGGTGGCGGCGGCGGCGGCGGCGCGGAGGGAAGGGG
>NW_022639496.1:1366550-1387470 GCF_010583005.1 Odontomachus brunneus
GGGGGGGGGGGGGGGGGGGGGGGGCGCGAGGGTAAGTGCATCGGCATGGAAAATGTGTCGGTCGCAGGACGCGTTTGCCGGACGCCGCTGCAAACGCGTTGCTGAAGTACTCTCTACCCTCCGTCGCGTCTCCCCCGACTACCCTCGATTGCGCTTTTTTTTCTCACGCCGCTCTTCTCTTTTTTTCTCTCCTTTCCTCCCTCCCCCCCTCTCTCCTCCCGTCTTTCTCTCCATCTTGTCTCACCATCGTGAGGCGAACGGGCGAGAATCCCGCTGATGATTAAGATCCAAATCGCGCCGTGAACGAAGAAGCGGAGAATCGGACGGGGAAATTAATATTGAGGCTGGAAACAGACACTCGAGAGCGTCCGGACAGGTTGCGCCGTCGCTGCCGGACACGTGTCGACCCGGCGCGAATAATTATCGGTAGAAATTGTCAGGTGGACAGGCACGAAATCCCACGCGCTATTGTTGTTAATTGCTGGGAATATTGCTAGAAGATATATATAGTTGTTCGAAATTAGTTCGGACAACTTGGCCAAAGTGGAACGAGACGGGTGCCTTTGAGACGTCCTTCCCAGCGGAACATCCCACTATTTGGATTATGTAAGTGTCATGTACTTCATTGTGTGTGTGTGTGTGTTATATATTTTTATAATTATACACCGATATTTAATATAATTATATACTGATATCGTATTTTCATAATTATATACTGATATTTGACCTTTTTATTAAATCTTTTTATATGTAGATCTGTAATATCAGTACGTTTTTGGGATATACAGTACTATCTGGATCTGTCAGTCTTAGCAATGTTGAGCTACCATATAACTTTGTTGAAAATAAATATTTTCGGACACATAGAAAAACCGATATAGAAAAGCCTCAACTGTAAGAATATAATAATGAATGAAAATCTGCAAACAGATTTGCGTCATTTTACAGTTGATCCTTTAAAAAAGATGGTAAGCGACTGAATATTCGCTCGGATTTTACAAACGCATACAGAACCACACAATATGATGATGGCTTGAAGAAATCTTCCAAAGAGAGGGAAAGAGAGATAGAGAGAGAGGGAGAAAGAGAGAGGTCTTATAAAATTTTTAGAATGAGGTTTCTATGAAGTCTCTTCAAGACTTAAGATGTCTTTGAGATATTGTTTTTAGACCTCTTCAAGACATCCTGTTTAAGATTACTTTAAAACTTTATTTTAAAACTTTTATATGTATGTATGATTATATATCTAGATTTAGGCATATTAAAAAGAGAAGAATGTTTTATTTATTTATTGTTTATCTGTTGCAGTAAGTCGGGAACTCAACAGTGGATTTGCTCACCTGTTCAAGATTATAGTTAAGTATCGATAACAGCTAGCGAATGATGGCGGTATTTAGTATCGTATGTTTTAAACTATAAAGCATACGATGTCGGATATCTGTCAACCTTATCCTCATATGATAACTGTACCTTTGAGCAGAACAGATGAGTAAATCTACAATCTAATCGGAATTGTAAACAATCGTATGTATGGCCGCGGGACCATCACTCAGCACAGAAATTCAAAGAGAGAATTGAGCTAATAAACAAAATATCCTAAACAAAAATTCACGGTTTAATAAATTCTCTATATACGACGTTCCGTTTTGATACAGCATATAGACGCTCTCGAGTGTCTGTTTCCAGCCTCAATATTAATATTCTCTCCCGATTCTTCGCTTCTTCTTCGTATATTCTCATATATGACGTTCATAAAATTATACAATATATAAAAAATTATATATATTTTCTTTTATAATATCAAGGATATTTTATTTGTCCGTTAATGAGGAGTGAAAATAGAATTAGAAATATTTAACATATTATCTTTAACAGACAATTTATAACAGATTTAAAGCCTTCTCACGTAGTGACATCACACAGATATCTGATATAAAATACAAGTTACGTTAAATTAATATATATATATATATATATATATATATATATATATACACACGCCAAAGTTATATTTTTAAAGTCAGTTTTAATTTTTTAAATGGAATCATGTGGTTTGTTGAGTACGAATCGATCTCTAGAATCGTCCTGCGTATAAAAGTACTGGGATAATATCATCGAAAAATAAATACTTTCTGAGATATTTTATATTTCTTTTTAATACTTTTCAGTGTAAGATATGAAAAATATCTTACAAAATATTCATTTTCCGAGTTTCACTTCACCGAATTTTTCACCTTAGTTCCTTTGTACGTGAAATGACGTGAAAACCCGATCAGTGATACTCAACTTTGCACACTAGTATATCAATGAATCCGCAAAATAACGGAATTTTGTTTAAGATCTCGGGTTTTTTTCAATAATCCATTTTATCTGTCATTCTATGTATAAAAACATTGAAATGGAATTATCGAAAAGTGAATATTTTACGAGACATTTCATATCTTGTGCTGAAAAATATCAGGATAAAATTTAAGATATCTCGAAGAAAGTGTATTCCGATAATTTTATCTTTGTACTTTTATATACAAACTCTATAAATCGATCCTCTCTAAAAAAAAAGGCATTTAAGAAATTTAATTTTTGCCGCTTTTCCGCGATGCTGATTGGTTCTCTCGCTTAGCTCGCTTAATCTGAGCTGCGGTCTTTGCTTCGTGTCGTTTGCGCCTGTCAAATTACCAGGCAAATAGCTGTCATCGCGTTGGTTAAGTCATGAAAAAAAATATAGTAGAGATATGTCTCTCCCTGTTTCACTCTATCTCTCTCTGCCTCTCCTGTCTCTCCCTGTCTCTCCCTGTCTCTCCCCGTCTCTCCCTGTCTCTCCCTATAATTATTAATTAATTAAAGTATATTTTAATTTAATTTAATTTTTATTTTATTTTTATTTTACATTTTTTATTGTATTTATTAGCTATATGGCGCGCACGTAACGCGTGCATGTATTGTTATAGTTTGTGTAAAAAAACCATATGAATTCAAAAGGAAATTCAAATTGACTTTACGAAAATCTTAGCACGCCATCATAAAGTCAAACCAATAGCACTATATACTATTATATACATCCTCCTTGAAACCTTACAACCTCTGTCTGAAATATTTTTTTGTTATTTTACTTTATTTTTTATATATTTTGGAGTCGCACATTTTAAATGCTGCATCCTGTGTGTCAGTCAAAAGCAACTTGGACGGACACGTTGATGCCCTGACATTTCATAAATTTTCTATGGTAATCCTCCTTGATTTATGCGATAATTAGAAAAACTCAGACAAAAAATTAATACAGAGCGAGTGAGCGAGCGCGCGTGTGCTGATAATGATTTAAATCTGAAGTTTATATCAGCGGGATGAATTTATATACGCATCTCGCCCCCGTTACTTGATATAGCGAACACATCGCGCGAATTACAAAATAGGGGATACGCGCATCATCGCGCATTACAATAAATGCTTGCGCCCACTTAAAAAGTACGCTCGTGAATATGAAACAACTGGATTTATTCAGTCGATAACCAGATACACGGCTATCGTAGTCACGAATCAATTTCATCAATATTGACTGAATCCGATTAATTACAATGTGTTCCTCGCGTCCGCGGGATAAATATTCAAGTCCCCGATGCATGTATTTGCTCGCCCGTGAGCGAGAATTACCGGTCACTATAGTGAGCACATTTTATACAGTGTATCGTATAAAAGTATTCAATGAGAGAATCGCGCACAAAAGTCGTCACGAAAAGAGAGAATTTTTCCTGTGCAAGGAGAACAATCACTGAGCTTCAATTACCTTCGTAAAATTGCATTAAGGAGACTGGAGGTCCCCTAAATCAATTATTGTAAAAAAAATCGAGAACTTAAGTAAAATTCCGTTATTTTGCAGATTCATTGATATACTAGTGTGCAAAGTTTAGTATCACCGATCGGGTTTCCACGTCATTTCATGTACAAAATAACTAAAGAGTCTGAAAATCGTGCTTGTTCTTTCACAATTTTGTATGACAAACTGAATGAATAAAGAAAGTGTTATTCTGACGTGTATTTATACAACATATAAAAAGAAGAAAAATATAATTTTGATGATCAAATATTCCATATAAGAGTGTATTGTACATTTAAAATATATTTCGTTTTCCTTTTCAAAGTCGTTATTTTGCAGTAATATCTTGACTCTCGGTGGTTCAATTAAGCTGAATTTTACACGGAAAAAAATATGTGGCTGAATTAATCAAATATCTGGTCAAATATGAACGACCCAGAAATTCCGATTGAAGTAACCCGAATTCTGTTTAAGTTAACAAGATTTTTGATAGATCAAAAATGTTTGGTAATAACCAAACATGTCTGGTTATTTAACTAAACATGTCTGGTTAAATATCCAGACATATTTGGTTAGTCCGCAAAAAATCTTGTTAACTTACACAGAATTCGGGTTACTTCAATTGGAATTTCTGGATCGTTCATATTCGACCAGATATTTGGTTAATTCAACCATATTTTTTTTGTAGATAGAAAATTTCCGTAAGCTTATCGTTATCGTGTGAACCACTATAATATAAATTGAGTAAAAGTTAACAAAATTGCAAATATCTTAATGAAATATTATTAAATTTTCAGTTTTTTATAGTAAAAAAAGTTAATATTTCAAAATTAAATATTTTCACGAGTTTGTTAATGGTTCACACGATAACGACAAGCTTACGGAAATTTTCTACCTAAAATTCAGCTTAATTGAACCACCGAGAGCCAAGATATTACTTGCAAAATGACGACCTTGAAAAGAAAAACGAAATATATTTTAACTGCATGTACAATACACTTATATTGAATATTTGATCATCAAAATTATATTTTTCTTCTTTTTATATGTTGTATAAATACACGTCAGAACAACACTTTCGCATATCCGTTCAGTTTGCCATAAAAAATTGTGAAAGAACAAGCACGATTTTCAGGCAAATCTGACCCTCCAGTCCCCTTAACCGCCAACGTATCGCAGTTCAACTTTCACCAATCTAACAGAACACGCGTCGCGTGCAGGGACGTCAAAATATGACAATCTGTCTCGCAACAACAATCTCGGTAAAAGATCAGGACGCGCAATTATCACATAATGCCCAAATAGAAGCGTGACGAGCAAAAGCGTCGCCGCTTAATTGCGACAGAAGTCCCACTTGGACGAAGGGAGATTCGAGCGATGTCCCGTTGTGTGTCGTCGATCGCGTTCGTCTCGCTTTCCTTCTCCACTCGCACACACGCGAACGTACCGCGAGAACGAAACCGTATCGAGTGCATATGTACGTACGCGTGCGTTTTCCGCTACTGACACACGCGACCGATGCCAACGAGCGGTACGGCCGCTTTTTTTCCACTTCGCGGCCGGCCGCTGAATAGTGAATACGAAGCACGAGCGAGGCACCGGTGCCGACCGATGAAATTAACTCTTATCGTCTTTATTGCTCATTGTTCGCGCTACACGGCGAGTAAAGGTCGATTTCCTAGCCGGTGTCGAAGCACCTACCAGCTTCAGCTCGCACAATAGCCGGCCGCAACAGCCGTTCCTGACAACTCGCTCGACTTATTGCCAGCCAATAATCCGCCAATTTGTTCGCCATTACAAGTTAATGTGGGATCTATGGCTTTTTTCTGTTCTCTTCTCTTTTAAGATATGAAATGTATCTCGCAAAATATTCACTTTCCGAGTTTCATCTCACCGAATTTCAGTTAAATTATATTTTTCTTCTTTTTATATGTTGTAGTAATTTGTAGTAAAGTTTATATGTTTAACTGAAATTCGGTTGTAGTCTTAGTTTTTTTGTACGTGAAATGGCATGAAAACCCGATCGGTGATATTAAACTTTGCACACCAGTATATCAATAAATCTACAAAATAACGGAATTTTGCTTAAGATTTCGGTTTTTTTACAATAATCGATTTTATCTGTCGTTCTATATATAAAAATATAGCCGATTATTTGCCACTCTCGGAGTTTCTTGGAGTGATATTTCGATCGGAAAGTAGAATGCATACCCGAATTCAAACGATTTTTCGCTTATACAGAGTGAATTCTCCGCTCTGAATCGTCCAATGAATATTTCCACGCAAAATTGAAGAGTAAATCGCACAGGCCGGCATAATAGCCTTTCAACATTTGTTAGACCTAGTTCCAATCGAATTTCTAATCATGTTGCAATGTGTCCGTATATTCCTGCAGTATCAGGACTTTGAGGTAACGCTTCCTCGGAATAATCAACACAGTTATGATACATGAATATGTAGAAACGTTGTGATCTAGAAATTTGATTGTAACTAGGTCTAATGAATGTTTAAGCTACTATATCGGATTGTGTACTTTACCGTCACAGAAATACCTAATTGATTGAGACATTCAATATATTGGAATATAATTGGAATAATTGGATTATAGTGGAATTAAAATCCACTTTAAAGTTTAATCTACAACGTGCTCTTTGCTTCCTGTTTCTTGTTCTCTGCCTTTTTCTCATTTAAGGCTTAAGATTGGAGTCAGAAAGAAATAAAGGGAAAGAAAATAGGAAGCAAAGAACACATTGGATTAAGAACACATTGGATTAAAAACACATTGGATTAAGTTTAAATTTGAGTGAAACATGCGATGTCGAATGGCAGTATTTTCACTATCGCTTTAAGTGAAAATACTCTTAACTCGTTTCGATCCTACTCTAAGAAATTTTGGGAGAACTTCTTAAATTTCTCGAAATGAGATTTTACTCGAAAAGTAGAGTGACTACCGAAATCACTCGAATTTGAATGACTGTTCACTCGTATAAAATGACGTTTTCACTTTGAATTGTTAAGTGAATATTTTCATTCAAAACTGAAGATTGAATCTGATATACTCCACCGTCACAGGAATATATTCGGTTGGAACATTTGTTTATATGAAGTCAGAATCCATTTTTACACTAGATTTACAGGACCCGTCAATTTGACGGGTTTCGGATTTCACGAGCAAAATTATAGAATTATTACTATTATTATTTTCTAGAAATTTTTGTTGACTTTTATTAATGGAATAATGCAATTATATATCCAAATTATTCATTTACTCTTCAGATTTCTAATTTTGAAATTCTCTATGTCGTATACCTATTTCTCCGAATACCCGTCAAATTGACCATCAAATTGTCCCATAAATCTAGTGTTAAGCTTGAGAGAAACATACGAGATTTCGAATGATAAAACTTTCACTATTGTCTTAAGGGGACTGGAGAGTCAGATTGCCTGAAAATCGTATAAGTTTTTTCACAATTTTTTATGACAAATTGAATGAATATGCAAAAGTGTTATTTTGACATGTATTTATAAAACGTATAAAAAGAAAAAAAATATAATTTTGATAATCAAATATTCAATATAAGGGTATGGTACAGGCAGTTAAAATATATTCCGTTTTTCTTTTCGAAGGTTGTCATTTTATAGTAATATCTTGACTCTCGATGGTTCAATTAAGCTGAATTTTAGGTAGAAAATTTCCGTAAGCTTGTCGTTATCGTGTAAACCACTGTAATAGAAATTGAGTAAAAGTTAACAAAATTGCAAATATCTTAATGGAATATTATTAAATTTTTCATTTTTTATAGTGAAAAAATTAATATTTCAAAATTAAATATTTTCACGAGTTTGTCAGTGGTTCATACGATAACGACAAGCTTAAGGAAATTTTCTACCTAAAATTCAGCTTAATTGAACCATCGAGAATCAAGATATTATTGCAAAATGACGACCTTGAAAAGAAAAACGAAATATATTTTAACTGCATGTATCATATACTTATATTAATCATCAAAATTATATTCTTTTTCTTTTTATATGTTGTATAAATACACGTCAAAATAACACTTTCGCATATTCATTCAGTTTGTCATAAAAAATTGTAAAAAAAACAAGTACAATTTTCTGGAGCAATCTGAGCCTCCAGTCTCCTTAAGTGAAAATATTGTCACTCTTTCGTTTCGAGTATGATCTCTAAGAAATTTTTTGGGAGTACTTTTTAAATTTCTTGAAGTGAGATTTCACTCAAAAAGTAGAGTGACTAAGTCACTCGACTTCGAGTGACTGTTCACTCATATTAAGCGAATTTTCCACTTTGAATCATTGAGTGAATATTTACTCAAAACTAAAGAGTGAATCTGATGTACAGAAGATATGCATAGCTATATGTGTGTATGTGACTATTGATATTATTCGAAGAATATTGCAGTAATTACCTTTAAATTGTACCTTTTTAAAAGTTGTAAGACAGCGAGAATAGTGTTTTTATCGTTATCCATGTTTTATCACTAATAATGTCACAATTACACGTAACACGGATAACTACGATTATAAACGCAAAACAAAATATTAAGCTATCAAAGTGTCACTGCTAAACGACAGCTGAGCTCTGATGTTTGACAGCACTACAGTTTCTTCGAATAATCAACAGTAACAATCTCTGATTATCTAGAAATGAGTACATTAGGTCGAAAATTTTTAATTCCTTTCGATTAAGAAATGGCTGGGGAATGGCTAAGCATATATACAATCCTCTGTATTTCCACCGTCAGGAATATATTCACAAAATTCATTCTAATCGATTGGAACATTTGTTCAATGGAGTCAGAATCCATTTTAAGCTTGAGTGAAATATTCCTTTTTGCGATTTTGAGTGCCAGTATTTTCATAATGGCTTTGAAAATATCGTTAGTTTTAACTCTTTTTGAGCATAATTCCACTTTAAGAACTTTGGAGAATACTTTTATTATTTTTATTATTTGTAATGTATACAAAATATGATATGACAGGAGCATAAATATGTTCCGCGTGTTCGGAGGTGTAGTGAATAATTAATAATCGATTCCCCGTCGTTCTTTTCGATTTTTTGACATGTCACTTGTACACTCGTGATCGGAAAGATTGTTTGGTTTTTTTTTGTAAGTTTCGGAACCTATCCGTCATGTCCAATGAGAGACAGATCTTTTATTGGAAAATAAATTCTCCCACTGGACAAGAAGGATAGGTCCCTAAATTTCCAAAAAAAGCCAGACATATATTGACGTTGACATTGGTCAAAATGACATGATATCCGCCAAACACAGCTACCGCAATTAATAAACCATCGTGTTGCGCAAACTCGTGGCTAAAACGTGGAAATGCTGACGAATAATCCACGAAAATAGGTTACGCGTAAATGTGAGCGTGGGGGAGATAGCAAGAAGAAAAAAGCAGAAGAATAAGGAAAAAAAGCGCGGAACATTATTATGTTCAGAATAGAAAAGAACGAATTCACGAGACTTCGCGAGTCTTAGCGCGGCACCGGCTTATCTCTTCGCAAAAATAGGTTACCGTCTACGAAGCGAAATACCGCTCAGTTTGACGCATAAAAATGACGAAGAAATCTCGCAATTTATATGGTAAACTATAGCTCGTCGAGAGCGAGAGAGAGAGAGACGGGGAGAGAGAGAAGAAGCGGCCGTTCCTCGGCGACTCGATCGGCCGACATTAATACGCAAGGAATTCGCATTGAAACTTCGCCCGAGATAACGCGGAACCTTCTTGCTCGGCAACACAATAACGCGGTTGTGAGTCGTTCATCATCGACGAGATCCTGCTTGAAGAATCGCGTCTCGATATACTCGCTTCAGATACTACACGCGAACGCGTTTCATGGGGAAAACATCTCGCGGAGCAAGCTGAAATCACTCGCTCTTCTTATCGCTCATCCGCTCGCGACTGCCTCACCTTTACGATCGCGATCCGCCCCGGGGCGATCGATGAAAGAAGAAGAAAGGAAACTCCATGGAGAGCTCGTCGATTGCACCGAAACGATCTTCCTATCGAGATACCGCCGTTACGCTCGCGTGCATCGAGATGCATCGTAAAACCGAAGTAGAATAATATCGATATCCGCGTAGAAAATTCCTTGGGTTTTAATTGGGATCTGATTCCCATAACTATTCCAAAATAATTATGAGTTTTGATAAAAGTGTTATGTTTTAAATACGCAATTTTAAGTAAGAAAGCATTCCAATATTCCATTTTACATTAGAATTAAACAAACCATATATTGATTTTATTGAATAATTTCATTATTATTAGATAAGAGTAATTATTAGATTAGAATAATTTCATTATTCAATAAAATAAAAATAGTCAATAATAAAAATACTCATACTATTTTAAAACTTTACTTTTTGTATTTTTTGCCTATTGAGTATAATAATTGGTATAAAAAAAGGATTTCCCGTTTAATATTACATTAGAATTTTACATTAGAATTAAACAAACCATATATTGATTTTATTGAATAATTTTATTATTATTAGATAAGAGTAATTATTAGATTAGAATAATTTCATTATTCAATAAAATAAAAATAGTCAATAATAAAAATACTCATACTATTTTAAAACTTTACTTTTTGTATTTTTTGCCTATTGAGTATAATAATTGGTATAAAAAAAGGATTTCCCGTTTAATATTACATTAGAATTTTACATTAGAATTAAACAAACCATATATTGATTTTATTGAATAATTTCATTATTATTAGATAAGAGTAATTATTAGATTAGAATAATTTCATTATTCAATAAAATAAAAATAGTCAATAATAAAAATACTCATAGTATTTTAAAAATACTTTACTTTTTGTATTTTTGTCTATTGAGTATAATAATTGATATAAAAAAGGGATTTCCCGTTTAATATTACATTAGAATTTTACATTAGAATTAAACAAACCATATATTGATTTTATTGAATAATTTTATTATTATTAGATAAGAGTAATTATTAGATTAGAATAATTTCATTATTCAATAAAATAAAAATAGTCAATAATAAAAATACTCATAGTATTTTAAAAATACTTTACTTTTTGTATTTTTTGCCTATTGAGTATAATAATTGGTATAAAAAAGGGATTTCCCGTTTAATATTATACAAGTATATCGACATTACCGACTAAAAAAGGGCCATATACAAGCATACGACAGCATACATCGTCACTAGAGCTCATCTGCCATATCGCGCGTGATCATTCACTAATCTTCTTTAATTAATATCTCGGAATTTATTGGGAATATCGCAAGATAGTATGGAACTTTTATTCATCTCAATTCGTTTTATGTTTCCACGAACGTTACGGAGATGAATCTGGAACATCCTGCACGGAAAAAAAAGATTTGGTTGAATTAACCAAATATCTGGTCGAATATGAACGATCTAGAAATTCCAATTAAAGTAACCCGAATTCTGTTTAAGTTAACAAGATTTTTGGTAGACTAGCCAAACATGTCTGATTATTTAACCAGACATGTCTAGTTATTTAACCAGACGTATCTAGTTAAATAACCAGACATATTTGGTTAGTCTACCAAAAATCTTGTTAACTTAAACAGAATTCGGGTTACTTCAATCGGAATTTCTGGATCGTTCATATTCGACCAGATATTTGGTTAATTCAACCAAACCTTTTTTTCCATGTGTAGAATAGATTGTGCATTCTTAGGACTGTTGATAACAAGATGTCTGAAGGACGAAAATATGCTAAGACAAATGCAAACAGCACTCTAAAAGAGAGTGATATAAGAGAATTAAAGGAGATTAAAACAATAAAAAGAAGGAACAAAACGTATTGATCATGTAATTGCTCCTCTTCCTTCGGTTTCCCCACCAACTAGATAATTAGATAAGGAAAGCATCTTACTGTCTATCACTCTCCTTTATTAATCCTGACTTCATCCCTCCTACAGCAATCTATTCTATATGAAATTCCTATAAATATACGTAAAAAAAATTTCAGTTGGTGCAACCAAATCGGAACCAACTGAAAATTAAATGATCAGAAACGATATCTCTGTTATGAAAACTAATATTTCTGTTGTCGCAACCAAAAATATTCGTCTGAACATTCAATGATATTAGAACTTGGTTGAGGCAACTGAGAACAATTGACTATACAGAAACCTCATAAAGGAATTTTTCTGTTCCTACAGCCGAGTTTTCGTCTGATCCCTGAACAACCAAAAATTCGGTTGCACCAACAGAATTGTTTTTTGCTTGTATAATTATAAGTATAGCATAGGAGACCTCGTTATAATTCCTCCCGCTATAAATCCTTTTCTTTCATATATTTTCCTCAAATATTAATAGTAGTAAAATGTTTTTAGTTTTAAGTTTTGCGTCGACTGGAACAACATTACAAATTGAAATATTTTTCTATCCTCTTGCGATTTTAAAATGTTAACATTAATGATTACAAAAAGCTATGCTGGACCAATATAACCTCAAAAATCAATATTATTCATGATAGTCGTAATCAAAAAGAATATTCGATACTCCATCCACTCCTTAGTATTTCATTTTCAAAAAAGCGCTGCTGAAGCTGTCGTAATGATTTTTACTGTGTATGGTGATGATGCTATAAGCCACGCAACGTGTAAAAATTGATATAAATAATTTTGCAGTGGAGATTTTGATCTGAAAGGCTTATCACGTTCTAGACAAACTGTCAAGTTTGAGTCGGACGAGAGCTGCAAGCATTATTAAATCGAAATACAACGCACGTTCAAAAAGAACTCGTGGAACAGCTGGGAGTCAGCCAAAAAGCCGATCGTTTCAAATGGAAAAGATTCGGAAGGAAAAGAAAAATGGATGCCGCATGAATTGATTAAAGAGAACAAAGTGCGCTGGTATGACACCGCACTGTCTTTGCTAAGTCGGTTCAAACAAAGACTTTTTGCATCAAATCATTACGAGTGATGAAAAGTGGATCCTGTACGATAATCACAAGCACAAAAAATTATAGATAAATTCTGGCCAACCGACGACATCCATTGCAAAGTTCAATATTCACGCCAAAAAGGCTCTGTATCTAATGAAACGAACAAAACGGGACTTTTATGTTCGATTCTACGTTCCCAGAAACATCGCAGAGATTAATCTGAGACAGCTTGCAAGTCTGTGAGGAATTCGCGCTTTTTTTAATCGGTAATGTCGATATATTTATATAATATTAAAGAGGTAATCCTTCATTTGCACCAACTATTATACTCAATGGACAAAAAATACAGAAAATAAAGTATTTTTAGCTGAAAAGGTGTGCTGTATCATGAACTGCTGTAACCAAGGAACAGAAAAATTCCTTTATGAGGCTTCTGTATAGTCAATTGTTCTCAGTTGCCTCAACCAAGTTCTAATATCATTGAATGTTCAGACGAATATTTTTGGTTGCGACAACAGAAATATTAGTTTTCATAACAGAGATATCGTTTCTGATCATTTAATTTTCAGTTGGTTCCGATTTGGTTGCACCAACTGAAATTTTTTTTACGTATATTTATAGGAATTCCATATAGAATAGATTGCTGTAACCATGTGGAAACAGTCACGGTGGGCTGCCAACAGCGACTCATCAATTTGAACGATGCATTGGAGGAAAAGAAGCCATTTACTGGGCAAGGAAATTGCAAAGTCATCCTGCTGCATAACAATGCACGGCCACATGCTGCTGAGGCGACGAAGCAGATCACCTTCGCGTTGGGCTGGGAACTACTCGTATTCACCAGACATGGCCCTTTCCGATCATCACCAATTCTAGCTGATGCAGCATCACTTAGGTGAGACACACTTCAGAATAGAAGAAGTCCGCATCGACGAGTATTGTCTCGAACTTCTATCACAAGAAAATCGCAAGCTGCCCGAAAGATGGCAGAGAATCATCGATGATAACGAGGAATATTTCGAGGATGATTGAGCTCTTTCTGTTTTCAAATAAAGATTGAATTTTGCCAAAAAAGCTAGGAACTTTCTACCACTACTGATATATCTTCATTAAAACTAATTACAGTTTCCTCCACGTTACTACTTACTAGCTATTTCTCGAGACAACTCTATGTGCACATACTTGTGTCTACACGTACAGCCGGCAGAGATTAGACTTACCAGCGCTATTGGAGAAGGAGGTCTTGTTATAAGTTCATCTTACACTCCTACAGGCCCGAAATCTGACTTATAACGAGGCTCTGTTGTATTCCTGTGTTTCGATTCTAGACAGATAAGCCATATTTGAGACAAGAATGAGATTCCCCATTGCTGTAGTGGGATAACCAATTTTGGGACAAGTTTGACATACTAATCGGAATCTATGCTATGTCTGGGAAAATCTTGGGAAATTTCTACACGGGTACCTCCTACGCGGTCGACGAGAATCCGACGTTCAGTCGACGGACGAAATCCGCGGGTCCCGTAGAGTTCTTCCAAGAAGACACCGAATTGCTTCTCTAGCGACGCGTCGCGTGGCCGAGAATCCTCCGAGGGGCGACTGGACTACGGATTACTTCGGTACGAGGCCCATTGTCGCGTGATGGATGCGATGCGAGGCGAGACGCGTTCATAAACACGAGGAGACGCGATATGACGCTGCGGCAGTGCTTCGACCCAGAGGATCGGATCTCTCACCGTGAGTTGGAGCAACGCCACGACTTAATGGGCCGAGAGCGTTTGACAAGCATGCCGACAATTAGGTGGAACACGCGTCGCCGTTCCCCGACGAATGATTAATGCAATAATTACCGGGCCAAGAACACGTCGTGCGCGACCTCGATCTAGTTGAGACGTGTTTACTCTTAAAACAAACAACAATGCTTCCCCCTTCTCCCCTTTGATGCTCACGCGGTGACGGAGCTTTTATGAGGCGTGTCTGGAAACAAGATACATCGCATTTAGGTCGATAGGGAAATTTATGGTAGCTGATTGGCGGCAACTGGTTTTGGCTCTGGCTGTTTCACTTTTGCTTGGCGGCACAAGAATAGGTTTTGCTCGAACTAATGAGCGAATGACGAGCGTTTAGATTGGCGACGCCTATCCAAAGCCCTGCCAAATGCAAAGTTCATTCCGTTATACATTTTCTGAACGCAAGAGATGACCATCCGGCGGAATTTCACAGACAAATTACTATTGTTTATGGCGTTTGCCTGCTCCACGACAATGCACGACACATCGCGTGTGTCACTGCGCTGCTGAACAATTTCAAGTAAAGTCACTAAATATAACCTGGTATCGCAAAACGTAAGAGCCAATGCTTTAGCCAATTTTGGAGCCAATATGATACGTCAATTAGTGTACATAGAGCACACTTGGAGCAACTTACGTACATATTTAATGCGATTTGAATAATCTGATCGTCATATATGGAACAATAATATAAGTTTAAACGATATTTATGAAACTATGTTTTTTATATTTTAAATTATCACTGAAGGGGGCCCAAAACTTGGACCGAAACGTCTGAACTATTGTAAACTTAAATCAATATACTACATTAGCTTTTATTAAATTGTAAATTTCGCTTTTACGATCGGCAGTTGGCTCTTAATTGCCTTATTCTTTTTTTGTTTTGATTGCGTTTCAAGAGCCTTTAATTTTTTAATAATATAAACTTCTTTTTTAAATTAAGAGACTATAAAGAAAATATTTTAATATTACCAAACATGGATATAGAGAATGTGCCAGGACAATCTCTGAAACTTTCGTAGAGGCATAGTACGGATTGAGGTGAGCATAAAAATCCTATACCATTTTGTGAAATTCGTAATAATTATCGAGATATTAATTAAAAAAGTCTATCACGCGAGATATGGTAGATACGCTGTAATGGTGACGTCTGACATCGTGTGTTTGTATATTAGGTCAAATTGAACAAAAAAATCCTCCACCATTTTCCTAATAATATAGATTTTCAGTTAATTAGAGAGCATTAATATATTATTGCGAGCAAATCATCCTACAATTTTCTTTAATTATAGTATTGCCACTACAGCTCATCTAGCACATCTCGCGTGATCATTCACAAATATTCTTTAATTAATATCTTGATAATTATTACGAATATCGTAAAACAATATAACTTTTATATTCATCGTAATTCGTACCGTGCCTCCACGAGAATTTCGGAGATTGTTTTGGGACACTCTGTATATAATGTTATATATAAATATGAATTATTATTTTTAGGAAAAATAAAACTATAATTTAAGTGCAAGCAAATTGAGACAAAGTTATTGATTTTGTAGAAACTTTCTTAAAAAATTGGCCTGAAGACTTTATCCATTTTCTCATAATATTGTTTACAAACTAGTGAAAAATTGTGTAATAGCAAAAAATCACTTTTCTTTAAAAAAGAAAGTAATTAAGTAATTATTTTTCTTTAAAAAAGAAAGTAATTAGTAAAAATAGCCGTAACAAAAATACTGCTATGAAAATATCTGTAAACAATGCAAAAAGCTAAGAATAAAAAACTAATTAATAATTTACGATTTTAGTTACTTTCTCTTTTATTCACAAAATACATAAATATATATACATAAGTTTATAACGTTTTTTAAAAATATAACATATGTAAAATATGTGAGAAAATGAAAAAGATGGAAAAAGATATGTATTTATTTAATTATATTTCCCTTTTGTAACATTATATTTTAAATAAATGAATATTATTCAACCATTTAATGCATTAATGAAATATTTATTATCAAATATTATCATATATGCGACATGTTATATAAATTCCAATAGCTATGTCGCTTTTGGTACCTATTTTCTTTGAACTCCATTTTCGTGCGTTTTACAAAAACATACATTTTTTGTTTTAAATCTAGAAACAATTTCAATAAAAATGTGATATTATCTGATAGGAGGTACTTTCAACTACATGTATATATATTTACATTTATATTTTGAGCTTTATATTAAGATATATCCCTTGTCTTACCTCCTACTGCGGTGTAGAATTCAAGGTTCAACGTAGGATCAAAATTTCGACTCGGATAGACTTGATAAATATTTGGATAGTGATGAAGACTGTACAAAAACAAAGATATGTATGTAATTTTCGGAGAGTAAAAATTTGGTAAGTAAATATTCTTCTACATTTTTAAGTACCTTTGTATCTTTAGTTTCCGAACACGCCTCGTAGTTTCGCTGCATTTCCTGGCAACGCGGATTTACTCGCGATACATCCACGAACATCGATACTCCGTGTCGCGTGTCACAATGGGGAAAACGCGACGAGATGAAAATTGGGTATTTCATAATCCGCACGCAACGTATAGACACGGCTATCCCCGTTGTAGGATCGAGCGGCGCTTGGATTTTCCGTATATGTATATGTGTGTGTATGTATGAGTGTGTGTAGAGGCACGTCCGACTGCGTCGTGGGAATTCAGCTCGGATTTCGCTTTTGTCGAGGCAGCCCACTGTGTGATAAGTTGAAACGCGAAGCCGTCGCTTTGAAATAGCGACTCTATCTCTCTCTCTCTCTCTCCCTCTCTCTCTCTCTCTCTCTCTCTCTCTCTCTTCCTCCCTCTGTTTCTGCCTCGCAAGAGAAGGTTAATTTAGCTTAACGAGACTAGTCTGCGAAGCGCACCTCTGGACCTTAATCGGCGTTTCGATTGCCGAGAGTTATCGGATTGCATTTGACATTTATATGATTCTGGTTATTGCTCAGTACCGGACAAACGGTACCGACAGATCGCCTCCACAGAGATCTATAATACCTGACGAGCTGTATGTAATAACTTTGCCGAGTGTTTTCGCGAGATACAATAATATACTGAGGTGTTTCTGGTGGCGCGATTGTGTTGGGCGAGATGAGAATTATTTCGTCGCGCGAAATCATTTCTATTGACTTTTGCAAAAATATACAGGGTATCTCACACTTTCCTCTGGGCATTTTGTGGAGACGTAGAACAGGTCGAGGTGAACATAAAAGTCCTATACCGTTTTGCGATATTCGCAATAATTATCGAGATATTAATTGTAGAAAATTTGTGAATGATCATGCAGGATATGGTAAATGATTGTAATAGCGATGACTGCCGTCGTGTACTTATACTTTAGGTCAAATTGAACAAAAAAGTCCTCTACCATTTTCCAAATAATCGCATAGATTTTTAATTATTAATTAAAGAAAATGAGTGCATTATCACGCTAAATCGTGCAATAATCTTCTTTAATTAATAATTAAAAATCTATGTGATTATTTGGAAAATGGTAGAGGACTTTTTTGTTCAATTTGACCTAAAGTATAATTACACGACGGCAGTCGTCGCTACTATAACTCATTTACCATATTCTTCATGATCATTTACAAGTTTTCTATAATTAATATCTCGATAATTATTGCGAATATCGCAAAACGGTATAGGACTTTTATGTTCACCTCAACCTGTTCTACGTCCCCACAAAATGCCCGGAGGAGAGACACCCTGTGAGACACCCTGTATATACAGACATATACATTTGGATGCGTTATGTTCTTTCTTTAATTCAAATCTCGTAGAGAAAGAGATGAAATGAATATTATTGTAGATATCGTAGATTACCGTAGATTATTGTAGATTATCGTAGATTTTATCATGAGTGAAATAATCGCCAACAGGGAGAGAAAAATCTTATTATACGTTTCGTAGATATCATATCTGTACCTCTTTGAAATTAAATCGTTTTCTGCTAATCTTTAATTCACTCATTTCTGATGAGGTTCATTAAAAGAGAAGATATAACTGAGCCTTCTTATCTAATTATACCTGCTCCATTGCGTTTAAATTAAAAGAACGAATTAAAGAATGAATTAATTACAATCTGAATGTGCTAACGAGAAAGGATTATGTGAGATTTTCTGAAATATTTTCTTATTAGTTTAATGATAACATATCGTTTGTAATTTTTCTGAAAACCTGCTCTAAAAAGTGCTCCAAAAACATAGGTTTTTTTACCCATTTTGTGGCCTTTAAAATTCGAATGGAACTGTATGCCAAGTGATGCTATTACAGGGTGTCCCGAAGCTACCGGATGTTATTTTAATGGCAGATTCTTTAGAACATTTTCGAACAAACGAAAACTTTCATACAAAAGTGTCGAGGCTATAATAGCTTTCAAACGGGAAGCGATTATATTTCACCAATAACAGGGCTGAGATTTCGCGCGTTCAGGCACGTCGAAATAACAAGTGATAAAGTTGCTCCTATTTTTTTACGATATTATGATCATTATATAAATTTACAATAACATTGTCATATTATGTTTTTTGCCGCTTCTCTACGCATTGCATTAATATATTTTTTATACAAATAATAGTTGTAAGACATCTTAAATATGATTCAAATAATAATGACATATTTCAACTTAATCTGTCAGAGTGTCGATCAATTATTACCATGAAGGTGTCCACTATTCTATACTGCGTATGGCACCTTTATCACTTGTCATTTCGGCGTGCCTGAGCGCGCGCGAAATCTCACAGCCCTGTTATTGATGAAATATAATCGCTTCCTATTTGAAAACTATTATAGCCTCGACATTTTTGTATGAAAATTTTCGTTTTAAAATGTTCTAAAGAATCTGCCATTAAAATAACATCCGATAGCTTCGGGACACCCTGTATAATGGGACATTGATCTCAGAAAAATTGTAAGTTGAACATAGGCGTAGTTTTACAGATAGTCAAACTAGCCAAATTCCCAATATTGTCCAAGCACAATAGACACAAAAAGAAAGTTAAAACTTCTTTGACGACAGTGGTATTTTGAATCAGTCATAATGGTACTTTGACCACTGTATCATAAAAATCACGTGTAACTTTCTTAAAAACATTCTAAAAACTGATTCCAAAAACACAGGTTTTCTTGTCCATTTTGTGGCCTTTAAAATTTGAATGAAATTATATGCCAAATGATGCTATATAATGTTAATAAAACTTCCTTGATGACAGTGATATTTTAATTAAAATTAGGCAGAATATTTCTTTGACCACTATATTCTCCTATAATCCCTTCTATAAAATCCTTTCATCCCTATTGCTTAATTTTTTTAAATGCCTAAAAAAAGTTTTTGCTGAATTTCTCGAAAACGGATATAAATACAAAAAAATGTTTACAATAAAAGTTGTTTATATTAAAATTCTACATAAAAAAATCTTTTTAATATTTTCACAGAACTAACTCTTTGGCTAGAAACCGCATCTGAAGAAAAATAGCTGAAGTGAAATTTTGCACGAAAAATAGAATGACAAGAGATAGATAGATAGACAGAGGGAAAGAGAGAGAGAGAGAAAATTGCTCGAGCGATTGTTCACTCATATGGAGTGAATTTTCCACTCTGAATCGTCGAGTGAATGTACTGTGCATCGTCACCAGAACATGCACTCTAATCGATTACAACTTTCGCTCATATAGAATCAGAATCTACCCTAAACTTGAGTGAAACATTCTCCCTTGCGATTTCGAACGTCAGTATTTTCACTACGACTTCGAGTAAAAATTTTACTCGCTCCTTTTTACCGATTTTAAGAGAAATTCCACTCTGAAGAACTTTGGGAATAAGATAAAATAAGTGTATAAAATATGTATATACAACATGTTGAGAAATCTTAGGTATGTATGTGCAGAGAAAGGTAAAATTACGACATAGTTTCAGTCATTTCTAGACGTGTCGCACGTGTATCGAATAAATCGATTTTCGGATTGAATCCGACAAGCAAAATATTTACTTCACCGTTCCGTGATGCATGCTGTATCCTTTATACTACGGCGATGCTTTGTGCGTTGCCTTCCAATAACATAGCACTCGTCTTCCAATAAATATGTCCTATATGTCTTCCTCTTTGTACGACCGCAAATATTCTCGCAGGGAATGTCGCAGTTGTTATATTCACCACAGGAGTGAGAGAACAGGAGCGAGCGCGAGGATCAAAATCGTCGCAAAATAAACCTCCGAACATCGTCGACCATTTATTCAATAAATAGTTTCACATGTCGTCGAAGTTCGTAATAATGTTGCGGATATTGCGATGTTTACGTCCTTCGGCGTTTCAACCTTGCTTTCCACACGCACGTGCCCCCCCCCCCC
>NW_022639496.1:1387521-1395274 GCF_010583005.1 Odontomachus brunneus
CCCCCTCTCTCTCTCTCTCTGTATGTGTGTGTGTATGCCGTATGATGTATATCATAATTTTTTTTATGGCCAATCAACTAGTTCCGAGAACGCCTTCCTGTACGAATTCCCGAATAAATCCACGTATCTGGGTCATTCTTTTTGGGTAAAATGCGAAATCATGGCTGGTAGCCAAACGATAAATTTCTGACCGATGACGGCCGATAGTCGGCTATAAATTTCGACGAGAGGACCGACCGGAGGAGGTCGGTGGAAGGACCGCGCGAGCGATTATTCACCCTCGATCTCTCTCGTCCCTTACACTACGATTGCGATCGCAGCGGGATGATACGCGGTCGCGAGCCAAGGGACACAGCGGAGCTACGCTGAAAAATGATCAGACCTCGACCTGAAACGCCCCTCATCGTAGGTGATGACGGGAGGACGATGCGTACGGCAAGGTCGGCGACCGTGCCTGGTTTACCCTCACCCTTGGAAACGCAGCGCCTGGAGGGAGCGGAGCCCTTTCATCTCGAAGAAAGAACCGGGAAGTGCGGTCTCTCTGGCGCGCGCGATCTCGAAGGGCCCTCTCCCTCTCTCCGCCCAACCGCAAGTACATGTCGAGGGAAAAGCGCGAGGTAATTAGCCTGGAAGTTTTCGTTCTATCCAGAAAAAGGGGGTGCGATCATGTATTATTGCGAGAAACGCAACGACGGCGGGGAGAATTGCGAGGAAATTGCTCGAAATGTATATCAGAAAATTAAGGTAAAGTTTCCATTATTGTCGGTTCGCTTCCCTTTTATGTGTAGTTTATACCAGTTATAAATATAAAACTGACGTCTCGCATTACAAATTCCAGCTAATATTTCCTGTTTGTTTCTAATTATTTGATGTCCTCTTTAACCCTTTCAGAACGGGAGACATCTTTTGATGCTCTACACTGAGAGAAAAGACTGGTAACTATAACAAACTGCATTTAGTTACAGAAATTCGTTGGATCCTTAGTAACTAATACTAAATATGATAACAATTGCCAAATATTTAATAGATTGGGAGTATGACGTAATTGCATTCACAGTAACATCAATTAAATAATTTAGTAATAGTTATTTAATGTTAAATATTTAATATGAAATATATTACAGTTATGAACAGATATTTGATAATTGTTATGAAATTATTATATCCCATGTAATAAAAAATTCAGTAAGTACGAGTTCTATTTTGTTACCAGTGTAAGTATATTTTGTTGCAGCACAACGAAAAATTCATTCATTTGCAGCTATTACATCATTTCAATATCTATTATTATAGATGGTTGGTTGAACCTACCAAAAATTTTGTAACTATTACAAAATCGCTTATTTTGCTCAACTATTCAATAAGTTTTATTTACCAAATATATTCTGGAATCAAATAAATTTTACTTCTGTCAAATAAATAATTTATTTTACAGAACTAAATTAATTAATAAGTATTGCCATAGCTTTGGCCCGCTATATTTACGTCTACCATTTAGTAATAGTAACCAAATTTTGATAATATTTACTAAATTCTTCTCTCAGTGTACGGCCTTCATGCATATATTTCAGAAACTCGATCCTATATTCACAAAAATTGGTGTTTTTTGGGGGTGCTCTTTCCAAATTTGAAGTAAAAAATGTAAAATTCAAAATGGCAGATCAAATATGGCAATTTTCAAGATGCCAAATTATGTAAATATGACTTAATTTCCGTGGAATTTTATACTCTCTAAATTTGAATATATAAATTAGTATATATGGCATATACATGGATCATACGAGCCATTTTCGCAAGGATGAGCACAAATGAGCAGATGTGATCAGGTCGGGTCAGATCTAAAAATTTTTTTCCTTGGTCGGCATTTTGAATTTCAAATATTCGATTTCAATTCTCAAAAAGATATCTTTAAAAAGTTTCATAATTCAAATTTCACGGAAATTGAGTGATATTTATATTATTTGTCATTTTTTCCGCCCTCTTGGATCACAGAATTTTAAAAATCTAAGTTCAGATTCGGATTCAACGACCTCAGAAACCCATATAATACGTACTTCCCTAATTATCTCCCCGAGCAATCCCCCTCCCCTCTTGAAAGAGTTAACCTAGACAAACAAACTAATAAACTTCTTTCAATATAGCCAGGAACTAGATCTTATTGGCCAGGTCTGTCGAATTTGGGGAAAAAAGATGGAAGCTTTTCGATATATCGCACCTATCAAAATATATTTTTCGTATTTATATGATTATACCATTTGATTCTACAAAATATTCCACAAAAGAACGATTTTACGCCCATTGAGAAGTCAGTTGAGAAGTCAGATTGCGTCAGTTCTCCCTTTGCAACAATGCTTGTTTCAAGTCGCTGCGACGTCTGCAAGTGGAGTTATCGACGTTTGTATCGATACGCGCTCTCGATCGGCCGAGGCTATCGCTTTGGGGTAAGTCACGTGCGAGTCGACGCGACGCGTGAATAGAGAACAAAGGCCACGATTCAAAGAAGTCACCTTACATAGAGTTCTAAATAAATAGAGAAGCGACATTCAAAATCGATAGGTACGATGTATGGAAAAGCCACCATCTTTCTTCTCCATATTCGATAGAACTGACCAATGGAATCTGACCATATTGAAAGAAGGCCATATGTGATCCAATAGAACCGAAGTTCTAACAAAATAAAGAAAAAAATAAACAGATATGTTCACGAGCTGCTTTGAGCGTCTTTTCTATAAACTTTGTATTGGGACAGATTGGCCACGATTTGTCTACTTTTGTCCACGTATAATTCTCGTTTGTCCACGCAACGAAAAATCGAGTTTCTAATCAAATAAAAATAAAAAGTTATTCCGTTAAGAACTCGATTCCGATGGACAAACGAGAATACATGGACAAACGTAGATAAATCGTGGACAATCTGTCCCAATACAAAGTTTATAGAAAAAACTGCTCAAAGCAGCTTGTCATCAGCTAAGAATCTGTTTATTTTTTTCTTCATTTTGTTGTTTTGTTTCTTCACTTTGTTCGGTTCTATTGGGTGGACAAATAATAATTATATGTAGACATACGTAGACAAAAATCGTGGAACAATCGATTCCAATATACAGTTTACAAGAAACGCACTCTGAGAAGCTCGTGAGTGATATTTGTTTAATTTTTGTCTTTATCTTGTTAAGAATTCTGTTCTGTTACGTAGACAAACTAAAATTATACAGAGTGTCTCAGAACAGTCTACGGAGACATGGCTTTATGGCTCGAGCGGAGACATAGAACAAATTGAGGTGAACATAAAAGTTCCATGTCGTTTTGCGATATTCGCAATAAATCTCAAAATATTAATTAAAGAAGATTAGTGAATGATCAGCGTGGTAGATGAGCTATAATAGCGCTGTCTATTGTATATATTATTACTGTATATATTATATATTTGTACATTAGGTTAAACTGAACAAAAAAGTCTGAACAAAAATTCATCCGTATTTTGATCTGAAATATCCATTTGTTAATTTTTTATTGAATAATTTCTGTCAGTGTAGATGAGCTGTAGTGACGATGTGTACTGTTGTGTCCTTTATCATTTTGCAAATAACCACGTAGATTTTTAGTAATCAATAAAAGCAAAATTGTTACATGATTATGCATGCACGGAAAAAAATAATTTGCTGCAGCAGCAAACTAATTTGCTACATATGGACAGTTAAATATAATTCGCTGTTAGCTATTTTTTCTTTGCTGCAGGAATCTATTTTCTTATTATGATAACAAGGGAGTCTGCTCCTACAACAAGAAAAGTGGCTAATGTAGCAAATTTGCTACAGATGGACAACTAAACATAATTTACTGCTTTAGCTACTTTTTTGTTGCAGGAGCAGATTTTCTTGTTATCATAGCAAGGAAATTGGCTTCTAGAGCAAAGAAAAAGTGGCTAATACAGCAAATTATACCCATATATAGTAAATCTTTTTTTCCCGTATGATAATGCACAAATCTTCTTTAATTAATAACTAAAAATCTATGTGGGCATTTGCAAGATTTTTTGTTCAGTTTGACCTGTACAAGCACACACCATCACTACAGCTCATCTACGCTGAGAGAAATTATTCGATAAAAATTAACAAATGAATATTTCCGATCAAAATACCGATGAATTTTCGTATCCGATCAGGAAACATTAGATGAGAAATATCGGTTCATAATTTTTTGATTGATTTATTTCATGAAATGCCATTATGATCGGAAATATTCAATTAAATTTAATCGGATATTCTGATTGGATATAAAAATTCATCAGTATTTTGGTCGAAAATATCCGTTTGTTAATTTTTTATCAGACACTTTTTCACAATACACTATACCGCGCGTGATCTTCTTTAATTAAAATTTCGTAATTTATTGCGAATAAAACAGTAAAGGATTTTTATTCTCCTCAATCCATTCCCACGAGTGTTGCAAAGACGAATCTGAGACACCCTATATACGGACAAACGTGAACTATCGTGGAGAAACATCTTTAATAGAGTTTAATAAAAATTCGCATATAATGTCTAAATGCCAAATTCGCACTTGGCGGTGCTAACTTCTCGGCACACGAGCGTGCGTTTTATGTTTTTAATTTGCCGCTAACTTTCGATATCTTCGATCGACACGCGAAGTCCTCTTACCAACAAATGTTGCAACAAATGTTTCCGCGAATAAGCCGGGCGTAATACAAACTTCACGCGAGCGAGATATTTTCCGCGGAACGTACTCTGGGACGCGCACAAGTGGCTCCAGGAAAGCTTTATGCTCCAAATGAAACGTCATCGATCCCGCGAGTTTGCACGCTACGAAGTTCGGCTGTTAAAGCGGACCGTTTGTCTACCGCGGTTCGCCGAACGCGACAGCGCATTATCATGATTTCCGTCATTATTTTCTCTGCTGTTAACCGCGTAGTAACACGAGTTTTTCATCCTGTGTCGTTTAATCACAGTGTCGCGCACTCGGTGGGTGGCTTTTATACTTAGATGAAACGTGTCGGGCAAACGATGCCAGCACTGCTCGCGTGATGATCGTCATGTGTGTGTGAAATGAAGGAAGAAGAGACCTCTTCTTTGAAAGAGAAGAAGTCGCGTGTACAAGGTGTTACACGCAATCCCGACCATCAGTCCCATAGCCGTTTCCCTTTCTGTCGAAATTGCTGACCGGCATATTTTTCGTCCTCAAAGTATCGAATTAGTAAGTAGTGGGTAGTAATTTCAGGTATTGTCGTATCCTTTATTGGATCAATCAGAGAGCTCGCTTCGATTTCCGATGTTCTCTGAACCAGCTGTACTTTCTACACCCACACTGACATGCATGCGTAAATTTGGCAGCCATTCAATTTGCAAAGGTTGTATCTCTCATGAGTGTTTTATATTTTTTTACACTTATAATTATATGCTATCATATTTATAACATAGAATAATGAAACGAAGATATGAAAGAAGTAGATATATAGAAGAAAAATACGTCCAAAATTTGGCTCAAAACAATATGTCATGTAAAATGTAATATGAAAATCTGAGTTTTAATATGCGGAAAAAAAAATTTTGTATTAACGTGAAATTTGATTTTAATGACCAAACCAACGCATTTTAGTCGAAGAATACTTAATTTCTGTGGTTTTTATGATCCAAACTTTATTCTAAGAAGCAGGAATTCCATTTCTTTCAATCAAAAGGCGATGGTTCGTTTATTACGACAAGAAACTTCATGTTAATACAATCAAACTTGTCTCCGTGTAAATTTGTTTTGCTGCATCAAAATGACTACAAATTTATATTATTGCACAATAAAAACTCAACAATTCAGTGCAGTATATTTGCTTCATAAAATATAATTAAAGCAATTGTAAATCGATCGTTTTACATCACGATAATCACGAGAGTCTGTCTAATTAAGTGTACGAATGCTACCAGGAAAAAAGTCCACTTGACCGAAAAATTGAATCAAACTTTTGACTTGATTCGATGTACAATAATGACTATGAGACACAATTATTTGTTCTAACTTCTTCTGGATAAAATGATTAAGACAATTTGCTCTCACCCGAGTTTGAGCGCGATTGTCAATTGGCACGTTACTTATTCGAAGCGGAAGACGTCGGCGCAATTGCTAAGTTCCAAAATTGCACGACGCAATTCGCTGTACCTCGAGAACTCGCGCACATACTCGACGAAGTTTCACTGAGCTTCTCATTAGTGCTTTAACGGGACACCAAGTATATTGGCACGACGAGAGAGACAGACAGACAGAGAGAGAAAGAGAGAGAGAAGTGAGAGAGTGTATGAGAGAGAAAGAGAAAGAGAGAGACAAAGAGAGAACTTCTCGGGAAGTTCCAGCCGATAATCGCGTCAAGGTTGACTTCTTTTCCGCATTTCATCCTGATTTTACATCCTCGCCGTACGCGTGTGTGCGTACGACGAGATAAAAACTGCCTGCCACGAGCGCGTTACGTTCTCTAACGTAATGTTTCACTCCGACAACGGACATCATGGATGAAATTATGCGCCGCCGCATATGATCACGCGAGAACTTCCGCTCGCGCTCTCCGGAAATACGCTAATCCCAATTTAATGCCCATCGAGCATAGTGCAGACGCAGAGCGATAATCCGCCACTGTGATATCTGTTAGAATTCCACGTTATACCCGGAAATCGCTCAGCGGTTTCAAAGGAAATGGCAATTTTTACGCAACGCGCGCGATGATGTGTCGCACCCGAGTGGTATTCCGGCGTAATCCAGTTTAAATTAATTTATTAATCAATTAGAGGGAAGAGAGAGAGAAAGAGAGAGAGAGAGTCTAAGAATCACACGGATCAATTGTAATAAAACTTATATCTTACGTAATAAATCTTATATCTTACGTAGTAAATGTGGAGGAGCGTATTCTTCTCTATGGTATACGTGGCTTGCATTGTATTAATTAGGTGGACGAAATGGCTTATGATAAAAACGACACATAGAGTATCTACAAGCACTTTCCTAAAATCGAGTGCAGTGAGTAAATTTTTTCTTGTCTTCCTTTTTATTGATCCGTTGGTTTTAGAATTTCTGATCACAATCTCTCTTGAATTGTAAGAAATGATATAGGTTTAGCTAATTTTTTCTGCATCAAGTTAACAGTTGTTGCAGCATACTTTATAAATATAATCTTTTATTTCATATGATAACTGTTCGGGTTAAGTTCACTCTTCACTAAATTAAGTGGGATTAATTGTCACGCCTTCTGTGTCCATCACGTAATATGACATAAATTATGTAAGAGCATAGAAGTGTGTACGAGTGATGTACTATGTTATACACGTTATAATAGTGAGTCTGAATAAGTTTCGAGAGAGAGAAAAGGAGAGAAAAAGAGGAGAAGGGGAAACTCGAAATTACTATTACAAAGTTTATGAGAATTATTGTCTTTTTAGTTTAATGATTGTTTATTGTATCTGATTATAAAATATCACTGACTTTAATAAGATGTTTAAAATGTTACCACAGGAATAATTTATCTTATTTCCTTTATATGAAAGACATATAATAATCAATTCTCGATGTAGGGCGGATAATCATATTTACACGTTTACAACTTTATAAATTTTGTGTGTGTGTGTGTGTATATATATATATATATATATATATATATATATATATATATATATTTATATATATTTATATTTATATGTATTTATATATATTTATATGTATTTATATATATATATATATATATATATATATATATATATAT
>NW_022639496.1:1395477-1400383 GCF_010583005.1 Odontomachus brunneus
TCGAGATACTCTAAGTCATATATAAATAAACATATATATTATTTATTATTATATAATTATTATATATATTATTGTTATTATTATATTTATTGTATATATATATATATATATATATATATATATATATATATATGTATGTATATATGAATAAAATTTCTTTTTTCTTTTACCCCTAAAAATTGTACCTATGATGAAAACATTATTATATATACACAATATTAAAAAATATTGCTTACATCTTTTTTTCTTTCAGTATATAAAAAGTATAACAACTAAACGATCTCGCCAACAGCGTTTTAGCTCGGAAACGAGTTATTCCCCGAATCATTTTAAATACAATTCGAATAACGATGGAATTTCAATAACTCAAGAGCCCCGTAGCGGCTTACACGAGATACGCACGTGCATAATGAAAATCGAAGGTCCTTAGACAGCAAGCTTAGGACGCAGGTGTTCAATCCTGCACATCCTATCCGGCCAATATACGAGATATTCGATAACATACCCAGCGTTCCTCGAGCCGACGGCTGTCGTCGGTTGATCTAAAGACAATTTTTCTCTGGCGTAAACGTCAAGGAACGCCATCACTGTTCATCATTGTTTATCATGGCTTATCGCGTCTTCGTGATGCTCAATCTTGTGCGTCTTTGTAGCCAAGCTACGAATTAAGATCTCGTTAAAGTAAAGTCCGCTTTAGCTCGAGAATCCGTCTAGATACGCTATCGTGCTTCTTCTCCGCAGAAGCTTAGTTCGAATACTTGTGAAATATTCTCATAATATTCTCTAAAATTCCCGGGGCGAAATTTCACACGAAAAGTAGAGTAGCTATCGAGTTATTTGAAATATAGATTTTTCACTCATACAAAGTGAATCCTCCACTCTGAATCGTCGAGTAAATATTATCACTCGAAACTGAAGAGTAAATCTGATGTATATCGTCGCACAAACATAATTAATTCATAGGTGCGTTAAGTTACTTTTTCTAAACGAACAAAACACGTTTACGTACTGTGACTTTTCCACCTAGAAAATTGTTCAAAATTTAATGGAAATCTTTTTATATGTGTGTTATATCATATTTTCTGTTTCATTTTATATTTTTTTGTATTTTATTTTATATTTAAACAAAATATCTGAAATACTTTGAGCAAGGAAAACTAGAGAGAGTTAGTACCGTGAGAAAATTAAGACGGGGTTTTTTTCTTTTGAACAAATTACCAACGATTAGATAATCGTTAATAATTGTTGATCGTTGTTTCACTTTTGAGTGAAACACAGTTGATGTACACCAGACTTCATTAATGCAATCCTATTTCGAAATATCGAATCGTCCAGTCAGGCACGACAAATCTAAATATTCGTGCATCATGACTATGGACTATTCGACAACGCTGGTCCAAAGCAGCGATCTATCACTATATAGAGAACCATCGCCCGTGTCTATGCTAAGAGTAATTTTACACAAATATTATTTCTACATCCACATAGTTAATTTCGACGAGGTACTTACGACGTGGCCTTCCTCCTGTTGCTTCTCTGCTTCCATTCATTTTGAAACATCTCTTTACTAAACTAAGTTAACAATCCGTTGCTTGTTCATATTTCGCGTTACATAGGTTAACGTAAAGTTGTCAAACCGACATATAGTGATAGATCGCAGCTTTGGAGCTCATTCCTTGAATGGTTCACAATTATGATGTATAAATTATGATGCAATATTTAAATTTGTTACGCCTGATTGAATGATTCAATATCTCACTCTTTGAAACTGCATTAATAGAATTTTTGTTAATAGAATACCTCTATGTGACATTTATGAAAAGTTTATTTACGAGGTTATAAGAAGTATAACTATTAATCAAGATAAGAAAAGCCATTTTTAACTGTCGAAAGTAAATATTTTGGAAGTTGAGACAAACATTTGACTTTACAATTCCTTTAATTTTTGTCTTACTTATGGAGACAATTCATTCAAACTTTGCACTAACTTTGTCAGTAAAACAATAAATCAATCTCATTTATTGTTGTTACACAATTTTAAAAAGCAAAAGTTACAGAAGACAAAATAACAAAAATGTCCCTAGTCTTCCCTATTTATTCACACTAGTATAAATATTTAAAAATGTATATTTAAAACTGGTAAATGTATATTTAAAACTAGTATAAATACTCAAAATGTTTCAAGTATTTTGCTCTACTTCTGGTTGAAATAAGTTATAAATGTGTTACATAAAATAATATATATTATATTTTTGCTTTAAATATAAAACTTTAATATTGCATTAAACATTCAAGTGTATTGTAATTATTTACAACTTATGATCGGTAAGTTATAAGAATTACCGCGCAACAACCTATATTTTAAAAGAACAAACCTTATATTTTTCTAAATCACAATTATAAAAGTACTAATTATTACTTTGTTATTCTTCATATCTCCTCATTTCTTTTTATTCTTTCTATGCAACTTTTCTTCTATCTATGGATTTCCCATTTGTAACTTTAGTTACTTGGAAAATCGGAATAAATCTCAGAAGATTTTCTATAATTGAAACAAGGATGGGACCTCCAGTTGCTATCGCAATATCTATCTGGAACAAGTTTAGATAATTTGATCGAAATCCATTCTATTCTTGAGAATGTTTGGGAAATCGCTATACGGATTGTAATAAAGAACGTAGATTACGTTTTATCTGTTTTTGAAAAAAGTTAATGGGATGTGAAGCTGAAAACTTTACCGATAGTATACTGATTTTTTCCGCGAAGTTTATGTTGTATTGGTCGTACAGAATTACAAACGCTTTTACGCAATGAAAGTAAATGCCAAAATAAACAGAAGCATTGCTCAATATGTGGCGAAAATAAAACAAAAATTGACGTAAATGTAAAATCTCAAGTTGTCAGTTAGCGTAATATTTGTTTAATCCAAAAGTTCCACAATTTGTACATACCAAAAGTGTGGATGCTCCAAACAGAAAAATTTTGAAGAACGTTGCTTCTCATCTGACTTCAGAAGCTTGAGAATATCGGAAAAGTTTGAGAAATATTTCTACACATGCATGATTAGGTTTTCCGCAGAATATGGTAAAACAATCCTTATCATAGAAATATCATACTAAGAATCATTGATAATTACTTATTTTCAGTAATAAAAATACTGGATAATAAGTAATTATCAATGATTCTTAGTATGATATGTCTATAAGGGAAAGCAACACACATTTACATAAGTTCTGTACAAGAAATACAAGAAAGTTATGTACAAGAAATACGAAAAGAATTGAGCGTGATTGTGTAATGACGATCGCCTCTCTATGTTATCGATATTGTTCGAGTGCGTCATCGGCTTCAACATTTTCTTAACACATCTGCGAATCAATGTATTCATAAGATGACTAGATGTCCCGATTTTTCACCCTTTGTCCCGAATTTTTTCGAGTGCTATTCGGGACACCGATTTGTCATCATTTCCAATGATTGTCAAATAATTTTCGAATCTTTTAACCTCCCCCCTCCCCCGCTTCATAAATTTATGAAGCGTGTCAGGGTTGGCAAATCTGATCACCTTACATATATCGTGAGGAGAAACGAGAAGATTACTTACAAATAACGTTTTCACGATACGCCCCGGCGATCGCACATCACTATTCTCGACACTCCTGAGACTTATTAACGCGCGAGACTCACTTTCGACGGATAAAAGACACGAGAAACGCGGAGCGATGTGGATCGATGTGTGTCCATGGCTGTTGTTTGGCGCGAAAAGATCGAACATTTCGCGCGATTCATTACCAACGCCTAGATTGAATAACCTAGTAGTGCGAAACGAACGCGATTGGTCTAGAGTGGTTAGTAAGGGGCTGAGCACAATAAAAGGAATGAGGAACAGGGAACAGAGAATAAGGAATAAGGAATACTGAAAACAAGAAATAACGCTATTCCTCTGTTCCTCTATTCTGCGTTGATGAATTAGATTTCATGTTTCAATATTGAACTGTTCCCTATTCTTTGTTTCCTGTTCACGATTCCTGTCCTAACTTGAGTAAGTGGTTAAGCGTCCGCCGTACAAATCGCGTCGTTGTAGACGCGCGACCTCGTTCGCATCACTGGTGCGTTCACATTCATGCACTTTTGGCACTTTAGCCACTTTAGCGCGCTAATGAACTTTTGGTGTACGTGATTGACAGCGCGCGTGTTCGCGATCTTTTCATGCCACGCAACTGCTCCGTATTCCATACGTCTTTCGCTTGTGTTCTGTGCTCTCTTAAGGTAGTACTGGCGGTTTATGATCTAACGTTCAGAATTTAATAAAATTTGGTACACTAGTAGATATTTATGCAAAAAAGATTAGTATAAATTTTTGTAGAGCTACGGAGAGCCAATAAAAAGATATTGGCATTTACAATTTGGTGCGTGTAACATTGAGTCTTATAGGAAGCCACCGATTATCTCCAATATTTCAGAAAATACTGTTCAGAAATGTGGCAACGTCGCTAACAAGACAGAATACGCGCGATATTTAAAAACAAATGGAATCTGAGAAGGTAGGTTTCATAACAATGTCACAAAAAAAATATGAAAAATGTTTTATTCATGCATACAAAACAATTTATAATAATAAAAAATTTAATTTATTATAATTATAAACAATAAAATTGTAACTTAACGATATTTTCAATATGTTCTATATATTAACTACTCTAAGAATAAATTATTAATTTATTTTATAGACTCTTTGTTGGCAAAAAAACGAGCAATTTTATATATTACTTTTTTACTTTTAGTAACTTTAACAATACCATTTTCATCTTTGCCCAAAACATTTAATAAACCATCAAATTTATTTTGTTTGTATGCTTCTTCTATTTTGTTAAGCATTTAACATGTTTCTTATAAATAAAGCTAT
>NW_022639496.1:1400393-1414999 GCF_010583005.1 Odontomachus brunneus
TTTCTTATAAATAATGCTATATTCTCTTCATTTTTTATTAAAATCTGAGCGGTATTTTCTGAAATATTGGAGATAATCGGTGGCTTCCTATAAGACTCAATGTTAAACGCCAAATTGTAAATGCCAATATCTTTTTATTGGCTCTCCGTAGCTCTACAAAAATTTATACTAATCTTTTTTGCATAAATATCTACTAGTGTACCAAATTTTATTAAATTCCGAACGGTAGATCATAAACCGCCAATACTACCTTAAAGTGAATCAGTGAATAGTCACTGATATCAATTATAAGTATAGCACTGAGCACTTTCAATGAAACACTTACAACTGCACTTAAATCAGTGTATATTCACTGTTTTCAGTGATGTTTCACTGTTTTCAGTGATGTCTCACTGATTTATTTTAAGAGAGTGAGTCTCCTGCAGAAATAAGTATTAGAGCGCCGAAAACAACGACATGTGGTCGTCAGAACATATCATAAGTACATTATTACGGAGTAATCTCCTCCCGTCTCGACACATACAGCTAAGGTGACTAGACGTCCTAATTTTTCACTCTTTGTCCCGAATTTTTTCGAGTGCTATTCGGGACACCGATTTGTCATCATTTCCAATGATTGTCAAATAATTTTCGGATCTTTTTATTCCCCTTCTGCCGCCCCCCGCTTCACACATTTATGAAGTGTCCCGAATTCAGGGCTGGGAAATCTGGTTACCTTAGTATTCACTCCAATCAACTGAAATATTCTCATAAGCGTTGGTCCACAACCTTGCTTTAAGTTTTAAGTAATTGACCAACCACAGTCGATTGTTCTTGAAACGTAAAGGGAATAATCGACTGTGGTGGGTCAGTTACTTAGGGCTTAAAGCTTAAAGCAAGATTGTGGACCAGGACTAAAGGATTAAAATCCTCTTTAAGCTTGAGTGAAACATTTCCCAAGAAATTTGGCGAGTATAAAACTATAAACTTTGATTCGGGACAACAAATGAAGAACTTTGTTTTGAAACCAAATTGTATATAACATGCGCAATACAGATTTTTGCAGTTGTTTTTTTTTTCATTTTTCGTTTCTCATTTTCAATAAATTGAAAAACATTCACTTCTACAGAATCAGAATTCGTTCTAAAGTAAGACAGTCCCTTTTGCGATTTCGAGTGGCAGTTTCTACTATCGCTTCGAATGAAAATACTTTTCACTCGTTTTGCGCGAGATGGCATTTCAACAAATTTACAGATGCGACTTTTTCATCGAAAGACTGCGAATCCATGATCGGGAGAGCGTCAGAACGATCGGTCGTATTTAGTTACCAACTATCAATTATTCCCGAAGAAATGATTTCAAATTCGATCGATAGTTCTTCGCGCCGGTCGAATCCCACGATGCCGTCGTTCAGCCGGTCACGCCGCTACATCTATCTCGCTTGCCTAATTAAGTCGCTAATGAAATGGTAATTGGCCCAAAGTTCAGTCGGTCTATACGCCGGGGTCGCTTTCAATGGCGGGATCCTTTGCACACATCCGTTGTACGCGTCGTCGTGTGTATCGGGCCACCGATAATTAATTGCACACCGATTAAGCGCAGATCCGTTAGCGATACCTCGCCGACGGAATTTTCAACCCTTTTTCCTCCCGTGCTCCTTTTATTTTCTGCGAGTCGATCGCGTGCTTATCGCGTTACTCATATCGCGATCGAGAAAATACTTATTAACTTTTGACTTGGCAAACCCAACAAATTTAAGGAAAAACATCTTTTTCGGACATCTTCGAGTGTTCAAATGCGTGTGAAGTAAGTGATGCCTCCTGAAGGCAGTTACAATATTTTCAAAGTATCATTTTGAAAATATATTTTCAACGATTTTTGTCATCCAGTGATAAAAATCAGATCATCTATTAAGGGGATGCTGAGTCTGAAAACTTTACCGACAGAATACATTTCTCTGCAAAGTTTACATCGTATTGATTAGACAGAATTACAAATGCAATGAAAGTACGTGCAAAAATAAATAGGAGCATTGCTCGATATGTGACGAAAACGAACAAGAAAATTTAAATGTAAAATGTCAAGCTGTCAAGTTTAAATGTAAAATGTCAAGCTATCAGTTAGCATAATATTTGCCTAATCCAAAAGTTCCGCAGCTTGTATATACCGAAAGTGTGGATGCTCCAAACAGAAAAATTTTGAAGAGCATTGCTCTACTTTCGCATCTGCATTTGAAAACTTAAGAATATCGAAAAAGTTTGTAGAAAGATTTCTACACATATATGGTTAGATTTTCCGTTGAATATGGTAAAACAAAGCAACACACATTCATGTAAATTCTGTATATACAAGAAATACGAAAAGGATTATGCGTGATTATGTTAGTGACGATCGTCTACATTATCGACATTGTTCGAGTTCGTCATCGTCTCCAGCATCTTAAGACAGACCAGAACAGGTAAACAAATATTACTCCAGAGCAACAGTGCTAAATAAATGCGTCCTGCATCCATCGTTCTTGCATATAGCTCATAAAAAATCCAAATAAAAGAACGAAAAATAAATAAAAGAAATAAATTAATGAATGTTACCACCTAGCGGCAGCGAATGAAAAAATAAAGAAAAAATGGATAACATTGAAATGCGGGTGCGCCGCGATTTATTGATCATGTCCGCCCAATCGCTCTGATTAATTGGGAGCACAATAATGCACGCCAATAACGCCTCGATGGAATTATAGAAGGATTATTGGATTGATCGGAAAATTCGTTCGAATCTTGGCAATAAATGTCACTGGGGAAATTAATACTAGAAGTATTGTCACTTTTAACTTATAAATTGTTGTTTTCATTTCTAACTTATAATTGTCCTACAATTCTGAGACATGACGCTTTGTAGCATGCTAAGGAAAATCATTGTGTAGATTCGTTGAGTGATAATGACGTGGTATCGATTTAAAAATGGAAAATACGAAAATACATTTTCGTTATTTTTATTACTGCAAAGGTAAAAATGTAATGCAAACCTAAAATTTGTACAGTATAAGTGACCAAACATGTCAGAAGTGGTTTACCAAGCAGAAGACTTCTCTTTTGGAAGATGTTCCATCTCTCAGGAAGACTTGCTCGACGATCAAATCGCTCTCTTTCCACACAACAATGTCTAAAATCAGGATATAAGACATCTATAAAGTCTGATCTACAATGTGCTCTTTGCTTTATGTTTCTTTCTGTTTATCTCTTTCTGATTTAAATCTTGATCTTTTAGTTAAAAGAAAATAAAGAATAAGAAACAGGAAGCGAAGAGCATATTGTAGATCAGGCTTAAATCTAAGAAACATCTTTAAAACATTTTTTAGACATCTTATGTCCCATTTTAGACGTTGTGTAAGTTAGTTCGAAATAAACAGCGTACTACCACAAGAGAAATTGCTGAGACATTCCAAATGTCCAAAGCATCAGTTGTAACTCATTTAGAGAAACCTTAATCGATATGATGTATGGCTGTCTCATGTATCGAGTGAGGAGAATCGTTTAGATAGCGTCTCTCGCAATTTGCTTTACAAGCGTAATAAAAACGAGCCATTTTTTAAACGTTTAGCGACGGGCAATGAAAAATGGATCATCTTGAATAACCTTGTGAGGTAAAGGTCCTGCAGTAAGAAAAAGGAGCCATTAACGCAATCTCTCAAAGACTCTTCACTCAAAGAAAATCATACTGTATTTGGTGGGTTTGGAAGAAAACAATATACTCTGAGCTTTAAATAATAAAACTACCAATTCTGATAAATACTGTCTGCAATTAAACCAGCTGAGAGTAGCGATCGAGAAACATCCGAAATAGTAGAGAATCGTAAAGGCGTTGTCGTTCATCATGAAAACGCAAGACCACACGTGTCTTTGGTTACCCATAAAAAATTGCTGGACTTCGGATATCTTATTTCACCCATCATATTAACATTACACTTTCAGATTAGCATATATGTTTATTTCAAAACAGTTTAAATGGTATTCCGCATTTTAATCTTTGGAGGCCGTAAAAATTCACCTGGACTCTTTTCATGGAAAACCAATCTTACTTTACACTGGTGAAATAATGAAGCTACCTAGAATGTGACTCGATACTATCCAAAAGAGTGGTACAGACATTATTGATTAAAGCTGCATCTTAATATTTAAGGTTCCTTGTACCTCGCCGGATGTCATGCCGGATTTCTGACGTCAGAAGCGAAAGGTTGCATGCTAACGAAAGTTGCGTGCCATTTCTGAATAAAGATAAATATGGAAAGAGTATTTGAGATTGCTTGAGCACTCTTTGTGTAAAATTGTCCGGAAAGTATCTCTTTCCTTCGATAATTAATAAAGAGTCATATAATAAACAGTGAAATGAGACACGTGAAATTATGAAATAAGTCTGTTTTATCTGCATGGTTTATTTCACCATTTATTATACGACTATTTATTAATCGTCAGAGGAAAGAGATACCTTTCGGACAATTTTACAAGTATACTCAAATCTTCAATCTGCTCTTTCGTCCATATTTATCTTTATTTAGAAATGACACTTTCGTCAGTATAACGTTCCTCGCTTCTGGCATCACAAATTCAACGTGACCGCGGCGAGGTACAAGCAGCCTTAATTTTTTAGCTTTAATTACTGCAAGAAAATCTGAACAAACTACCTGACCAACCCAATATTGCGCTAGCTATGTAAATAGAATTTGCCGGCGCTTGCGATGCTTGGCGATAATGTTAAGGTCGATCTACATTGGTCGTATCGTAGCGTCGTAAGCGTCGTGCGATTCGCCGGGACGGATCGTCGCAGAAGTTTGATCAAACCCAAACTTCTACGACACTACGATTGCTACGATCAACCAATCAGTGACGAGCTAGAGTCATATTACTTAAAAATATATACAGGGTGTCCCAGATCACCTTCACAATCTCTTGTGAGGATGTAAAGGGGATTGAAATGAACACAAAAGTCCAATACCGTTTTGCGATATTCGCAATAAATCTCAAGATATTAATTAAAAAATATTGGTGAATGCGATGCGATATATGAGCTGCAATTGCGTCGTTGTATATTTGTACATTAAGTCAAACTGAACAAAAGAGTCCTCTACTATTTTGCAAATAACAACATAGATTTTTAGATATTAATTAAAGAAAATGTGTACATTATGGTACATAATCATGTAATAATTTTCTTTGATTAATATCTAAAAATCTATGTTGTCATTTGCAAAATGGTAGAGGACTTTTTTGTTCAGTTTGACTTAAGGTACAAGTATACAACGGTACACTGAGAGAAAAATGTATGATATTTGAAACTATAATGGCATAGTAAAAAGATTATAGTTAGGAATATCTTTTTTATAGTAAATATCACCATAATGTTTGTAATATTTACAATATAAGCATAGTATAACTGACTCATGTAAAACTTTTACCAAGAATTATAATTATTTGAAATAAAAAACATAGTAAGATAGCAAATATTAAATGGTAAGAGAAATTAACTATTTTATATAGTCAATACAATTGGAATATTTGGAAAATATGGGTACATATAACTATACTACTGTGTCCAAAAAGTAATCCAATTTTCAAGTTAAATTGCGCAGGTATATCGAATGTCAGAAATACTTTTTTTCTAAATTGGTAGCACTGTGACAGACATCTGTGTCAAATTATGCGTCGTTTGCGTGAAACTATTCGCAAAAAGAGGCCGGATTGTGGAAAGACAACTCTTGGTTTTTGCACCACGATAATGCGCCACCTCACACTGCATTGGTTCTTCGAGACCATTTCGCTAAAAATTCGACCCATATCGTTCCACAACCACCATATTCACCTGATTTAGCACCGTGTGACTTCTGGCTATTCCCTAAACTCAAAAGACCGCTCCGGGAACACCGTTTTGACTCGATTGAAGAGATACAAGCTGAATCGAAGAAAGCTTTGAAGGCCATTCCGGAAATCGACTTTAACAACTGTTTCGAGGGTTGGAAAAAACGTTGGCACAAGTACATTGTGTCTGAGGGGGATTACTTTGAAGGCGACGAAATAGATTTGGAATAATAAATAAAGATTTAAAAAAAAATTTTAAATTGGTCTTACTTTTTGAACACAGTAGTATTCTCAAAGTGTGCCTTACTATACACATAGAGTAATAAAATGGTGACTATAAATGTGTGTTTATTCTGCTATATCTTCGGTTTTGGATGAACTATAAATATATGTTTGAGGCCAAAACGAACTATAAAATATAGTGATATTATACTTATTCCAACTATTTTTTTCTCTCATTGTAGACGGCGCAATTACAGCTCATCTCGCGCGTTATAATTCACCAATCTTTTTTAATTAATATCTCGACTATTATTGCGAATATCGCAAAATGGTATACGACTTTTGTGTTCATCTCAATCCGCTTTCCGTCACGAGAGATTGTGAAGGTGATCTGGGACACCCTGTATAGCGTAAAAGGTAATTATACTCATCATTAAAAGCATATACTTTTGTACTACTCTTTCTTCCATTTTCAAACAAACAGCACTATGGGTCTGAGCACAAAGATTGTCGCAATCGTTTACGACAGTGTCGTTGACGTAAGTCGGTGTCAGAAGTCAACGGATTAGACGCACAAGGATTAGACGTATGCTATATCAAATATGATTAGACGACGCAATTGATGCAGCATATATCTACGTCAATCCTTCTGTGTTAACTTCCGACTTACGTCTACGACACTGTCAGAAACGATTGCGACAATCTTTGTGCTCAAGCCTTATATATACTGTTTCAGTCCGCTACTGTCAATTATTTCTAATTGGTCGACACCAGCCACATGTACGACGCTATGTAGACAATCAGCATAATGAGCTTTCTCCAATAAGCCGTTAAGGTCCTCACACATGAAATGACATAATTGCATGTGCATAGCATAAGACTGTACTTAGCCGCCATATTGATGCTTGATGCTCAATACTCGATGCTCATTGGTCCATACAGTCTTATGCTATGCACATGCAGTTATGTCATTTCATGTGTGAGCGCCTTTAGTCGTAACACATAAGGCATGAGAAAATTCACCAATTGCAGTCCTTCAGAATAGAAATGAAGAATTCTGATTCTCTTCACTGAGAGAAAAAAATAGTTGGAATAACTATAATCTCACTATATTCTATAGTTCGTTTTGGCCTCAAACATATTTTTATAGTTCATCTAAACATGAAGATATAGTAGAATGAACACATTTATAGTCATCATCTTATTACTTTATATATATGGTAAAGCACCTTTTGAGAATATGAGTTACGTGTACCTATATTTGCAAAATATTTCAATTGTATTGATTATATAAAATAGTTAATTTCTCTTACCATTCAATATTTACTATCTTACTATATTTTTTATTTCAAATAATTATAATTCTTGGTAAAAATTTTACACGGGTCAGTTATACTATGCTTATATTGTAAATATTACAAATATTATGGTAACATTTACTATAAAAATTATATTCCTAACTATAATCTTTTTACTATGCCATTATAGTTCCAAATATCATATATTTTTCTCTCAGTGTTATGCCTTATGTGTTTTGCGTTACGACTGTGTAAAGCTTGATCTATAATGTGTTATTTGCTTCCTGTTACTTTTTCTTTATCTCTTTCTGACTCAAGCCTTAAACCTTAAACTAAAAAAAGACAGAAAACAAGAAACAGGAAGCAAAGAACACATTGTAGATCAGGCTTAACGGCTTATTGTAGAAAGCTCATTACGATGCTACGATTTTGCGATGTCACGACATTACGATACGACCAACGTAGATCGGCCTTTACGATTGGCGTATCGTCGTTTATTTTGAAACCTAAGCCCGCCGTTCGTCCTGAATCGCGGCGGATTTATTATGCGCGTCGACTCCCCGAATTTTCACGTAATTGTGGGGCGTTCAATTCCAATCACAACTTCGTCTCGCGACGAACACCATCTCTGAATAATTGTCAGACTAAAAGCTAACCGCTGCGTGCGTCATAATATATTCACCTTCCGCCTGGGACGGCCAAAGGTTTCACGATTCACAATTCACGACAGTGTATGTGTGCGTATGTGTAGGTATGTGGTCAACGCGTCTTGCTACCGAATGCGATCGATGAAATAATAATTAATTAGCAAATCCGCGGTCTGGGATTCGGGTTAACAGGAATTAGTCGGCTACGACCGATTCGATTACAAACCGTCCGCAAATTGGAAGAATTGGATTTCGTTAGGATAGCGTGTAAAATTAGAGAGTCGCGGGAAAAACACACGTTGCGTCGCGTCACCTCGACGTGCCGCGTTTAACCAAGTCTCTTGTTTCGTTAAATCTGTGTTGGTAGCCCGCCGTACGTACAATGAAAGGAAGAATAATTTAGAGACCGTCCGACTCTCTTGGCCGTTGAAACAAAGGAACAATCGATGCTTGTCTATACCTTCCTCCATAAGCTACTAATTCCTCCAATTTAATAAAATCGCGTTTCATCAAGCAACAAGAATTGACGCATTGAATAGGTCGCACTGAATAACGCAAATCCTCTCGTATCGTTTTCTCTTCAAAATTTTTAATTTAATGTAATTATTGATTAAATTGAAGTTATACGAGGTGGCACGGGTTAAATGTTTCTAAAGCAATGGAATAGATGTAAGCTTTTTCTTATCACTTTCAGCTGCATTCTTAACCGTAGCGCTAATGAATTTTGAAAAACTTCTCCTTAGGATTACGAGGTCGTTACAAAGACAAAAGGGCTCTCCATCGCAACTTTGTTCCAAGCAAAGAACGATCAGTCAAGATTAACATCGTTAAGTTGGAAGCCGAGGAAGTTGGAGCCTCGCGGAGCACGAGGTGGGATGGGCGAGTTTTATCCGCGTGCAAAATCTTTCGAGAGTGTCTAAAGTTCCGGAAACTGAGACCACGCCGCCTACATCGACGCGCGACTATGGCCGATAAAAAGCGGCTTGCTCGCGAAGACTCTCGGCGGCAACTACACCGGCGAGCCGTAATTGCCCTGCGATTTATCGCTGCTACTTCCGCGAACGGTAAAGCGGGCGAGACGCTGAGCTCGATTTCGAGGTCCACCTGACGGGCGTACCTCGACAAAACACGCGCGAACAACCGACGCGCAAAACTGGACATGGAGAGGACAACGTCGTATTGTATACATATTGCGAAAGTAGATTGACAATACACCATATGAAAAGAACAACAGACAACAACGAGGCAACGACAATAATGAGAAAAAAAAAAGAAAGAGAGAGAGACAGAGAGACAGACACAACTTACGTCGACCGGCCGATAAAAACTCTTAATTACAGCGAGGCGGGAAACCGCGGGAACATTCGACGTCGTGCGACTTTACCAGGTAGCCCGAGCTCTATCACACTCGACACCCACGCCGGCAGAAGCAAGAGCCAAGGCCGAAGGTGCTCTGTCTCTCCCGTGCGAGGTGTGGAGGAATCACGGGAGCATCGAGAGACGCAGGAGGAGAGAAGACTCCGCGAGGTCCCGCGGAACGAGCGCGAGTTCGGAAACTGCCGACTTCGACAGTTCGGGGAAACTGTCGGCGCTGTGTGACGGGGGTTTCCTACCCCCCCTATAGCGCGCCGGGCACCTGACGGCGGGCTCTCCGGGGGAGTCCTGCCGTCTCACCCGCGCCGCCGCCGCCGCCGCCGCCGCCGCCGCCGCCACCGCCGCCGCCACCGTCGCGCATCCACGCAAGCACGAGCGACGAGAGTCGCTCTCTGCACTCACGCTCGCCGGCACCAGGAATCGCTCGCGTTCCCATGACGACACGTGTGCGTTTCTGCCCCTCTCGCCCCGGACGCGCTCGCGAGCCGTGGTGGGCGCACGCGCCACTAAGCACCTTGTGGCAACAGGTTTTAGAGCGGCCGCCGCCGCCGAAATCAGCTTGCCCGGAATCGAGCATTCGGTCGAATTTGACTCGGATCAATATTGATCGAAGCCGCGGAAGAGCGGAGGCTGGGAATTCGACAAGGGGAATCGCGCCCCGAGAGAGAGAGAGAGAGAAAGAGAGAGAGAGACTGTGGAGCAGCAGTAACACGAGAAGGATGGGCTGCTTGCGGTTAGGCGACAGAGTCTGGATTATCGAGGCCTCGTAATGTGGATTCCGCAGGAATAATGTGCACCTGGAGGGAAAGAGCTGCCGGGGATTACGGTAAGATATATCGAGATGGTTTTGCAAGGCGCAGGAAGACGCTGGTTTTTCGTTTTAAGAGGACTTTTTTTTAGGTCGACGACATGGGAGGAGAGTGGCTGTTACGGGGAGAATAACGCGGCGAAAGTATACGGTTCCGTCCGCTCAAGAGCATCAGCGAATGGCGTTCGATATCCGTGATGTCTTGGCGCTGTTATGATAACAAAGTGCTATCGTTATTAAAAAAAAACATGATGCATTGTAAACTTTTTTCATATGTTGCGCAGTTAGATTTGTCGCAAAAGGTGTATTGCCCATTGTATTGCCCCTAAAAATACCGTTTTTGCCATATATTGCCCTTAAAAATATCGTTTATGCAATAATTACCGAGATATTAATTAAAGATTTATAAATAATTACACGAGATATAGTAAATGAGCTATAATGGCGACGTCTGTTACCATGTGCTTGTACATTAGGTCAAACTGAATAAAAGTCCTCTATTTTCTTAATAACTTTGTAGATTTTAATTATTAACTAAAGAAAATTAGCTGATGGTCTATAATATATTAATTTTCTTTAATTAATAACTAAATAACTAAAATTAAATTAAGTTAAAAAAATATATTTTCTGTATATAACCATATGATATATATATATATATATATATATATATATATATATATATATATGTATTATGACAAACATACCTTTTTCTAAAAAAAAGGCAAAAAAGTGCCAAATGCACGTGTTTCCCGTATATATAAATTATATAAAAATAATAATTGAATAATAATATAATAAAATAATAATAAAAATAAAATGATATATAATTAAAATAATAACCTAATCTAACTTAATCTAACTTAAACCCAAATACACATAAACAGACTCAACATATATATAATACATAACACAACAGACAATCGAAATACATATTTACATATATATAGTATATATAATTTATATATTTTTTATACAGACAATATAAATATACTAGCAAAATATACTATTTCTGATTTTCAATTGACCTTTTTTGACTCATTGATAAGGACTATACAATACATTCTTAAACCTGATCATGTGCCGATAGCAAATAGTGTCAACAGTGTTCCCTCAAAATCATTCTTGCATTATGTCCTATCTAAAGGAGGGATTTATTCCTGTGCGCGTTTTGAATAGATAAATAAATAAATATCAGGATGCGGAATCTCTCGAAGTCGCGCATCGTCCGTGACAGTCGAGCAGCTCAGGACTCACCGACAAATACCCTTTGATACGCACATTGATCCTATTTTATCGCGCCTGAGAAATTACTGTCCGCGAGAAAAATGATGTTCGCACCCGAAGGAAGGGTCCGTAAAACCGATTATCTGTAATATATCTTCTCAAGCCGTCTGCTCAAGCTGGGCGAAGCGAAAAGTCACCGGGAGCGGTTCACGAAAACTTCCGAATTTCGCGTGGCTGATCGATGCGAGAACACCGAAGGCGTTTCGGGCCCGGCCATTAAAGACCAAGTTGTAAGAACAACGGCAAAAATATCCGAACGTTTGTCAGCGGGCCACCCTAAAGCCTTCGTTTCGATGATACTCGATAAGCGGTAACGAGGTCAAAGAGCGTTTCGAAATCAGTCCTCCAAGGAGAGCGAACGGAAGCAATTGAAAGCTAGCAAAGACGTGTGGTGGAAACTTTTATAAGGTTATCCGCGCAAATTAATGCCGAAAAATCGATACGATTTCGATCTCATTGCGAGACTTGCGCGTGCTCCACACAATTAGATATTGTGTACGCGCGTCTCTCCGTTGATCTTCGCGGCATCCACGTCTGAAATTTAAGGGACATGTTTAATTCTATGAGCTATCTATTTTATTTTTTGATGAAATTTTTTTCAAATTTGGCGTATGGGAAATTCCGGAATCGCTGATCACGAATTTCAGATCAAAAAATTAAAACTCGAAATGATCGGCGCAATATTGCAACCATAAGTTTACAAAATTAGCAACCTCGCTTTTAATATTATCCCGAAATAATAGCAACATTTCCTCGATATGAAAAAGATATTTGCGTTCTTTATAAGAAACTAATAGGCAAACATGTTATTAATATTTCAATAATTTATTAAAAAGTAGATTTTATATTGGGAGTACAAATTAGTTCGGTCCGTTTTCAAAAGATGACTTTGGCTGTTATGAATGTTTCATAGTGACAGCTGATTTCGGTGGTTTCAGAGAGGTTAGACATCTGTCAATAATATTCAGTTTATATCGCTTTGAGTTTCATACAAAACCCCTGTTTTTTACTGTGTTAAATATGTCAAATTTTGTGTTAACTAAGCAGCATTTGCGGGAGGTTTTAGTTTTCTGCTTTAATTGGAAGAAAAGTGCAGCTGAAGCGCATCGAATGCTTGTAGAAGTTTATGGTGACGATGCTCCAACTGATAAATCATGTAGGAAATGGTTTCGACGTTTCAAGAATGGTGATTTCAGCGTTGAAGACAAGCCTCGCTCTGGACAGCCAATAAAATTCGAAGACAAAAAATTGGAGGCATTACTCGATGAAGATCCGAGTCAAGAATCGGTATAGGCTACAATTGATTTGTTTGAGCCGTGCATTACGAGAAAAACGGCCAGAAATACGAGCAAAGACATGACAAAGTTATTCTTCTGCATGATAACGCTCGGCCTCATGTCGCAAAAGTCGTAAAAAATTATTTGGAAATGCTCAAGTGGGATATTTTACCGCACCCGCCGTATTCGCCAGACATTGCTCCTTCTGATTACTGGTTGTTCCGACGGATGCAGCACGATTTGGCAGGTCACCGGTTCACTTCTTTCGCAGAAATCGAAAATTGGCTCCTAACTTGGATCGCCTCAAAAGACGAGACATTTTTTCGAGATGGAATTCGAAAATTGCCTGAGAGGTGGGAAAAAGTAGTAGCCAGCGATGGACAATACTTTGATTAATCTGTTCATTCATTTTGTTCTGAAATAAATGCATTTTTGACCACAAAAAAACGGACCGAACTAATTTGTACTCTTAATATATAGAAAATTTTGAAAAAAATGTGTGAAAAATATTGTTAGTTATTCTGAGTAAATTGTTAATATTTCGATATGTTAATTTCTAATAGTTTGTTTGAAAATAATATTTGTCTGAAAAAAGTACCTTTTTTATTTTTATTTGCTTATAATAATTTAACAATCAAACATTCAAGTTATTTTAGTTCCTTATATTTGAGAGAGAGGGAGGGAGGGAGGAAGAGGGGGAAGAGGAGAAAGAGAGAGAGAGAGAGAGAGAGACAACATAATCGACTGTGTTTGCTGGTAAGTTAATTAAAATTGCTAAAAATGATGAAAAAAGACAGCATCCTTATGATTCAAAGGGTTAAAAGAATGTTGATTATTGACACAGTTTCACGTAGTTTATACTATTATTGACACAGTTTCACGTAGTTTATACTATTTTCCTACATATTTGATTGCGTAGAATTGCAAATGCTTACAAGATAAAAATACAAATGTCAATGCATCAAAATCTACCCGATGTTATATCATAAATAAAAAACCTTTTTATTTACTAAACTTTTTTTGTGTTTAATACAACATGGAGTATGTTTTACATGACGTATTGACATTTGTACTTTCGCTCTGTGAAAGCATTTGCAATTCTATGCAACCAAATGGAAAAATAGTGTAAAATACGAAAATGTCGATATCTAGCATCGCCTTCATCCTGGCGGCAACACCAAGCACTTACCTAGCGTGTACTTATTTACTCTCAAGAACTACCTCAAAATTATGCATGGTAATCAGATAAAAGGAAACAAAAAAAAAGAATACAGTGATTAAGACTAACGACAAGAAATTTGATAAATTCTAAATTAACTTTTGATAATATACGTTCACTACATAAAGTTGGCGTGTCACCGTCAACGTTAACGGGTACAACTTTCCGACGATACCTCAAGCAAATTGCCAAAGGCGGCAAACTGTCAAAGGCTGGTTTCCTCTTGGAGAAGTCTCTTACTTCTAGAGAACTACACGAGCCGATTGGTAGACATAATCAACTCGGAATTTTAGTTTTAAATTAATCCTGCAAATTGCGTCAAATTTGAAGAATCATCCCGAGGTATATACGAGGGTGGTCTGAAAAGTTTCCGACCTCAACGTGAAGATAGCAGCACTTGTAAATAAAAGCTAGTGAATTTCGTTGTTCATCTGTTGACAGTTACTCACCGAAGTTTCAGCCATTTTGGACTCGCAGTTGTTATGTAACAGTCGTTTGAGTAAGTTGATGTGAGTGTTTTTGTGAAAATGGACAAAATCGAGTATCGAGCTGTCATTAAATATTTGTTTTTGAAAGGCAATACGCCTACGCAAATCAAAGATGAGTTGGATTCTGTGTATGGGGACTCTGCACCATCATTTAC
>NW_022639496.1:1415148-1424065 GCF_010583005.1 Odontomachus brunneus
AATCCACGAATTACGGTTTGAACTGCTTGACCATCCACCTTACTCACCAGATCTAGCCCCAAGCGACTTCTTTTTGTTCCCTCATCTAAAAATTGCGCTCGGAGGACAGAGATTTTCGTCAAATGAAGAGGCAATCACCTTCGTGAACAATTATTTTGCAGAGAAAAACGCCGAGTACTATTTCGACGGGTTACAGAGATGGGAGCATCGCTGGGAGAAGTGTGTAGATTTACAAGGAGACTATGTTGAAAAATAAAAAACAATTTTCAGAAAAAATGACTTGTATCTTTGTTAGGTCGGAAACTTTTCAGACCACCCTCGTACATTGTATAGACTAATGATGGCACATTACGTTATGTTGAAATTAAAATATGTTGTTTTTTCATGGCACAAATAGTTACTACTGTTTCATTCTACGGCTAGAGAAAGATTCATTTAAGAATAAGTATGTTAAACTAAAATTTTGATTCAGGCAGATACATTATCACCAAGAGAACCAACAAGATTTGCCTCACAGGCACTCTGGAGTTAATAGGTCTCTTGTGAGAGATTACACATGTTCCGAAGCACGGGGATTAATCAATTATTTACTACTACGAGCGTATATACGTAATTGAGGAGGAACTAATCGCTTCGACCTCTGTAATGATATATGCGTTGCATGAAATATAATTGACACAAATCCGCTGATGTAACTAACGATGACAATTTATACACTTTTAAATATATGTATATCTGTGTGTCTTGTGTGTGTATGTTGGTATAATATAGATTACTAGAGGGTGTCCCATTTTAATTGCATATCTCAAAAACGAGACATAAAAAAGTGTGAAACAAAAGTTTAAGAGTTTGGAGAGGGGAGAAAATAATGACTTTGGGTTTTTAAAAGTGACTTTTTTCAAAATTATCTCAAGATTGATTTTGTTTTTTATATAAGGATGAGCAATTTTTTATTCAATAAAGCATGAAATTTCAAATAAAAGTGGTTTATATATATCGTAATAATTTTACTCTTTATAAATTTGTGATTAATATTTTAACTACCTCACGTAAAGTTCAAAATGTCTATTGTTTTACAAAACAAGATAGAAATAATTATAAACAAAAAGTTTTGTCAATAATTTTTGTTATACATATAATATGTAATGAAAAACAGGCTTACATATATAAATACCTATCATAAAAAATGCTATTTAAAAAATGAAAATATAATATCCACTTGTAGTATGTAACATAAATTTTTGTAATTCTTTTACATATATAAATACCTATCATAAAAAATGCTATTTAAAAAATGAAAATATAATATCCACTTGTAGTATGTAACATAAATTTTTGTAATTCTTTTACATGAATGTAACTGCAAATACACCAGATTAGTGCAAATAAACAATGTTTTGGTGCTTATGCAAAGTTTAAGAATTTTTATTCATAAATATTTTAATAAAAAAGTCCACAAGTAGTTGAAATACTGACCACAAAACCTGAATTACTGAACACTTCCCTTTAATGGATTGTGGTCGATTGTTTGCCAAACAATAATCATAATAATAATAAATATTATAAGATTTATATTTCACATATTTGTTATGTATCACAAATTTGTCATATTTCATGTATCTGTTGCGTAAACTTGTAATAGGCATTAGAGTCACCATCTTTAAAAAAAAAGTTTTGTCTTATAAGGGACTGATAACAATGTGGGAAAACGTCCTTTCTTGTTCAATAACGATTTCGTTGACGAGATACTGTAAGATAAATCACCACGTGGCTGAATAACTCGTTTCACGTTTATGGACGCACCTGGGGTGCCATTGGAGTTTTCTCAATTGAGGACTCATGCAACACCTGGCGCGCAGTAATTTGTTAGCGATAGAGGCTGCGATTATTGTCGAGGCAGTAATCCTACGAAGATGTCGCGCGATTCTTCACGGACCCTCCGCATCCAAGAATCAAGAAGAAACAGATTCGATCCTACTCGTGAAAAAATATTGCGCTCGAAGTTCCCACGCGATATTTACAAATCTGTTTGGCAAGGGAAACACATTTATTTCCTAATAGCCCTCGCGGGTGCACAATGGTAGCAGCTTTCCGTGCAATGGAAATTTCTCGGCGAGACGCGCCGGAACGCAATTATCGGAGTCGCAATAATTAATCTGTCACACACATACACACGCGCCAAAATAACTCGACGAAACGAAGAAAAGACGCGCGCGCGCGTGCCTCAGAAGCGCGGCGATTAACGTCGGAATCTCGATCGTCAAACGTCAATTAACGTCGACGTGTAGAATTAGCAGTGTCACCGAGTGAGATCGATACAGCGGAGCCTATTAGTGCGCCGAAGCAGCAAATAGAAAAAAGGGGATGCTATCGTCCATCAGAGTTTTCCGCGGGGGAATACAGGATACGGGAAAATTGGCTCGACTCTCTCTCTCTCTCTCTCTTTCTCCCCGTGGAATTAATTCCTCGGGCTTCCCTCGTTCTAGGCGCAAAAAAATTCACTCGTGACTCGCTCTTTCCTACCGACGATATCCGCGCGATTTACAACGCTCCCGATGCCGTTCTTCTCGCATCTGGAAAATTCATAAGCCGTTCTTTTCATTCAACGGGCACGAGCTCGTAGAATGAAAAAGTTCTCGCCGGCCGGAAGGAATAGCAAGAAGAGAATCGGAAGATAATTGATATCGCTCGATATGATTTTACTCTTTCAACATCCTCGAAATGGAAAACATGGAAATTTATTTGAAGACCTTTCCAGGAAAGGTAAGCACACAAAGGCTTTATGGAAAGCGCGTAAATGCACGACTGATAATGCACGATTGTGCACATTTGCACATTTCTGATGGTATAAATGAAAATTTCGCATTTATTTTCCCAGAGAACGAACGGCTAGTGTCACATTTTTCGCAAAAACATGTTATTTGAGTTTGAAGCGTTTTTCATCGGATCTCTCGGAAAATATTTGAGCGGTTCTCGTGCTTTAAACATTTCATGCATGAGTCCCATAAAATGTTTGGTAATAGTTCAGCTTCATATTTCACTCAATGTCCAAATAAGTAGCTTAGAAACGCGACGTGGATGTGTGTTTGTATTGAAAAACAAGGAGTAAAAGAAAAATAGAAAGACAGTCCTTCCGCAAAAGTTTCGACGAGACTCGCGCTCGACAAACGATAACACACACATGTATCCGCGACGATATGAATTATTTCGCGAAACGCATATCATTAACAAAACATGAATTATCGATACACCGCGATATTTATGGGCGACAAATGTGTTTCCTCGTTAAACAAACGAGCCTCGTACGCCGGATATGAATAACAGCAGTTGCATGGACGCGCGTAATCTCGCTTCAATTATTGCAATCCGTCATTACGCATTATTTTCAGCCGGTGACACACGTGATTGACCGCACCCGGAAGAGCCTTCGGTCGGGAGTAAAATCTACTGTAATTGTGACACACGGTGCGAAATAAAAGTGGACAAAGTGGATGTGAATGTCCAATAGTCATGATAAAGATAAATCACGAGTTACACGTGCTCTTTCGCGTATCGTAACTGTAGTTACAAGAAGGAAACTCGAAGTCGCAACACGTAAGAAACGCGTGATGAATCGCAAAAAGGATAAAAATATCGAATAAGGGACCCCCAGCTCTTGTAACCTTGCACGGAGAAAAATAATTTGCTAGTCCAGCAAATTTTCTGCTGATCTAGAAAAATCCTTTCGTTATTATATGGACAGCAAAAAGATTTGCTAAGAGTACTAATCACTACTTGCTGGTTATAATTTGCTGAATTTACAAATTATTTTGCTATAAGAATCATGATGGATTTATATAAGCAGTTTTACTCCGATAGCAAATAAATTTGCTAAGGATACATTATTTTGCATCAATAGTAAATTAACGTGATTCTTAGGACAAATATACTCAGCAAATTTTTCCTATCCTGGCAACAAGACTACTTCTGCTCTGATAACGAATTTGTAAAATTAGTTACGTCAATTTTTTTGTCCCTACAAATATGCAATAGCAACGACGATTTTGCTAAAAGAGCAAAATTATTTTTCTCCGTATGACTTTAACATATGTTATCAAGGATATATCCCAGAATAGCGTTCAAAGCTTTTAAATATAAGCATCGCTCATTGTTAAAAATTATCTTTTTAAGATTTTTTGTAAATGGAACGTAATTTTTGCACACAGTATATATTGAAATATGATAAGTACACGTATATGCGCGAGAGAGAAGCTCTGCCCTTCCTCCTGCACTCCCTCTAAAAAAAAAAAAAGGACCGAACCCGTCATTTACATACTTACATCATTTATAACTATATACAAAAATATGAAATAGGTTAAATTAGTTTTCTTAGAGAGAGGTTGCAGGGGTAGGAGCGGAACCTCTTATATATACGTGTATTGTTTACTATATTTCGATAGACACTATGTGTAAAAATTACATTTGCTTTATAAAACTTCTTTTGTTAACAACTTCTTAATAAACAATGAGCAACGTCTAAAACCTTTTGAATGTTACTCAGGGACATATCCCTGACAAAATATGTCAAGAGCAAGATCATATGAGGTAAGTCCCTTATTCGGTATGCTTACCAAAAATATATAGAATGAGTTAGGTTAGGTTAGTTCTTTTTAAGAAGGGGTGCAGGGGAGGGGCAGAACTCTTTTCTCCGCGTATATATGTGTACTATTTACCATATTTTAAGGTATACTGTGTGCAAAAATTATATTCAATTTACAAAGCTCTTTTATTAATAACTTTTCAACAAACAACGAGCAACGACTAAAACTTGTTGAAGGGTATTCAGAATGGTTTTCATAATATATGTCAAGGTCAAGGCTATAAGAGCTCCCCTGTTAGATATTTTTACTCTTCACTGTCAAAACTGACGCGGTACAAATATACTAGATGATTGGAAACACACTAATTGTATTAATGCAAAATTAACAATATCTACTTGATAGGAAATATTGCAAAACAAACGTGATTTTTAACGTCTTCATTGAAAGAAAAATATATGAATACATATACCTGCATTACTATTTCCCTTATTTTGCTTAGAGAGGCATGCTTTGTTGAGATGACCACAATATAAATATAAGATAAACAATTCTGTAGCAGCTGCAGTATTATCTAATTTGCGAATGCATTCTTTGTACATCCTTTGTGATTCCCAGCACGTACCATACTGTACATCTCAAATACCAGTATTTGTTAAATTCATATTGTAAAGAAGAGTCGTTTCTAACCAATATAGTCACTGTTGCTGTCGACTGTGATCTGCTCGAAGAATGGTCATAAAACGAATAGCGATCTCCTGCTATCGTGTTAGCAGTACATTTGTAACGTCGGACACCTATACAGAAATGTACAGAAAGCTTTGAACTTCCTAGACGAAAGTACCATGAGATTATAATGTTACACCTAATTATAATATTATATCTCCAATTAAATCACTATATTTATTATTACCTCGTGCTAATATAGGAAGAATACTTTCTATTAGCGAATAACTCGAAATGTAATCTCCATTTAAAAATTAATATCTCAGATTTAAAGGTCATTTATATTACATGGTTAAGAATGTACGTAGCTTGCAGACCGCCAGCACGCAAGATACGCGCTCGTAAATCACGTCGTGAGACGAGCGTTTACATTGAACGCAAAAGTGGCACGCGGTATGTACAAGAGATTATATTTGTGCTTACTAACTCCTTCATTTACCGACTCCTTCATTTACTTTTCATTGTGGTATACCAATGTAATTAACTGACGTGTTCATTCAGAGGTCTAACATATAAAGTGTAGCATTTAAATTAAAACATCTGAATGTATAAAAAATAAAGCAAAATAAAATGTTTTAGATAAAAATTTGAGATAAAAGTAGGGAAAGAGGATCGTATGATAATTTTATCGAATTAAATTTATGATAGACGCGCCAAAGTTTCTTAAAGGCACTGAAATTTTTTAAATCGAATTACATGGAGTTTTTTTTAATACGAACGATTCCTAAAGTTGTTCTGAGTGTAAATATAATAAAATCAGCTGAAAATAAGTACTTTCCGAAATATTTTATATTTTATCTTGATATTTTTTAGTACAAGATATGAAATATCTCGTAAAGTATTCATTATTTTTCGATAACTTCACTTTAATACTCTCGTATGTAGAATAACGGACAAAATCGATTAGAAAAAAAGCAGATACCTTAAATAAAATTTCGTTGTATTTTACAGATTCATTGATGCACCAGTGTGCCGAGTTTACTATCACCGATTTCTCTTGTCATTCTACATATAAAAGCATTAAAATGAGGTTATCGGAAAATGAATATTTTATACGTTATTTTATATCTTATATTGCATTAAAATAAAATATAAAATATCTCGGCGTTCACTTTTCAATAATTTTATCTCATTACTTTTACATGTATTTTTTGCAGAATAACTGTAGCAATTGATTCGTGTTAAAGAAACCATATAATTCTATTTTTTTTCAAATTCAAATTGACCTTGAAAATACTTTGACGCGTCCACCATAAACTCAAAAAGTCAATAGCACTATCATACGTCCCCATTAAAACCTTACTACTTTTGTTTGAAATATTTTCTTTAATTTTGCTTTATTTTTTAGGATTCCCATAGGATATTTAGGAGTCCCAATTTAAATGTCGCATTCTGCGACATGTAAATGTCGCACTCTGTATACACTTGCGCTCATATTTATAACGTGTGACTGGCAAACCTGCTAGCCACAAAATAGGTGCAGCTTGTTTTGGTTTTTGTGGTTAGTAAGTTTGCCAGTCACGTTGATAAATACGAGCGCAGGCGTATATTAGACCTCTGAAAGAACACGCCGATTAATTACATTGGCACGCCACAATGAAAAGTAATTTCAAAGGGGTCGATAAGCACAAATGTAACCTCCTGTATGTACGCGTACCACTTTCGCGTTCAATGTGGACACTCGCCTCGCGACGTGATTCGCGAACTGCGAATGCGTTTTGCGTATCCTGCGTGTCTTGCGGCCTGCGAGCTATGTAAACGGGGAGCATTACGCAATCCGCCTCACGCAACGACGCGAAATGATCAACCATGCTTCACACGAGCGCCGCAGCGCTTTGCACCACGAAATGAATATTCCACGAGCTCATCGATAGCTACGCTTAATTCACTTGGTCTTCCCGATCAATTATTGCACGCGCTCGTTTGCACGGCGAAAACCGCAACTGTACGCGAGCAAAAAAAGTCGCGCGACTGCTCAAATTGAGCGCGCTATACTTTTCGCCGGCCTCATTTCGCCGTACGTTCCGCATGGCAACGCCGATATTTTCTACAAAAAGCTCGTTGGTGGTCCTTGTAACTCACATTTTACAGAGGATAATCTTAACTTTTGAGTTGTGACTGACAAGGGAACATAGGCAACCCGAAAATTCAGAAAATTCTGAAACATTGTGTGCAAGTAAAGTACTACATTCATAACATAAAACTATTTTTTGTTTCTGCTAAATTTCGATTTAAAGGGGTGAAACCACTCCTCGAAAAAACATAACATTTTTATTTCTAGCGAATATTTCCTAAAATACAAGACATGAAAAAATAATTTATATAAAAGTGATAGAATATTTTATACTCTCTCTTTGCAACGATGTATTCAAATTTTGTAAAAATAAAAAATGTTTGAACCCCCTTTGCCCACTCATTCGTTTCGAGGAGTAGTTTCATCCCCTTAAATCGAAATTTAGCAGAAACAAAAAATAGTTTTATATTATGGATGTACTACACTAAGAGAAAAAAATAGTTGGAATAATTATAATCTCACTATATTTTATAGTTCGTTTTGGTTTCAAACATATATTTATAGTTCATCTAAACATGAAGATATAGTAGAATGAACACAGATTTATAGTCATCTTATTATTTATATAGATTTATACCATCTTATTATTCTATATATATAGTAAAACACCTTTTGGAAATATAGTTACATGTATCTATATTTGCCAAATATTCCAATTGTATTGACTATATAAAACAGTTAATTCCTCTTACCATTCAATATTTGCTACCTTACTATATTTTTTATTTCAAATAATTATAATTCTTGATAAAAATTTTACACAGGTCAGTTATACTATGCTTATATTGTAAATGTTACAAATATTATGGTAACATTTACTATAAAAATTATATTCCTAACTATAATCTTTTTACTATGCCATTATAGTTCCAAACATCATACATTTTTCTCTCAGTATAGAATAGTACATCCATAACATAAAACTATTTTTTATTTCTGCTAAATTTCGATCTAAGGGGATTTACTTTTCCTCTATTTATTTATATTTGTTTATATTATTTTATTTTATTATATGTAGCATTTTGAATTTTTAAAATCCGTACAGTTTTGCTAAAAAAACATAAAGAAAGTAGCTTAAAATTTGGAACCTTTTTAGAACATAGTGTTGGAACGGTACATTGGGTGGCTCTAAAACTTATATCTTTGTAATCAGTTCATCAAGGCCTTTAATTTCGTACCTATTTTAAGTACATTTTTCATTGCCTAGAAATGGGGCACATGATGGCGTCATTTGTTTACATTTCTTATTCAAAATAGCTCAAAGCGGGCCCAAAACGTATTGTTTTTGTATTCATTATACATATTTATTAGGACCTTAACTTAGTTTCCGCCCGCAAATGTTAGATGGCAATGCAAACAGTTCTAGTAGTCATTACTAACGAAACAGGTAGTTTGTGATTAATTTCGACATTTCTCGATAACATTCAGTCAGCATACACAATTATTTTCCTAAACAACAATTTCTTTTGCTTTGTGAAAAATGGAACGCGATAAAGTGTTTTTTCGACATGTGCTTTTGCACTATTTTGATTTGAAAAAA
>NW_022639496.1:1424502-1425453 GCF_010583005.1 Odontomachus brunneus
TTGAGTGGTACACGCTTCCGAAATGTTGAAGAAGTGCGAGAATGGGTGGACGAATGGATTGCTTCGAAACAAACATCGTTTTATCGAGATGGTATCGCCCAGTTGCCAGAAAGATGGCAAAAAGTTGTAGAAAGTGATGGAAAATACTTTCATTGAAATAATTTAAATAAATTTTTTACAATAAATGCTTTTTCTCAGTATTTTTTGGGCGGAAACTAAGTTAAGGTCCTAATAATATCAATATTAGCTATAATATCCAGCTTTATTATTGGCTCTTCTTTACCTGTTTTAAATTCAATTTTCTCTATTTGTGATTGTATATTAACACAGAGTCGTTATTAATTTAATTTTCTACAAAAAGTGTTTCTAAAAAAAGATTTTTTACAAAAGAGATAGCGTTAAAATTAAATTAAAGTTCGGAAGAAGCGAATATGCTGCTAACTTCTTCTGTCATTGAAATACATAAACATAAAAAACGAAAGTTTGCTCAATTTTATGCTCTTAATAAATGATTCTTATCTTATAAAAGATTTATCTTTAAAAATACAAAATCGTTCGATACAAATTTGATAAATATCAAATTTTCATCTTTAATTTTAAAAATTTGATAAATATCAAATTTTCATCTCCAATTTGATAAACATCAAATTTTCATCTTCAATTTTTTTCGAAACTGCATATTCTTATATAACTACGGCCAATTATTTTATGAACAAAAATTGTTTTTCCAAAACAGAGTATATCATAAACTTGCATGAAACTTTATTCTAATCAATAACACGTCACTTACTAAGTTTATTCACTCATGATGGAGAATATTAATACTAAATTTCAAAATACTCGAAAATGACTGTTCTTACACGCAAAAAATGATTTAGTAATATCAACTAAACCGCGGTAACTGATTCAAACTTAGTCAAAAGGCTAATCGTTTAGTTGTCACTGTTAAGA
>NW_022639496.1:1425463-1426026 GCF_010583005.1 Odontomachus brunneus
CTACATTCATAACATAAAACTATTTTTTGTTTCTGCTAAATTTCGATTTAAAGGGGTGAAACCACTCCTCGAAAAAACATAACATTTTTATTTCTAGCGAATATTTCCTAAAATACAAGACATGAAAAAATAATTTATATAAAAGTGATAGAATATTTTATACTCTCTCTTTGCAACGATGTATTCAAATTTTGTAAAAATAAAAAATGTTTGAACCCCCTTTGCCCACTCATTCGTTTCGAGGAGTAGTTTCATCCCCTTAAATCGAAATTTAGCAGAAACAAAAAATAGTTTTATATTATGGATGTACTACACTAAGAGAAAAAAATAGTTGGAATAATTATAATCTCACTATATTTTATAGTTCGTTTTGGTTTCAAACATATATTTATAGTTCATCTAAACATGAAGATATAGTAGAATGAACACAGATTTATAGTCATCTTATTATTTATATAGATTTATACCATCTTATTATTCTATATATATAGTAAAACACCTTTTGGAAATATAGTTACATGTATCTATATTTGCCAAATATTCCAATTGTATTGACTATATAA
>NW_022639496.1:1426036-1426114 GCF_010583005.1 Odontomachus brunneus
TTAAATGACATATTAAATATGTCAATTTAACCTGTGATTCCTAACGGTATTCAAGTGTTAAATTCTTGTGTTAATTTT
>NW_022639496.1:1426124-1427111 GCF_010583005.1 Odontomachus brunneus
AGGTGCATTCGCTATGAAATACAAATATATTAGGTGACACACTTGACTTAAAAATACACATTATTAAAAATACACATTATTAAAAATACACATTATTTCAAGTAACTAAGAAAATGACAATTATTCCTAAATTTCTTATCGTATGCATATATTAAAGAAGTTTGCCGTACAGCCACAATCATTTATTACAGTCATTTATTTCTAGCAGCTAATATATCTCGCTGTAGCGCCTAAGTTTAACAGCGAATAAATTTAGCTTCTGTAGTATCGACATTAGCTGTCCCTATTTCAGTAACACATCTTATCTGCCACAGCTATTTTCTGGCTTTGGAAGCTAGTTCTTTTTCTGCGTGTAAATCAGTTTCTCCTATTTTTTAACTGTAATATTATTTCAATTTTAATGAAACCTAAGAAAGTATTTGGAAGGAATATTTTGTGGTTTTGTTTCCACTGTTCCTCTTACGGTAAATGTACAAACAAAGCACATAGTCGACATAAGCCTTGGGCCATCTAGATCCGGTCTCCCCTATCTGCGATTGCACGAGACCTGATATACTCCAAAGATGATTACGCGTACACACACGCACACAGACGGCCGTCGATTATCGCACGGTCGTCCGCTCGTTCGCTCTGCGAGCTATTACGGTCGTTGCGCGTGGACTAACGCAGCTTAAAGTCCGGCATCCTAGTCGGACAATTATCGTGCGCAAGGCCGCGAATAGCGTCTAATAACTGAACGGTGCGCGGCCTTGCGTCACCGCCGCGTTCTACTAACATTAACCCTTTTGTACGGTTGGTTATACATGTCCTACACACTGAGAGAAAAATGTATGATATTTGGAACTATAATGACACAGTAAAAAGATTATAGTTAGAAATATCTTTTTTATAGTAAATGTCACCATAATGTTTGTAATATTTACAATATAAGCATATTATAACTGACTCCCCTTATAGAAATATCATACTAAGAATCATTGATAATTA
>NW_022639496.1:1427121-1427899 GCF_010583005.1 Odontomachus brunneus
AGGTCAGTTATACTATGCTTATATTGTAAATGTTACAAATATTATGGTAACATTTACTATAAAAATTATATTCCTAACTATAATCTTTTTACTATGCCATTATAGTTCCAAACATCATACATTTTTCTCTCAGTATAGAATAGTACATCCATAACATAAAACTATTTTTTATTTCTGCTAAATTTCGATCTAAGGGGATTTACTTTTCCTCTATTTATTTATATTTGTTTATATTATTTTATTTTATTATATGTAGCATTTTGAATTTTTAAAATCCGTACAGTTTTGCTAAAAAAACATAAAGAAAGTAGCTTAAAATTTGGAACCTTTTTAGAACATAGTGTTGGAACGGTACATTGGGTGGCTCTAAAACTTATATCTTTGTAATCAGTTCATCAAGGCCTTTAATTTCGTACCTATTTTAAGTACATTTTTCATTGCCTAGAAATGGGGCACATGATGGCGTCATTTGTTTACATTTCTTATTCAAAATAGCTCAAAGCGGGCCCAAAACGTATTGTTTTTGTATTCATTATACATATTTATTAGGACCTTAACTTAGTTTCCGCCCGCAAATGTTAGATGGCAATGCAAACAGTTCTAGTAGTCATTACTAACGAAACAGGTAGTTTGTGATTAATTTCGACATTTCTCGATAACATTCAGTCAGCATACACAATTATTTTCCTAAACAACAATTTCTTTTGCTTTGTGAAAAATGGAACGCGATAAAGTGTTTTTTCGACATGTGCTTTTGCACTATTTTGATTTGAAAAAA
>NW_022639496.1:1430145-1433063 GCF_010583005.1 Odontomachus brunneus
AATAAGTAATTATCAATGATTCTTAGTATGATATTTCTATGAGGGTCATGTAAAACTTTTACCAAGAATTATAATTATTTTAAATAAAAAACATAGTAAGGAAAATATTAAATGGCAAGAGAAATTAACTATTTTATATAGTCAATACAATTGGAATATTTGGAAAATATGGGTACATATAACTATATTCCCAAAGCGTGCTTTACTATACACATAGAGTAATAAGATGGTGACTATAAATATATGTTCATACTGCTATATCTTCGTGTTTATGAACTATAAATATATGTTTGAGGCCAAAACGAACTATAAAATATAGTGAAATTATAGTTATTCCAACTATTTTTTTCTCTCAGTGCACTGTAAAAAATTTGTGTAAAATTCCATATAATTATGAGACCAAGTATTATAGTTGTAAATTTACACAATGTATCAAAATGTCTCTTTCGTCTATATAAATATATTTTTATGTGATAATTACGTGTGTAAATTTACATCTATAATAGTTGGTCTCAAAATTACTCACTATAATAGATGTAATTTTACAAAAATTTTTTACAGTGTACGCGGAAAAAAAGGTTTGGTTGAATTAACCAAATATCTAGTCGAATATGAACGATCAAGAAATTTCGATTAAAGTAACCTGAATTCTGTTTAAATTAACAAGATTTTTGGTTGATTTTTTTAAGTTAACAAGATTTTTGGTTGTTTTAAATAGAATTCGGGTTACTTCAATCGGAATTTTTGGATCGTTCATATTCGACCAAATATTTGGTTGATTCAACTAAACGTTTTTTTCCGTGTACACTGTAAAAACTGATGTGTCAAATTTAACATTTCATGTATCCCATCCACTCATTTATGTGTAAATTTAACACAAAACAAATGTAGTAAAAAGTAACACGTATATGTAAAAAATTAACACAAGAATTTAACACTTGAATACCGTCAGAAATCACAATTTGTGTTAAATTGACATATATATAATGTTAAATTAACTAAAATAAAACGTTATTTTAACATTTGAGAGAACTATTAATATGTGGTTTTGATGAAATGAAAATATTAAATTGACATAATCTATGTCTGACATATTAAATATGTCAATTTAACATATTAAATGACATATTAAATATGTCAATTTAACCTGTGATTCCTAACGGTATTCAAGTGTTAAATTCTTGTGTTAATTTTTTCCATATTATGCGTGTTACTTTTTAACGTATTCGTTAACTTTTTAACGTTTTGCGTTAAATGTACACATAAATGAGAGTGGATGATTTGAGACATATGAAATGTATTAAATTTAACACATCAATTTTTATAGTGTTCTTACGAAAAAAAATCATAACTTTAAGAGGGAGATAAAAACTAGATATTTATGTTTTTCTTAAATATTATCAAAGTTAAAAAAATAAATTTTAATGCAAAGCAAGTTGCCAATCTGTACAAAATCGCCTACTAGACGGTTTTAAATTTATTAAAAATGCAATGATAATATATTTCATTTTTCACTTAAAAACGATTGGTTTTACGGAAAAATAAATTAAATAAAAAAGTTTCTAAAGGAATAAAGCTTTCTAACGAATATTTTTAGATCATCACATTCCAATGATGATCTTGTTAAAAAGGTCTACTAAAAAATTGAATACATATTGTTAGTTTTATTTCTTTACAACGGTACGGAAAGATTAAAAAATATTAATAAATAGCCTTTTTACCAGTGGAAAACGTCAATTAGATTTCATTTTTTCATTTGTTAATTTTTCCAACATAAGAAAGCAAATAAACCCCTAATTTCCCCCTTCCCTTTTGAAAGAGTGTAACACCTTAAAGAGGGATACAGAAAATATATATGAAAGACTCCATTTAATTTTCAACAAAGAAATATCTTCTATAGTTTTTCGTATTTATTGAAAATTTTAAGTTGAAATTTTGATATATTTGGAATCAGTATCCACAAAAACTTCTATAATCGTTTCAATCTAAAACATTTCTCCCGGGGAGACACGAATTATCTTCTATAGTTTTTCGTATTTATTGAGAAACACCTTGTACAACCTAAATAGATATTTTAAACACATCAATATTTAAGCTTTTCACGACCGCCTTTCTTGAGTCCGCTATTTTGAATTAAAATTTTGATAAATTTGGAATCACTACAAAAACTTCTATAATCGTTTCAATCTAAAACATTTCTTCTGGGGAGACACGAAAGCCTGCTGGAAACACGACAATAGAAATTTCGTTCGGAAATGCTGAGGAACACCAATATCGCCCCATGATCTCTGTCGATGCGCGAATTCCTAGATTTTATTCCTCGCCGTTTCCTCGACGACGCTACTCGAAAGAGCCTTAAGAAGCTTCTCCACCGGGCGAGTGCCGATACTCAGCGTCGGAATCTCTATTCGGAAAGTGTATTCGTAATATTGTCCTCCCGCAGATCCACCCAATATTTACACTCGTGCGTTCGACTCCACGGCAGAACTTCCAACTTCAGTTTGACTTGAGACTCCGGCAAATAAAACCATGACTGCAAGGTAGATCGAGAGAAGGAGGAAGCACTCGTTACGAGCTTTTGTTGCAAAGTAGCGCTGCAACCGTCAGCGAATATATATATATCTCGCGGCGGCGATGTCGACTGAATTTTCACGGTTCCCTGCACTAACCGCAAAATTCCATTTCGCAACAAATTCCCATTCCAATCGACGAACTTCGCGGTTTCGCGAATTATGCACTTGACAGCTTTGCCTAGATGGACAAAATGCACTGGTTTGGTTTGCCTATTTTAAATCAACTTAAAGTAAATGTCCCACTAATTGAATATTGTCCTAATGATTGAAACATCAATCATCATATATTTATATATTATATATATATTTATTATATATATATTATTATATATATATATATATATA
>NW_022639496.1:1433073-1433739 GCF_010583005.1 Odontomachus brunneus
CATCATACATTTTTCTCTCAGTATAGAATAGTACATCCATAACATAAAACTATTTTTTATTTCTGCTAAATTTCGATCTAAGGGGATTTACTTTTCCTCTATTTATTTATATTTGTTTATATTATTTTATTTTATTATATGTAGCATTTTGAATTTTTAAAATCCGTACAGTTTTGCTAAAAAAACATAAAGAAAGTAGCTTAAAATTTGGAACCTTTTTAGAACATAGTGTTGGAACGGTACATTGGGTGGCTCTAAAACTTATATCTTTGTAATCAGTTCATCAAGGCCTTTAATTTCGTACCTATTTTAAGTACATTTTTCATTGCCTAGAAATGGGGCACATGATGGCGTCATTTGTTTACATTTCTTATTCAAAATAGCTCAAAGCGGGCCCAAAACGTATTGTTTTTGTATTCATTATACATATTTATTAGGACCTTAACTTAGTTTCCGCCCGCAAATGTTAGATGGCAATGCAAACAGTTCTAGTAGTCATTACTAACGAAACAGGTAGTTTGTGATTAATTTCGACATTTCTCGATAACATTCAGTCAGCATACACAATTATTTTCCTAAACAACAATTTCTTTTGCTTTGTGAAAAATGGAACGCGATAAAGTGTTTTTTCGACATGTGCTTTTGCACTATTTTGATTTGAAAAAA
>NW_022639496.1:1435432-1442385 GCF_010583005.1 Odontomachus brunneus
CACCCTTATAGAAATATCATACTAAGAATCATTGATAATTACTTATTATCCAGTATTTTTAATACTGAAAATAAGTAATTATCAATGATTCTTAGTATGATATTTCTATGAGGGTCATGTAAAACTTTTACCAAGAATTATAATTATTTTAAATAAAAAACATAGTAAGGAAAATATTAAATGGCAAGAGAAATTAACTATTTTATATAGTCAATACAATTGGAATATTTGGAAAATATGGGTACATATAACTATATTCCCAAAGCGTGCTTTACTATACACATAGAGTAATAAGATGGTGACTATAAATATATGTTCATACTGCTATATCTTCGTGTTTATGAACTATAAATATATGTTTGAGGCCAAAACGAACTATAAAATATAGTGAAATTATAGTTATTCCAACTATTTTTTTCTCTCAGTGCACTGTAAAAAATTTGTGTAAAATTCCATATAATTATGAGACCAAGTATTATAGTTGTAAATTTACACAATGTATCAAAATGTGTCTTTCGTCTATATAAATATATTTTTATGTGATAATTACGTGTGTAAATTTACATCTATAATAGTTGGTCTCAAAATTACTCACTATAATAGATGTAATTTTACAAAAATTTTTTACAGTGTACGCGGAAAAAAAGGTTTGGTTGAATTAACCAAATATCTAGTCGAATATGAACGATCAAGAAATTTCGATTAAAGTAACCTGAATTCTGTTTAAATTAACAAGATTTTTGGTTGATTTTTTTAAGTTAACAAGATTTTTGGTTGTTTTAAATAGAATTCGGGTTACTTCAATCGGAATTTTTGGATCGTTCATATTCGACCAAATATTTGGTTGATTCAACTAAACGTTTTTTTCCGTGTACACTGTAAAAACTGATGTGTCAAATTTAACATTTCATGTATCCCATCCACTCATTTATGTGTAAATTTAACACAAAACAAATGTAGTAAAAAGTAACACGTATATGTAAAAAATTAACACAAGAATTTAACACTTGAATACCGTCAGAAATCACAATTTGTGTTAAATTGACATATATATAATGTTAAATTAACTAAAATAAAACGTTATTTTAACATTTGAGAGAACTATTAATATGTGGTTTTGATGAAATGAAAATATTAAATTGACATAATCTATGTCTGACATATTAAATATGTCAATTTAACATATTAAATGACATATTAAATATGTCAATTTAACCTGTGATTCCTAACGGTATTCAAGTGTTAAATTCTTGTGTTAATTTTTTCCATATTATGCGTGTTACTTTTTAACGTATTCGTTAACTTTTTAACGTTTTGCGTTAAATGTACACATAAATGAGAGTGGATGATTTGAGACATATGAAATGTATTAAATTTAACACATCAATTTTTATAGTGTTCTTACGAAAAAAAATCATAACTTTAAGAGGGAGATAAAAACTAGATATTTATGTTTTTCTTAAATATTATCAAAGTTAAAAAAATAAATTTTAATGCAAAGCAAGTTGCCAATCTGTACAAAATCGCCTACTAGACGGTTTTAAATTTATTAAAAATGCAATGATAATATATTTCATTTTTCACTTAAAAACGATTGGTTTTACGGAAAAATAAATTAAATAAAAAAGTTTCTAAAGGAATAAAGCTTTCTAACGAATATTTTTAGATCATCACATTCCAATGATGATCTTGTTAAAAAGGTCTACTAAAAAATTGAATACATATTGTTAGTTTTATTTCTTTACAACGGTACGGAAAGATTAAAAAATATTAATAAATAGCCTTTTTACCAGTGGAAAACGTCAATTAGATTTCATTTTTTCATTTGTTAATTTTTCCAACATAAGAAAGCAAATAAACCCCTAATTTCCCCCTTCCCTTTTGAAAGAGTGTAACACCTTAAAGAGGGATACAGAAAATATATATGAAAGACTCCATTTAATTTTCAACAAAGAAATATCTTCTATAGTTTTTCGTATTTATTGAAAATTTTAAGTTGAAATTTTGATATATTTGGAATCAGTATCCACAAAAACTTCTATAATCGTTTCAATCTAAAACATTTCTCCCGGGGAGACACGAATTATCTTCTATAGTTTTTCGTATTTATTGAGAAACACCTTGTACAACCTAAATAGATATTTTAAACACATCAATATTTAAGCTTTTCACGACCGCCTTTCTTGAGTCCGCTATTTTGAATTAAAATTTTGATAAATTTGGAATCACTACAAAAACTTCTATAATCGTTTCAATCTAAAACATTTCTTCTGGGGAGACACGAAAGCCTGCTGGAAACACGACAATAGAAATTTCGTTCGGAAATGCTGAGGAACACCAATATCGCCCCATGATCTCTGTCGATGCGCGAATTCCTAGATTTTATTCCTCGCCGTTTCCTCGACGACGCTACTCGAAAGAGCCTTAAGAAGCTTCTCCACCGGGCGAGTGCCGATACTCAGCGTCGGAATCTCTATTCGGAAAGTGTATTCGTAATATTGTCCTCCCGCAGATCCACCCAATATTTACACTCGTGCGTTCGACTCCACGGCAGAACTTCCAACTTCAGTTTGACTTGAGACTCCGGCAAATAAAACCATGACTGCAAGGTAGATCGAGAGAAGGAGGAAGCACTCGTTACGAGCTTTTGTTGCAAAGTAGCGCTGCAACCGTCAGCGAATATATATATATCTCGCGGCGGCGATGTCGACTGAATTTTCACGGTTCCCTGCACTAACCGCAAAATTCCATTTCGCAACAAATTCCCATTCCAATCGACGAACTTCGCGGTTTCGCGAATTATGCACTTGACAGCTTTGCCTAGATGGACAAAATGCACTGGTTTGGTTTGCCTATTTTAAATCAACTTAAAGTAAATGTCCCACTAATTGAATATTGTCCTAATGATTGAAACATCAATCATCATATATTTATATATTATATATATATTTATTATATATATATTATTATATATATATATATATATATGTATATATTATAACATATATTTATATATTATATATATATATATATTTATTATATATATATATATATATATATATATATATATATATAAATCATCATATATTTGTATCTAATATTTCAAAAAATTCTTTAAAATTTTGTTGAAAAATCTTCATGCCACTTTGTAACATTATTTAATGATCATTTATTGAATCTGTATTATCCTGTGATTAGGACATGATTCATTTTTCGCTTCAATTTTAGTACAAATTAAAATTATAATTGATATCTGTTATCTTACTTCCAATTAATTTTCGATCTCTGACAAACTAAAATTTTATATAAACGTTAATGTTAGTAATCCATTAATTATTATTACTACTATTACAAATTATTACAAATGATTAGTATTTATTAGGATTTTTTATTACTTATTATTTTATATCTATTTATATATATTTATATTTTTATTTATCTTCTATATTTTATATTATTTTATTTATTATAGATATTTTTTTTTTATTATATAGTTATATATTCATTTATATTATTATTACTCATTTATTTAATTACTTAATTACTTAATTATTTAATTACTTAATTATTTATTATTATATCTATTACATATATACAGGATGTTTTAAAAGCGGAGGTCAATTGCTCAAGAAATTATTGGAAACCCAAAAACAAAAAAAAGTTGGTATAAACTTAGATCCAAAAATGCGTTGTTTTCGAGTTATCGTCATTCTTATATTAAAGTTTCATATTAATTTGCTTTCAAATTTTTTTATCAGTGTTGAAAGAAGTGTCATAATTTTCATGAATTTTATAACTTAATTAAAGTAAAATACATATTATGGGCTGCTTAACATTATCAAGGATAGACCGCGTGGAGATACATTCCGTTTAAAGCCTGCATTCTTACAGAAAAAGGCCATTTCTGATATAACATTATCACACACACATACATGCGCGCGTACACACACACACACTCTCTCTCTCTCTCTCTCTCTATTTCACACACACATATAAACAAAGGGATGCTAAGCGAATTGTACTTCCACGTGGTGCATCCTGGGTGCTAAAGAGCAGCCCGTAATTTTTATTTAATTTTAACCATTTTTATAAAACTCATAAATCTCTTCTTTCAATTCTGACAAAAAATTCGAGACAAACCAATTTGAAATTTTAACAGAAAGAATGACTATAACTCGGAAACAACTCATTTTCGGATCTATGTTTATACTAACTTTTTTTTCTTGTTTCTGGGTCTCCAATTATTTCCTGATTGAACTCCACTTTTAAAACAACCTGTATATTATTATAATCGTATACTTGTATATTATTATTACAATTATTATTACTATCAAAAATATGAAACTGATCATACGTTTTTATTAGTTCAGTCGTTTAAAAAAGATTTAGTTTGCCTGTCGGTATTGCACATCGTGTGGTAGATTCGTTTTTCCCCTCCTCGGCGAGTCTCTCTCAGCCCTTTTCAGCCGTCTCTATTACATACGGATCGATGATCATATCGGATGTTATTACATTTCCGCATATGTGCATATCCACACATAACTCCTAATATCAAATTCCCGTTTAACGGACTGAAATATCTCCGACTGTTGATTTTACATCAAACAGCAAGATTTTCAAGCTTACCTCTTCCGCGTGCGCGCTTGCTTCTCACCTTTTCTATCTCTCTCCTTTTATTTACTCGAGTTACGATTATAAAGCGAAGTTTTCATCATACGATATCTTCCCTCGCTTATATTTTCACCCCATTGCGCGTTTTATTAATTCAAGCCTCGGGTTTTTCGTCGACTGTTGCGAAAAGCTCCTGTGTCTACGCGTCCCTAGAGAATACAGCGGAACATTTAATATACGCGCCCCTCTGTGCCTTCCTTTCTCTTTCCCGCCGACCCTTTCTCTCTCTTGCGTGTATGGGTGCGCGCCTACGCACGCACCCGCACACTCGGAGACGGAAAACGAAGTGACTAAAGTCCGCTATCGGGCGTCCCACTGCGAGGGAACCCCGGAGGCCGGAGTTTATTAGCTCAACCCCCGGTTAGTGATGGCAGTGATGTGGTAACGCACATAAAAAGGTAAGTGTTACCAACTAAAAAAACTAATAAAGGACGTGTGTGTACGCTGGCGTGGTGCGATTAACACGGTAGAATGGAAGTTGTTGATTTCGCAAAAGGTTAACTAAATGCCAACAGCTGAACTTGCGCTCGCCGCGAAATAATAAAGCTGCAAGTCGGGGAAAACCGGCTGTACGTACACACGTGACAACGGTGCGTCACACTGACGGCGACGAAATCCTTCACGGAGGAAAGGGTTTGGCTCAGCGAACGAACCAACCGTTTTGGTTTCAAAGAAACAGAATTTCTGATTCTCAGAACCTAATGCGCCTCATCCTTCCTTCCTTCCTTCAATCTATGACTCTTGGCAATTAAATGCCTCTACGCCATTTACCAATTGTTGAAATATATCCTGGATTACACCAAAAATCGAGAAAGAGAAGATGAAATATTATATTCCTCGGAAATAATTCCAAAGCATGTTCCAAAAAAAATCGCAGGTCACGTCCGAACGTGCTCGAACACGCCCTCGCGTCACGGCGTCAAGCCGTAACTCATTGTCATGTTAATTCAAGCAAACTTTCTTCTCTCCGTGTTTCACATGTCAAAGACAGAGAACACTCATATCTGCACTGAGCGTTCGTGGCACCTTTTTTGTCGCTTTGTCAGAACCGAAATCAATCGCACCGTCGTCGACTGAAATAGGAAGTACGCGAGCGACTCTGAGCCATCGCTACCGGCGACAGCGGGTGCCCCGCTGAGCACCCTCCCTCCGGCGTTCCGAGCAACATGGACATTACAGCAAACACATAGGGACGCCTCCGGGCACACAAACCAAGCGTGTTTCCCTGCCATCGCGGAGGATACGGGGACTAGTGGGGCCTGACCGGCGGCGGAAGCGAAAAAAGAAGAAGACGAAATGGGAAACGCGGAAGGGGAAGGAAGAGCGCGGCTACTTATACACCGCGAACGGTCGGATACCTTCGCTCGTGCCACCCTTGCGCTGGCAGATGTCGGATGTCTTCTCCTGACATGGGACCGCCACTACGGGCCTCCCACTACCGCTGTTTTCAAAATGGCAGAAGTACAAAGTACTTAAGCAAGGGTGTGGGACGGTCCGGCCGTTCACGCCTGACCTTCATCTTCCTTCTTTGTGAGTCTCTGGCGGCCCGAGAGGACGCGGGGAGAGGCAAGCGAGCGATGGGTGCCGCCGTAGGTCGTCGAGTGTATTTCATACGTTTTCGACCCGACGGGGAAAATCGCTTTTCAGACATCCGCGCTGCGAACACCTTCGACACGCGTAACCACTTTTTCGCGCTCCTCAGAACGAACGATAATGGAAGGTAAACACACGTAACGGAATTTTAGATGAGGCCTGGCGTGCTAAGAAATGGGAGCCGACTGGCGAATACGAGCCTGTGTTCGTGAAGAATGAGCGGGTCGACGCAGAGACAAGAGATATTTGATGAATTTGACGAGTTTTGAAGAGAGAGAAGGGTTCGCAAAGAACGAAAACAAAGGAAGAAAGAGACAAAAAGAAACGGAGAGAGAGAGAGAGAGAGAGAAGCACTCGCAATAATGGCAATTAAGGAATCTCTTGCGATTCATATTGTTTGTTCGTGCGACGGATAAAAGAAAGCAAAACCAGCCCTTAACAATTGGTCGAGTAAACAATATCGATCAGCTACGTCCTGTCGGATTTCGTATACACTGAGAGAAAAAAATAGTTGGAATAACTATAATCTCACTATATTTTATAGTTCGTTTTGGCCTCAAACATATATTTATAGTTCATTTAAACATGAAGATATAGTAGAATGAACACATATTTATAGTCACCATCTTATTACTCTATATATATGGTAAAGCACCTTTTGGGAATATAGTTACATATACCTATATTTG
>NW_022639496.1:1442395-1457497 GCF_010583005.1 Odontomachus brunneus
CTATTAATATGTGGTTTTGATGAAATGAAAATATTAAATTGACATAATCTATGTCTGACATATTAAATATGTCAATTTAACATATTAAATGACATATTAAATATGTCAATTTAACCTGTGATTCCTAACGGTATTCAAGTGTTAAATTCTTGTGTTAATTTTTTCCATATTATGCGTGTTACTTTTTAACGTATTCGTTAACTTTTTAACGTTTTGCGTTAAATGTACACATAAATGAGAGTGGATGATTTGAGACATATGAAATGTATTAAATTTAACACATCAATTTTTATAGTGTTCTTACGAAAAAAAATCATAACTTTAAGAGGGAGATAAAAACTAGATATTTATGTTTTTCTTAAATATTATCAAAGTTAAAAAAATAAATTTTAATGCAAAGCAAGTTGCCAATCTGTACAAAATCGCCTACTAGACGGTTTTAAATTTATTAAAAATGCAATGATAATATATTTCATTTTTCACTTAAAAACGATTGGTTTTACGGAAAAATAAATTAAATAAAAAAGTTTCTAAAGGAATAAAGCTTTCTAACGAATATTTTTAGATCATCACATTCCAATGATGATCTTGTTAAAAAGGTCTACTAAAAAATTGAATACATATTGTTAGTTTTATTTCTTTACAACGGTACGGAAAGATTAAAAAATATTAATAAATAGCCTTTTTACCAGTGGAAAACGTCAATTAGATTTCATTTTTTCATTTGTTAATTTTTCCAACATAAGAAAGCAAATAAACCCCTAATTTCCCCCTTCCCTTTTGAAAGAGTGTAACACCTTAAAGAGGGATACAGAAAATATATATGAAAGACTCCATTTAATTTTCAACAAAGAAATATCTTCTATAGTTTTTCGTATTTATTGAAAATTTTAAGTTGAAATTTTGATATATTTGGAATCAGTATCCACAAAAACTTCTATAATCGTTTCAATCTAAAACATTTCTCCCGGGGAGACACGAATTATCTTCTATAGTTTTTCGTATTTATTGAGAAACACCTTGTACAACCTAAATAGATATTTTAAACACATCAATATTTAAGCTTTTCACGACCGCCTTTCTTGAGTCCGCTATTTTGAATTAAAATTTTGATAAATTTGGAATCACTACAAAAACTTCTATAATCGTTTCAATCTAAAACATTTCTTCTGGGGAGACACGAAAGCCTGCTGGAAACACGACAATAGAAATTTCGTTCGGAAATGCTGAGGAACACCAATATCGCCCCATGATCTCTGTCGATGCGCGAATTCCTAGATTTTATTCCTCGCCGTTTCCTCGACGACGCTACTCGAAAGAGCCTTAAGAAGCTTCTCCACCGGGCGAGTGCCGATACTCAGCGTCGGAATCTCTATTCGGAAAGTGTATTCGTAATATTGTCCTCCCGCAGATCCACCCAATATTTACACTCGTGCGTTCGACTCCACGGCAGAACTTCCAACTTCAGTTTGACTTGAGACTCCGGCAAATAAAACCATGACTGCAAGGTAGATCGAGAGAAGGAGGAAGCACTCGTTACGAGCTTTTGTTGCAAAGTAGCGCTGCAACCGTCAGCGAATATATATATATCTCGCGGCGGCGATGTCGACTGAATTTTCACGGTTCCCTGCACTAACCGCAAAATTCCATTTCGCAACAAATTCCCATTCCAATCGACGAACTTCGCGGTTTCGCGAATTATGCACTTGACAGCTTTGCCTAGATGGACAAAATGCACTGGTTTGGTTTGCCTATTTTAAATCAACTTAAAGTAAATGTCCCACTAATTGAATATTGTCCTAATGATTGAAACATCAATCATCATATATTTATATATTATATATATATTTATTATATATATATTATTATATATATATATATATATATGTATATATTATAACATATATTTATATATTATATATATATATATATTTATTATATATATATATATATATATATATATATATATATATAAATCATCATATATTTGTATCTAATATTTCAAAAAATTCTTTAAAATTTTGTTGAAAAATCTTCATGCCACTTTGTAACATTATTTAATGATCATTTATTGAATCTGTATTATCCTGTGATTAGGACATGATTCATTTTTCGCTTCAATTTTAGTACAAATTAAAATTATAATTGATATCTGTTATCTTACTTCCAATTAATTTTCGATCTCTGACAAACTAAAATTTTATATAAACGTTAATGTTAGTAATCCATTAATTATTATTACTACTATTACAAATTATTACAAATGATTAGTATTTATTAGGATTTTTTATTACTTATTATTTTATATCTATTTATATATATTTATATTTTTATTTATCTTCTATATTTTATATTATTTTATTTATTATAGATATTTTTTTTTTATTATATAGTTATATATTCATTTATATTATTATTACTCATTTATTTAATTACTTAATTACTTAATTATTTAATTACTTAATTATTTATTATTATATCTATTACATATATACAGGATGTTTTAAAAGCGGAGGTCAATTGCTCAAGAAATTATTGGAAACCCAAAAACAAAAAAAAGTTGGTATAAACTTAGATCCAAAAATGCGTTGTTTTCGAGTTATCGTCATTCTTATATTAAAGTTTCATATTAATTTGCTTTCAAATTTTTTTATCAGTGTTGAAAGAAGTGTCATAATTTTCATGAATTTTATAACTTAATTAAAGTAAAATACATATTATGGGCTGCTTAACATTATCAAGGATAGACCGCGTGGAGATACATTCCGTTTAAAGCCTGCATTCTTACAGAAAAAGGCCATTTCTGATATAACATTATCACACACACATACATGCGCGCGTACACACACACACACTCTCTCTCTCTCTCTCTCTCTATTTCACACACACATATAAACAAAGGGATGCTAAGCGAATTGTACTTCCACGTGGTGCATCCTGGGTGCTAAAGAGCAGCCCGTAATTTTTATTTAATTTTAACCATTTTTATAAAACTCATAAATCTCTTCTTTCAATTCTGACAAAAAATTCGAGACAAACCAATTTGAAATTTTAACAGAAAGAATGACTATAACTCGGAAACAACTCATTTTCGGATCTATGTTTATACTAACTTTTTTTTCTTGTTTCTGGGTCTCCAATTATTTCCTGATTGAACTCCACTTTTAAAACAACCTGTATATTATTATAATCGTATACTTGTATATTATTATTACAATTATTATTACTATCAAAAATATGAAACTGATCATACGTTTTTATTAGTTCAGTCGTTTAAAAAAGATTTAGTTTGCCTGTCGGTATTGCACATCGTGTGGTAGATTCGTTTTTCCCCTCCTCGGCGAGTCTCTCTCAGCCCTTTTCAGCCGTCTCTATTACATACGGATCGATGATCATATCGGATGTTATTACATTTCCGCATATGTGCATATCCACACATAACTCCTAATATCAAATTCCCGTTTAACGGACTGAAATATCTCCGACTGTTGATTTTACATCAAACAGCAAGATTTTCAAGCTTACCTCTTCCGCGTGCGCGCTTGCTTCTCACCTTTTCTATCTCTCTCCTTTTATTTACTCGAGTTACGATTATAAAGCGAAGTTTTCATCATACGATATCTTCCCTCGCTTATATTTTCACCCCATTGCGCGTTTTATTAATTCAAGCCTCGGGTTTTTCGTCGACTGTTGCGAAAAGCTCCTGTGTCTACGCGTCCCTAGAGAATACAGCGGAACATTTAATATACGCGCCCCTCTGTGCCTTCCTTTCTCTTTCCCGCCGACCCTTTCTCTCTCTTGCGTGTATGGGTGCGCGCCTACGCACGCACCCGCACACTCGGAGACGGAAAACGAAGTGACTAAAGTCCGCTATCGGGCGTCCCACTGCGAGGGAACCCCGGAGGCCGGAGTTTATTAGCTCAACCCCCGGTTAGTGATGGCAGTGATGTGGTAACGCACATAAAAAGGTAAGTGTTACCAACTAAAAAAACTAATAAAGGACGTGTGTGTACGCTGGCGTGGTGCGATTAACACGGTAGAATGGAAGTTGTTGATTTCGCAAAAGGTTAACTAAATGCCAACAGCTGAACTTGCGCTCGCCGCGAAATAATAAAGCTGCAAGTCGGGGAAAACCGGCTGTACGTACACACGTGACAACGGTGCGTCACACTGACGGCGACGAAATCCTTCACGGAGGAAAGGGTTTGGCTCAGCGAACGAACCAACCGTTTTGGTTTCAAAGAAACAGAATTTCTGATTCTCAGAACCTAATGCGCCTCATCCTTCCTTCCTTCCTTCAATCTATGACTCTTGGCAATTAAATGCCTCTACGCCATTTACCAATTGTTGAAATATATCCTGGATTACACCAAAAATCGAGAAAGAGAAGATGAAATATTATATTCCTCGGAAATAATTCCAAAGCATGTTCCAAAAAAAATCGCAGGTCACGTCCGAACGTGCTCGAACACGCCCTCGCGTCACGGCGTCAAGCCGTAACTCATTGTCATGTTAATTCAAGCAAACTTTCTTCTCTCCGTGTTTCACATGTCAAAGACAGAGAACACTCATATCTGCACTGAGCGTTCGTGGCACCTTTTTTGTCGCTTTGTCAGAACCGAAATCAATCGCACCGTCGTCGACTGAAATAGGAAGTACGCGAGCGACTCTGAGCCATCGCTACCGGCGACAGCGGGTGCCCCGCTGAGCACCCTCCCTCCGGCGTTCCGAGCAACATGGACATTACAGCAAACACATAGGGACGCCTCCGGGCACACAAACCAAGCGTGTTTCCCTGCCATCGCGGAGGATACGGGGACTAGTGGGGCCTGACCGGCGGCGGAAGCGAAAAAAGAAGAAGACGAAATGGGAAACGCGGAAGGGGAAGGAAGAGCGCGGCTACTTATACACCGCGAACGGTCGGATACCTTCGCTCGTGCCACCCTTGCGCTGGCAGATGTCGGATGTCTTCTCCTGACATGGGACCGCCACTACGGGCCTCCCACTACCGCTGTTTTCAAAATGGCAGAAGTACAAAGTACTTAAGCAAGGGTGTGGGACGGTCCGGCCGTTCACGCCTGACCTTCATCTTCCTTCTTTGTGAGTCTCTGGCGGCCCGAGAGGACGCGGGGAGAGGCAAGCGAGCGATGGGTGCCGCCGTAGGTCGTCGAGTGTATTTCATACGTTTTCGACCCGACGGGGAAAATCGCTTTTCAGACATCCGCGCTGCGAACACCTTCGACACGCGTAACCACTTTTTCGCGCTCCTCAGAACGAACGATAATGGAAGGTAAACACACGTAACGGAATTTTAGATGAGGCCTGGCGTGCTAAGAAATGGGAGCCGACTGGCGAATACGAGCCTGTGTTCGTGAAGAATGAGCGGGTCGACGCAGAGACAAGAGATATTTGATGAATTTGACGAGTTTTGAAGAGAGAGAAGGGTTCGCAAAGAACGAAAACAAAGGAAGAAAGAGACAAAAAGAAACGGAGAGAGAGAGAGAGAGAGAGAAGCACTCGCAATAATGGCAATTAAGGAATCTCTTGCGATTCATATTGTTTGTTCGTGCGACGGATAAAAGAAAGCAAAACCAGCCCTTAACAATTGGTCGAGTAAACAATATCGATCAGCTACGTCCTGTCGGATTTCGTATACACTGAGAGAAAAAAATAGTTGGAATAACTATAATCTCACTATATTTTATAGTTCGTTTTGGCCTCAAACATATATTTATAGTTCATTTAAACATGAAGATATAGTAGAATGAACACATATTTATAGTCACCATCTTATTACTCTATATATATGGTAAAGCACCTTTTGGGAATATAGTTACATATACCTATATTTGCCAAATATTCCAATTATATTGACTACATAAAATAGTTAATTTCTCTTACCATTCAATATTTGCCACCTTACCATATTTTTTTATTTCAAATAATTATAATTCTTGGTAAAAATTTTACACGGGTCAATTATACTATACTTATATTGTAAATATTACAAATATTATGGTAACATTTACTATAAAAATTATATTCATAACTATAATATTTTTACTATGCCATTATAGTTCCAAATATCGTACATTTTTCTCTCAGTGTGGTTTTAACTCTGATGAGTTTCCGCGCTTGATGTCGTTGTTGTACGTTCTATAAAATGATTCGAAGTAATCAGAAACATTAATTTAGTTAGTCTAAAAATTTTTGGAGCGAAATTTTACTCGAAAAGTACATTAACCATCGAATTAAAAATCACTCGATTCCGAATGATTTTTTTCTCATATCGAATTCTATACTCTGGATCGTCAAGTGAACATTCTCACTTCGAAACTGAAGAGTAAATCTGATATAAATCACCGTCACGGAATATTCACTCTCATCGATTGAAAAAGTCGCTCATATATATACAGTAAAAATTCACTCTGAGTTTGAATAGACGTAGTGTTTTGTCGTTTTCAGAAAAAATACTGTCGCTTTTACTCGTTTTGAGTGACATTCCACTCTAAGGTTACATTTTAAAACGTCCTTTTTGAAGAAATTTTATTCGACATTCTATAGTACATGTAACGCGTGAACTATAGATATTGGGGTTTTTTAAAAAAAGAAAACGTTTTGGAATGCAACCCAAGAAATTTAGAGCACTAGACGGTGAATATTGATTCAAAACGGCGAATAAATACCTTTGCTTTAAAATCAAATTATACGGCATGTGCAACACAAGAATTTTTGTATTTGATATTCTGTTCATTCTTCGTTTTTTATTTCTTTAATCAATTGCAACATTTACTCGCATGGAATCAGGATCCTCTTTAAACTTGAATGAAGCATGAATTCACTCTTGTGATTTCGCATGACAGTTTTTTCACTGCCGCTTCGAGCAAAAATATCGGCACTTTTCATTGATTTTGACTGAGATTCCACTCACTCAAAATGAATAAATTTTAAGAATACTCTCTAAATTTTTTCGAGCAAAATATTACTAGCATGATCACCAAGTCACGCGAAAAGTCAAATGATTTTTCACTTACACTGAGAGAAATTATCCGATTACATATCCGAAAACATTAACAAACAGATATTTTCGATCAAAATACCGATGAATTTTTACATCCGATCAGGACATTCGATTACATTTAATCGAATACTTTCGATTATAATAGCATTTCATCAGATAAACCTACCAGAAAATTATGAACCGATATTCCTCATTGGATGTTTTCTGATCAGATACAAAAATTCATTGATATTTTGATCGAAAATCTCCGTTTGTTTCTTATCGAATAATTTCTCTTGGTGCATACAAAATGAGTTTTGCGCTCTGAATCGTCAAATAAATATTTTCCCTCGAAATTCAAGAGTGCATTAGGTGAAAAACGAACGCATGGATGCTATACTATTTATTAGATTGATAGTCACTAAAAATGTTCAACCAGTCACATTTGTTTTTAGCTACTTTATGTTTCTCATGACTGTTGATTAATTTAGCAAACGGGAATGTGTTCACAGCCAAAGTAATATTTTGACAGCTTGACGTTTCGTATATATCTGTAAATGGGATTACTCGCTTCCATGTTGCGTGTAATAAACATCAGTTCACGCAACTAATTGCAATCATATATCTTTACAAAATTAATTGCATAATCTCTCACTTAAAATCTCTCTCTCTTCAAACTTTTACTCTTCCTCTGCTGATTACGCGTCATATGCGAATAACTCGTTCTGCAGACGTATATGAAACATCAAGCTGTCAAAGTGTCACATTAGCTGTGGACACATTCCCGCTCGCTAGATTAATCAACAGTCATGAGAAACGTGTAGTTAGAAACGAATGTGACCAACTGGAAATTTTTAGTGGCTATCGATCTAGTGAATGGAATAGCATCCATGCGTTCGAGTGTATTCCACCGTCACAGGAACATACATACTCTGATCGATTGAAACACTCAGGTTTCAGTAAAACATTCCTCCTTGCGATTTCGAATGGCAGTATCTTCACTGTCGCTTCGAGTGAAGATATTACTACTTTTCACTCGAGCGAGATGTCACTCTAAGGAGTTTTGAAAGCACTCCGACATACACGAAGCAAATATTATAGTAATATAATATTATACAGAGTGCTTCAGAAATAGTTGGCCAAACTTTAAGAACATATTCTACTTATTGTAAAGGTGAAAAAAGTTATATAAATATAGGTTCAGAAACGTTTCCTTTCCAAGTTATAAACATTTTTTATTTACTTTACTTACAGGCTTTAACAATATTTGAACTGCAAGAACATTTCATTACAGAAATTCCAGGAAATGATTTCCTTCCGCATCGATGTATGCCTCGCATTGACGTCGCATAATGAAATGCTCTTGTTCAAATATTGTTAGTCTGTAAGTAAAATAAATAAAAAATGTTTATAACTTGGAAAGGAAGCATTTCTGAACCCAAGTTTATATGACTTTTTTTATCCTTACAATGAGTGAAAAATGCTCTTAAAGTTTGGTCAATTATTTCTGAAGCACCCTATATAAAATAATTAAACTTTTTGTAATTTAACTAATAAAAACTAAACAAAAATTTTAACCGAAATTACATTGAAACTTCATTATATACCTGTTTAAATATATATGTAGTAATCTCTGTTTAGTAATATTTGTTTAAATCAGGATCCTTTTTAAGCTCGAATTCACTCTTGTTAAGTTTAAATCTCGTTTAAATATGTGTATAGCAATTCTGTAATAGAAAGTTTGAACACGTTTGAATATTTTTTCATATATTCAATAGATCATCAAACTTACTTATTTTGTAATCGATCCTGTGATGTGACTCTGCAGAAAACATAAAATGAAATACAATCTCAACGTAATTTTTACCCCATGTACTATCTAATCCTCATATTCACGAGACAAGACCTTAAATGGTAGTAGACACGTGTGACGCTCCCAGCCCGAGGAAAGATTAAAGGGAGAATTCGCGCGTAAACATGAAAATTCAAGCGCGCGTGGTACATTATGTTTGTAATCTCTCGTCAAACAATATTCCCTCAAGCCCCCCGCACGACCCTAATTTAATCCCTTTAATCGATCGGATGAACGTGTGCCAGTAGCGACGGGGCAGTGCGGCCGCACGTGGCCGACTATTTTCGGGGAAAGCGCGGTGACGCGCGCGCGCGACAATATCGAAAACCAATAATCAACGACAAATGTTGGCCGTCCGTTCAACCACCCGCTCCCGCCCACACACCATACCTTCGTCACACGGACTGATCTTCTGGCGATATGCAGTTTACACCCGGCCTCGATTAGATTACACGGGCCGGAGCAACAGGCAGATGCGGAATTAATCTCCGACGCGATTTATCGTCGTGTGCGTGCTGTCTGAAAGAGTGTGATTCGATATTGTCGCGCACACGCTCGCACCCTCGCGTTCCACCCGCGCGAATTTGCCGCGTGTCGCTGGCGATTCGCGAGAAGCTGAATGATCGACGATTATATCGCGTCGGCGAGAAACCACGAGAGGTAGACGCGACGCGATCGATATCGCACTCCGGAGGAATGGCAACGTGAACAGGCCGTTATATTTCTGCGAATGTACACTTCTACACTGAGAGAAAAAAATAATTGGAATAATTTCACTATATTTTATAGTTTATTTTGGCCTCAAACATATATTTATAGTTCATCTAAACATGAAGATATAGCATGAACACAGATTTATAGTCACCATTTTATTACTCTATGTGTATAGTAAAGCACACTTTGGGAATATAGTTACCTGTATCTATATTTGCCAAATATTTCAATTGTATTGGCTATATAAAATAGTTAATTTCTCTTACCATTCAATATTTGCTACCTTACTATGTTTTTTATTTCAAATAATTATAATTCTTGGTAAAAGTTTTACATGGGTCAATTATACTACGCTTATATTGTAAATATTACAAATATTATGGTGACATTTATTATAAAAATGATATTCCTAACTATAATCTTTTTACTATGCCATTATAGTTACAAATATCATACATTTTTCTCTCAGTATAGACGTCGTAGTGACTTGAAACAAAAATCATTGGAAAGGGGAAAATATCACACTTCCGGTGGACGTAAATTCGTTCTTCTGTGGAATACACCGAGAGAAAAAAATAGTTGGAATAACTATAATCTCATTATATTTTATAGTTCGTTTTGATCTCAAACATATATTTATAGTTCATCTAAACACGAAGATATAGCAGAATGAACACAGATTTATAGTCACCATTTTATTATTCTATGTGTATAGTAAAGTACACTTTGGGAATATAGTTACCTGTATCTATATTTGCCAAATATTTCAATTGTATTGGCTATATAAAATAGTTAATTTATCTTACCATTCAATATTTGCTACCTTATTATATTTTTTATTTCAAATAATTATAATTCTTGGTAAAAGTTTTACATGGGTCAATTATACTACGCTTATATTGTAAATATTACAAATATTATGGTGACATTTATTATAAAAATGATATTCCTAACTATAATCTTTTTACTATGCCATTATAGTTACAAATATCATACATTTTTCTCTCAGTATAGACGTCGTAGTGACTTGAAACAAAAATCATTGGAAAGGGGAAAATATCACACTTCCGGTGGACGTAAATTCGTTCTTCTGTGGAATACACCGAGAGAAAAAAATAGTTGGAATAACTATAATCTCATTATATTTTATAGTTCGTTTTGATCTCAAACATATATTTATAGTTCATCTAAACACGAAGATATAGCAGAATGAACACAGATTTATAGTCACCATTTTATTATTCTATGTGTATAGTAAAGTACACTTTGGGAATATAGTTACCTGTATCTATATTTGCCAAATATTTCAATTGTATTGGCTATATAAAATAGTTAATTTATCTTACCATTCAATATTTGCTACCTTATTATATTTTTTATTTCAAATAATTATAATTCTTGGTAAAAGTTTTACATGGGTCAATTATACTACGCTTATATTGTAAATATTACAAACATTATGGTGACATTTACTATAAAAAGATATTCCTAACTATAATCTTTTTACTATGCCATTATAGTTCCAAATATCATACATTTTTCTCTCAGTGTAGGCCCTGAATTCCTTATCTGCAATTTAAAGAAACTATTTAGGAAAAGAATAATAAAGGTAATTGTAGCATAAAATTATTTTTTTTGTAATTTGCTGTATTATACATTCCAGAACAATCTTCGAAACTCTTGTTGAGGCATACGAATTAAAGTGAACATAAAAGTGCTATACCATTTCGCGAAATTCGTAATAACAATTGAAATATTGATTAAAGAAGATTTATGAATGATCACGCGAGATATGATAGATGAGCCGTAGTGGCGACATCTGCCGTGGTATGCTTGTACTTTAAATTAAATTGAACAAAAACTAAGAAAAATAAAATCAAGGTTGTGCCGTAGATTTCAAGATTTCGTCTATATGGATTGTTTACGTAGTCTACTTAATGTTTACACGGCCTTTTTCCCATGTAGACAATGTAGACAATGTAAACTACGTAGACTATAGTAAATTTTATTGTTAATTAGTACAATATAAAAGAATTAAATTATAAAACAGTTACCATACTCACATATATTTAAAGGAGAGTTTATAAACTTGCTTTAAACCGTAAGCTGTAAACAAATTGACCAACCACAGTCGATTATTCTTGAAATAATCGACTATGATTGGTCAATTTGCTTTTAAAGCAAGGTTGTAGACCCTCCTTGATGTGAGATAATGTGTATTAATCATAAATATAGTGTTTATAAAAGATAATAAATTGCATCAGGAATCATATAGCTCCTGTCTGTAGGACACGAAATTGCTTATTGTATAGCAGAAGTTTGCGCAATAGCCAATCAATATGTCGTTTTTCCGTAAGAACGTAGAAGGAAAGTAGCATTTTGATTGGTTGCCACATGAACTTCCGTCGCGCGGCAAGCGTTACCGCGTCCTGTGGGCAGCAACCAATAGATTACTCATTGTCTACATAGATGACATATTATACATAGTTTATTACATTATACATGTACTATATTATACATAGTTTACTTTGTCTACACGTAGACGTAAACTATCGTAGTTTACGCGTAAACGCACAATCCTGAACAAAATTCTAACAAGGAAACCCACACAGGTGTCCGCCCCTGATTTTCATGAACTTGTAATATGTTGTACTTTAAATCAATATAACAGATACGTTTTTTATTATATGTACCCTTTCGCAAGTTTAGGGAATAAAATATCCCTTTGAAGAAAATTGGTTTTTTCTATTCGAAGGGAATATAATGAAAACTATAAGAGATAGAAAAAAATATTTTGAATAAAAATTGAATAGTTTGAAGAGTGCTTTATAGAAATCATTTTAATAATTATAATAAGAAGTGGTGGGGGAAATATTAACAAAAAAATAAGAAGTGGTGGGGGAAATATTAACAAAAAAATTTTTTCTCAAGTAATTTCTGTAAAGTACTCTTCAAACCATTCAACTTTTATTCAAAATATTTTGTTCTATCTCTTATAGTTTTCATCATATTCTCTTTAAATAAAAACCGATTTTCTTCAAAGAGGTATTTCACCCTCTAAACTTGCAAAAGGACACATATAATAAAAAAATGTATCTGTTATTTCGATCTAAAATACAATATATTACAAGTTCATGAAAATCGAAGGCGGCCACTTGTGTGAGTTTCTTTGTAAGTTAAATTTCTAAGTTAAAGTAAAATTTTAAGTTGTTAATCAAAGAAGATTCATGAATGATCACACGCCATACGATAGATGAACTGTGATAGCGACCATCCGCCGCTGTATATTAGATCAAACTGAACAAACAAATCCTGTACCATTTTCCAAACGACCACATACTTGTTTAGTTATTAATTAAAGAAGTTTGGTGTACATTTGTGCGCGATAACGCACCAATCTTTTTTAATCTACCTATACACCGCAGCTCCTCCGTGAATTACCGGACACCCTGTATAACATTTTCAACGATTCCGCCCTTCCTTATGCTCCACACATTAATGAAGCGTGGATTTGAGGATGGGAAATCTAGTCATCTTAATTAAGATCGCTGATCCTTAATTTTTTATCGATTAACACGCTACGAGCATCACATATGTGTAACAACAAAAGATTTTTTCTTCCGTGTCCAAATTCTCAAATTAAGTTTGTTTTATACAATTACGTAAAAAAAAAAGAAAAAAAATACAAAGTAATCTGTGTAAAGAATTCCCCAAATAAACCGCGATAACAAACGCATTAATTTTTTACCCACCACCGACGAGTTTCCCTTCTTTCATTGAACTCAAGCAGAAATTGTTCTTTTCGCTCAAACCGCCATTCATTCAGTGTTCGAGCAGCGAGGAAGAGGCAAGTGGCGTCGGGTTTTTCGACGAACGACGTGCGCGCAGCGATATTTTGACGAAAGCGAATCGGCATAAATATTGATAAGTAGCGCGAAGCCACTACGAGAGGCTACGGCAGCAACAACGGCAGCAACAGAAGAGGAAGAAGAAGAACGAGAAGAAGCAGAAGGAGAAGAATAATACGGGTGAAGAGGCGGAGTGGAGCAAGAAGAACGGCGAGCGAGAAGGGGGGTCCGAGTTCGTGACCAGAATAACGTCCAAGCCTCTCTCGTACATCGGCACGTGCAAGAGCAAAAGGTCCGATTCGAGCAACACCGGTGCCGTCGTCCGGAGCCGGCGATCCTCGCCGGGCAAACCGCGAGTGTATTGAGTGCCTCGCTTCTCTCGCAGCGGTGCGCGCTCTGGGAAGCCACCGCGGCGAGGTGGAAAGGCCGTCGATAAATCGCGCTATCTTGTAAGAGAAAGCGAGCGAGCGGACAAGATACGAACGGAAGAGTGCATCACCGGAAAAATAGGTGTGTAGTGATGGACCCCTCCCCGTCCCCCCACAGAAAGTGCGGGCTGGCGAGGAAACGCGCGGTAGCCTACAATATAAAGTCTATCGGGGTTCCAGATGGACATATGTAAATTTTGCAAGCAAATTCACTAGTTGATATGCAAAGATTGCATTCTTTATGAATGGTTCATATAGCATACATATTTATCGCACGGAATAACAAAATTGAAATACAAAAAAAGATACGAAAAGAATGATCAAGAATTACTCAAAACAATGCCATATGAAATGTAACATGAGTGAACATGAATTAATATCGTTATTGGTAGGTCGGGGCAAAAATCGCCAAGCGGAAACGGACACGCGTCACATCGAATCCGCAGTGGAACTCGCCCACGACGGAAATTGATACTGAAGCTGCTGCATCCGTGTACAGAGATTGATTTAAAATAGAACACAATAGGAAACTGGTTTATTATTCTCTTCAAGATGACGTCCTCTCAGAGAAATGTGCAAGTATTGCGGCAGGCAAAGGTTCGATTCGATTTTCTGTCATCTTCGGCGGTAAACTGCCGAGGAAGATGGAGAGAGACGGAAAGAGACGGAGGGAGGCAGAGAGAGATCGAGAGAGAGACAGAGATCGAAAGAGAGAGAAAGAGGGAGAGAGAGAGACGGGAAGAGAGACTTTGGTGATTATTACGATGTGAGATAATCGATAATGGGGAAACTTTACGATTTTTTTATTACATTTATAAAGCAGATATACTGTAATGAATTAATCATTAAATTTGCATTATAGAACAATGTGAATTCTTTGTTATATGTTGATGCAGCTACAAATTTTGATAAACTGCCGAGGAAGATGGAGAGAGACGGAAAGAGGCTGAGGGAGACAGAGATCGAGAGAGACAGAGATCGAAAGAGAGAGAAAGAGGGAGAGAGAGAGAGGGGAAGAGAGACTTTGGTGATTATTACGATGTGAGATAATCGATAATGGGGAAACTTTACGATTTTTTTATTACATTTATAAAGCAGATATACTGTAATGAATTAATCATTAAATTTGCATTATAGAACAATGTGAATTCTTTGTTGTATGTTGATGCAGCTACAAATTTACTAAGAGTCGCACTCAGGTTTACTCATGTTAATTCATGTTCACTCATGTTACATTTCATATGGCATTGTTTTGAGTAA
>NW_022639496.1:1457507-1462318 GCF_010583005.1 Odontomachus brunneus
AGTTTGAAGAGTGCTTTATAGAAATCATTTTAATAATTATAATAAGAAGTGGTGGGGGAAATATTAACAAAAAAATAAGAAGTGGTGGGGGAAATATTAACAAAAAAATTTTTTCTCAAGTAATTTCTGTAAAGTACTCTTCAAACCATTCAACTTTTATTCAAAATATTTTGTTCTATCTCTTATAGTTTTCATCATATTCTCTTTAAATAAAAACCGATTTTCTTCAAAGAGGTATTTCACCCTCTAAACTTGCAAAAGGACACATATAATAAAAAAATGTATCTGTTATTTCGATCTAAAATACAATATATTACAAGTTCATGAAAATCGAAGGCGGCCACTTGTGTGAGTTTCTTTGTAAGTTAAATTTCTAAGTTAAAGTAAAATTTTAAGTTGTTAATCAAAGAAGATTCATGAATGATCACACGCCATACGATAGATGAACTGTGATAGCGACCATCCGCCGCTGTATATTAGATCAAACTGAACAAACAAATCCTGTACCATTTTCCAAACGACCACATACTTGTTTAGTTATTAATTAAAGAAGTTTGGTGTACATTTGTGCGCGATAACGCACCAATCTTTTTTAATCTACCTATACACCGCAGCTCCTCCGTGAATTACCGGACACCCTGTATAACATTTTCAACGATTCCGCCCTTCCTTATGCTCCACACATTAATGAAGCGTGGATTTGAGGATGGGAAATCTAGTCATCTTAATTAAGATCGCTGATCCTTAATTTTTTATCGATTAACACGCTACGAGCATCACATATGTGTAACAACAAAAGATTTTTTCTTCCGTGTCCAAATTCTCAAATTAAGTTTGTTTTATACAATTACGTAAAAAAAAAAGAAAAAAAATACAAAGTAATCTGTGTAAAGAATTCCCCAAATAAACCGCGATAACAAACGCATTAATTTTTTACCCACCACCGACGAGTTTCCCTTCTTTCATTGAACTCAAGCAGAAATTGTTCTTTTCGCTCAAACCGCCATTCATTCAGTGTTCGAGCAGCGAGGAAGAGGCAAGTGGCGTCGGGTTTTTCGACGAACGACGTGCGCGCAGCGATATTTTGACGAAAGCGAATCGGCATAAATATTGATAAGTAGCGCGAAGCCACTACGAGAGGCTACGGCAGCAACAACGGCAGCAACAGAAGAGGAAGAAGAAGAACGAGAAGAAGCAGAAGGAGAAGAATAATACGGGTGAAGAGGCGGAGTGGAGCAAGAAGAACGGCGAGCGAGAAGGGGGGTCCGAGTTCGTGACCAGAATAACGTCCAAGCCTCTCTCGTACATCGGCACGTGCAAGAGCAAAAGGTCCGATTCGAGCAACACCGGTGCCGTCGTCCGGAGCCGGCGATCCTCGCCGGGCAAACCGCGAGTGTATTGAGTGCCTCGCTTCTCTCGCAGCGGTGCGCGCTCTGGGAAGCCACCGCGGCGAGGTGGAAAGGCCGTCGATAAATCGCGCTATCTTGTAAGAGAAAGCGAGCGAGCGGACAAGATACGAACGGAAGAGTGCATCACCGGAAAAATAGGTGTGTAGTGATGGACCCCTCCCCGTCCCCCCACAGAAAGTGCGGGCTGGCGAGGAAACGCGCGGTAGCCTACAATATAAAGTCTATCGGGGTTCCAGATGGACATATGTAAATTTTGCAAGCAAATTCACTAGTTGATATGCAAAGATTGCATTCTTTATGAATGGTTCATATAGCATACATATTTATCGCACGGAATAACAAAATTGAAATACAAAAAAAGATACGAAAAGAATGATCAAGAATTACTCAAAACAATGCCATATGAAATGTAACATGAGTGAACATGAATTAATATCGTTATTGGTAGGTCGGGGCAAAAATCGCCAAGCGGAAACGGACACGCGTCACATCGAATCCGCAGTGGAACTCGCCCACGACGGAAATTGATACTGAAGCTGCTGCATCCGTGTACAGAGATTGATTTAAAATAGAACACAATAGGAAACTGGTTTATTATTCTCTTCAAGATGACGTCCTCTCAGAGAAATGTGCAAGTATTGCGGCAGGCAAAGGTTCGATTCGATTTTCTGTCATCTTCGGCGGTAAACTGCCGAGGAAGATGGAGAGAGACGGAAAGAGACGGAGGGAGGCAGAGAGAGATCGAGAGAGAGACAGAGATCGAAAGAGAGAGAAAGAGGGAGAGAGAGAGACGGGAAGAGAGACTTTGGTGATTATTACGATGTGAGATAATCGATAATGGGGAAACTTTACGATTTTTTTATTACATTTATAAAGCAGATATACTGTAATGAATTAATCATTAAATTTGCATTATAGAACAATGTGAATTCTTTGTTATATGTTGATGCAGCTACAAATTTTGATAAACTGCCGAGGAAGATGGAGAGAGACGGAAAGAGGCGGAGGGAGACAGAGATCGAGAGAGACAGAGATCGAAAGAGAGAGAAAGAGGGAGAGAGAGAGAGAGAGAGAGAGAGAGAGAGAGAGAGACGGGAAGAGAGACTTTGGTGATTATTACGATATGAGATAATCGATAATGGGGAAACTTTACGATTTTTTTATTACATTTATAAAGCAAATATACTGTAATAAATTAATCATTAAATTTGCATTATAGAACAATGTGAATTCTTTGTTATATGTTGATGCAGCTACAAATTTCGGTAAACTGCCGAGGAAGATGGAGAGAGACGGAAAGAGACGGAGGGAGACAGAGAGAGATCGAGAGAGACAGAGATCGAAAGAGAGAGAAAGAGGGAGAGAGAGAGCGAGCGAGAGAGAGAGAGAAAGAGAGAGAGAGAGAGAGAGAGAGAGACGGGAAGAGAGACTTTGGTGATTATTACGATATGAGATAATCGATAATGGGGAAACTTTACGATTTTTTTATTACATTTATAAAGCAAATATACTGTAATAAATTAATCATTAAATTTGCATTATAGAACAATGTGAATTCTTTGTTATATGTTGATGCAGCTACAAATTTCGGTAAACTGCCGAGGAAGATGGAGAGAGACGGAAAGAGACGGAGGGAGACAGAGAGAGATCGAGAGAGACAGAGATCGAAAGAGAGAGAAAGAGGGAGAGAGAGAGCGAGCGAGAGAGAGAGAGAAAGAGAGAGAGAAAGAGAGAGAGAGAGACGAGAAGAGAGACTTTGGTGATTATTACGATATGAGATAATCGATAATGGGGAAACTTTACGATTTTTTTATTACATTTATAAAGCAGATATACTGTAATGAATTAGTCATTAAATTTGCATTATAGAACAATGTGAATTCTTTGTTGTATGTTGATGCAGCTACAAATTTACTAAGAGTCGCACTCAGGTTTACTCATGTTAATTCATGTTCACTCATGTTACATTTCATATGGCATTGTTTTGAGTAATTCTTGATCATTCTTTTCGTATCTTTTTTTGTATTTCAATTTTGTTATTCCGTGCGATAAATATGTATGCTATATGAACCATTCATAAAGAATGCAATCTTTGCATATCAACTAGTAAATTTGCTTGCAAAATTTACATATGTCCATCTGGAACCCCGATAGACTTTCATGATGATTTCTCACGGTGTGAGAAAATCAATAATGAAAGCTCTACAATATTTTTAATTACATTTATGAAAAGCAAATATGTTATGTTAAATTTACATCATTAAATTTACATCATACAATAATAACAATTTTTTGTCATATTGATGCAGCTACAAATTTACTAGAAATTATACTCGAATTTTAGTATTACATATATTTTACATGACATATTACTTTGCGCAGTTTTCATCATTCTTTCGTATTTCCATTTCGTCATATATGTATATGACGTATGTATATTTCGTTATATATGTATATGAATGCCGAATAAAGCACTCATGAGGGATATGAATTGTAAATTGACTAGTTAAGTTGCTGGCAAATTTAGGTGTAATAAACTCCTGTTTATCTGAAACACCAATAAATTTTTATGATTATCACGACGTGAGATGACGTTAGACAAAAACTCCTTTTAATTACTTTTATAAACTAAATATGCTGTATTGAGTTAATCATTAAATTTACATTACGCAACAATATCGTTTTACATATATTCAATCACATACAGATGTATACACAATATAAATTCTTTGCAATTGTAAATTTCATTGATTCAGTTACAAATCTACGAAAAGTTACACTCAGATCTTCATATTGCATTTCTCTATTTTTGCCACCTGCTCGATTTTGCATGACATATTGTTTGAAGCAAATTGTGATCATTCTTTTTGTACTTTTTTCGAATTTAAAATCTCAGATCTACCTCCGCAATAGAATCTGAGTATCCCACATAAGACGGATTTCAAGTGACAACCATTAATCTTCCCTCAACCATTAACTGCCTTAGAAAGAAAGAGAGGAGGAAGGAGCGATAGAGAGAGAGTGGCAGAAAAGAAAGAAAAGGAGAGGGAGAGGGAGGAGAAGAGGAAGAAGAGAGAGAGAGAGAGAGGCGCCAAGTCGCGATGATACCCTGATCGCGAAACGTCGGGACGACGAGCGGATGTTGCTGATGTAATGATCGCTCCCCACGCGTCCACGTGGCGGGGAGTCGTTTCGCGTCGAACAGGAAATTCCACGCGGGTGGACGGTCGCACACCTCGTTTCAGTATCCGCGACGGGCGGCGCGGCACGGCGCTGTAATTAAGCGTAGATCCGCGGACGATGATTTTATTGAGGCGCCGCGGGTGCGCGGTTAATCAACGTCGATTTAATTAAGTGTACTGGTGACGGTATGAAGCGACCAGCGTTCTCAGCACATGTTTC
>NW_022639496.1:1462328-1462773 GCF_010583005.1 Odontomachus brunneus
TATCGTTATTGGTAGGTCGGGGCAAAAATCGCCAAGCGGAAACGGACACGCGTCACATCGAATCCGCAGTGGAACTCGCCCACGACGGAAATTGATACTGAAGCTGCTGCATCCGTGTACAGAGATTGATTTAAAATAGAACACAATAGGAAACTGGTTTATTATTCTCTTCAAGATGACGTCCTCTCAGAGAAATGTGCAAGTATTGCGGCAGGCAAAGGTTCGATTCGATTTTCTGTCATCTTCGGCGGTAAACTGCCGAGGAAGATGGAGAGAGACGGAAAGAGACGGAGGGAGGCAGAGAGAGATCGAGAGAGAGACAGAGATCGAAAGAGAGAGAAAGAGGGAGAGAGAGAGACGGGAAGAGAGACTTTGGTGATTATTACGATGTGAGATAATCGATAATGGGGAAACTTTACGATTTTTTTATTACATTTATAAAGCA
>NW_022639496.1:1462783-1463673 GCF_010583005.1 Odontomachus brunneus
AGAGAGAGAGAGGCGCCAAGTCGCGATGATACCCTGATCGCGAAACGTCGGGACGACGAGCGGATGTTGCTGATGTAATGATCGCTCCCCACGCGTCCACGTGGCGGGGAGTCGTTTCGCGTCGAACAGGAAATTCCACGCGGGTGGACGGTCGCACACCTCGTTTCAGTATCCGCGACGGGCGGCGCGGCACGGCGCTGTAATTAAGCGTAGATCCGCGGACGATGATTTTATTGAGGCGCCGCGGGTGCGCGGTTAATCAACGTCGATTTAATTAAGTGTACTGGTGACGGTATGAAGCGACCAGCGTTCTCAGCACATGTTTCCGGCGTCTTCGTATATATGTCTCCTTGCCCTCAACTTCTCTCTCTCTCTCTCTCTCTCTCTCTCTCTCTCTCTCTCTCTCTTTCTTTCTCTCTTTCTTTCCCTTGTTTTTTCATTAGCATTGAAAACATTATTTTTATATTTGAAACTAAAATATTTGATACACATAGTTTTAGTGGCATTATAATTGTTTTACATGTATGAAGCATATATATTGAGAAAAGCAAAACATACAGCGACAATTAAATTTTTCGGTTACAATTCCCAAACATTTGGTCGATCCCATTTTAATCAAATTTTGGTCCGGCGTATCAAATTATCGTTTCGACAAAGTGCTTTTCCCAATGTGGTTTTCTCTTTTTATTTGATTACTCTCTTTCTTGTTTCATATACTTCATGTGAGATTGGACTGATCTCACACTTGTGTATCCATCTATATGAAATTACTTATTTGTTTATATAATTATTGTGTGCCCGAAGGGGTTCACCCCTCAGGATGAATAAACTCCATTCTCTCTTTCCCTCTCTCTCTCTCTCTCTCTCTCTCTCTCTCTCTCTCTCTCTCT
>NW_022639496.1:1466641-1472819 GCF_010583005.1 Odontomachus brunneus
TCTCTCTCTCTCTCTCTCTCTCTCTCTCTCTCTCTCTCTCTCTCTCTCTCTCTCTCGCGTTGTCCGCTGTTATCGTTTTTCCCGTTATAAACACTATCGCATGATCGCAACGAGGCACGCAGGTGCTCATTGCGAACAGATTTCTCGCCAAAGTTACACTCAATTAAAACATCCTTTCCGGCCAGCACCGCAATACACCGCGCATACCACCGCATGCGCCATAATCACATCATTTCGATATCGTAAAGGGGCCGCGAATTTCCCTCCGAGCTCTGTGCGACCCCTCCCGGCTTCTCCTGCTTCGAAGAGACTTCGTTACGCGGGAATAAAGAAAGAAAGCGGGCGTGTTACGGAGCTGCTTTACGACGCTCTTAATGAGCGCCTCCTGCAAGCGAGTATCTTATCGTGTTTATAAATTACGAGTATAAAGTATGATCGCGATATCGTTTTCTTGCGCTTCGAGGTTCGCCGCGGCAACTGGCGACGCGAATGCCACTTGCCAATCGGCGCGTTGCATTCTTATAGAAGTACACGCGAAGAAATGACTTGCAAGAGGAAATCCCGAGGGGTTTTATCGATCCTAAATTTAGACCAGCATAGAATTGTTCTATAGGGTCTAAATAATACAACTTTCCATCTGCATCTTTACGTTTAAAAAAATGACAGCATTTTATATTTTTCGACATTTTAATAAAATTTTAAAAATTATAATTTTTTTGCTGACTTTAATTAAAAATATTGGTAAAAATTAATCTCTATATAAATTCTTACTTTCAATCTCTATTTTAATTTATCGTAAATTAAAAAATATAGAATGGAAGTGCTGTATTAACTTATTCTTGAATTGAATTTAAAGCCGAGAAAATTTCACATTTTTCTGTAGCGTGGATAATTATTATGATTTTTGTTTTATTACATTTTTAAGAATTATAAAATTCAGCTTATTATCATTTTTTTAACGCAAAGATATATAAATAGAAATTTGTATTATTTAGACCCTCTAGGATAATTCTATATTAGTCTAAACTCAGAATCAACACACACTAACTTTCCCTTGTTGACGCAGCATATAATGTATAATTCACAAATAATATGTATTAAATATCCTATCCTAAAATGAATATGCATTAGAGATATACAGAAAAATGAAAAATTTAGGTAAGATGGCCAATACTCATGTTTTGATATTTTTGTAATAATTTTACTGAAGTATTTTCCTTTTAACTTTGATGGGTATTACGTACTGTAGGCTTCAGTGAAGTAATGTGCCAAACGCTATTAAGAAATAACAATAAGAAATGTATTTTTTTTGCATTTTAAAAAAGTATCGCCATCTTATCCGAGTTTACCCATATTTATAATCCGAGTTAAACATAATTAACCGAGAGGTTCAATATAGCGATTACTCAATTCAATTACCGCTACCACGGCACAGTTGGTCTCATTTTCGGAGACCTCGGATGGCAAACCGCACGCGCAGCGATTGGAAAATACCAATTGCTCTTGGTTTGTCCGTTTCAATTTCGATTTCGACGTATGTTCAATTCCATTGTAACAGCAACATTCACGGTAAAGTAACGATTAATCTTTCGCATTGAAATCACATCTCCCAGACATTGTGCTTATGTGAGTTACGAGCATTTACGTTGGTGATTACAAACTCGACTTAAGCCTGACTTATTGTCTCGTAATAACGAAATCATTAAAAAATGTTTGCGAGATTGCGGAAAGTATGCGCAAATCATACAATGTGCACCTTCGTTCTTTCCAAGTGTGAACTGAAATAGATGCATACGTCCTACGAGTCCAACTAAAAACCAATGCAAAAGATTATCGCACAGGAATATCTTAAGATATACTATATAGATATTATAGATATACTATATAGATACTAGATAGATACTATATAGATATACTATATAGATATACTATATAAATACTATATAGATACTATATAGATATACTATATAGATATACTATATATTATAGATACTATACTATACTACATATGCTATATAGATTCCAATTAGGACGTCCTAATTTATCCTACACTGAGAATAAGTGAGTGAGTTAATGCGAGTTTATTAAAAGGAACACAATTTGTTCGAACAAGCATTTAATCGATTGAACGAATTATATTATTGCTGCAATGAGAGTTATCAACTGACTTAATGATTGCGATTTTGTCAGTAATTATATCAATGCAACTTATTATTGTATTGATAAAAATAATGTAATTTGTTCAAGACATACAATATTTCTTTAAAAACGGGTGATGGCCGATTTTGTCGATCCAACTGCTTTTTTCTTCAGTGTAAAATTGATTACCTGACTATGATATCAATTGGGAAATCTTATATTCCAAGTATGGATTGAGGTAGCAATGATTTATGTGACACTAATATTTATCACGTAGAATAATAAAATAGAAATTCAAAAAAAATGCGCAAAAATTGATCAAAATTTGCTCAAAATAATATGTCAAATATAATATAAATATCTGAGAGTAGCTTTTAGCAAATTTGTCGCTGGATCTATGTAATAAAAAATTTACAATACTATATGATGTAAATTTTATAATCAACTCAATTTGCTTCAGAAATGTAATTAAAAGTTATTTCCATTATCGATTTTTTCACACCATTATAATAATGAAAGTCTCTTTGGGACAGAATTTTATTTTTATATCAAGCATTGGATTCAATAGAATTAAAAATAAATTTTTAAAACGTTTTTAATATCTTACTGAATAATGAAATTACACTTGAAAAGTCAACATGTTTTATTTAATTCTGATGTAAAATGAAGAGAAAAAGTATTGAAAAAATTTTGTTTTTCTCATTAAAAATCACATGTTCAAAACGTTACGCTTTTCTGCTATCTAATAGGAATTCATTCCGATTTCCCAAAAAAAATTATGGGTTTTAATTGAAAAATCTACGAAGACTCGAATTGAAAGTATAATGTTTAAAAAATTCTAAGGAGAAACAGATCTCAGTTTCTCTACCAAATTTTTCCTAAAATTTTCATTTCCTTCAATTTCTATGTTAACATTTAACATTAATATTGAACAGAATATTTGAAACCTTTTGTATATTTACGCATTTCTTACAATTACAAATACTTAAAAAGCATAATTATTCAAAAACTATGTCAAATATTTTATTCAACCTATTTTTTGAAATAGATTATAAATGTCTTGAATAAAACAAAACATATTATTCAACAAATATATATAAAACTTTAAAATCACGTTAAACATTCAGGTATTGTAATTATTTACAATTATTAATTTAGGCTATTATTAATTTACGCTATTATTAATTTAGGCTAATATTAACAATCGACAAGTTATAAGGCAGACCATATAACAGTCTATATCTTAGAAACAACAGACCTTTCTCTTATATTTTTACAAAACATAATTATGAAAGTATTAATTGTTACTTTGTTATTTTCTGTGTCCCCTCTCACTTCCTTTCACTCTTTCTACGCAACTTTCCTTCTATCTATGAACTTCCCATTTAGAATCGCAACTCCGATTACTTGAGAAATCGAGATAGATCTCAATTAGATCCTAGAAAATTTTCTCTAAGCGTGATAAGAATGAATTTCCACTTGATGTTGCAACATGATACATCTATTTGAAACAACTTTGGATAATCTGATCAAGATTCGGAATCTTTGTTATATTTGAGAATGTTCGAGAAGTTTTTACACGATTAAACGGTGCCCCAATTAAGTGCCAAGAAATTTTCTGTGCGAGTTAAAGAAGATGTTTCCATCCGGAACAATGCTCCCTTCTTTCTTAGGGGCGCGCTAAAAGATATCTCATGCTGAAGCTGAGGAACGTGCGCGAGACAAAATCGATATCCCTGACTATATGCGCAATTTGGCGAGCATCCTGGAAATCGGCACGTCTCGCTGGGACTTTCGCGCGGGAGGGAGAGAGAAGGAGCGCCGAGAAGCGTGGAGGAAAAAGGAGCAGCAGGACCTTCGAATCTGCTTCGTCACGTGGCGCGGCTCCACTTGCCACTGTCGGCCTGAGGTGATTTATTGCTCGCCTTCCCCTCGCTCCCTGTAACCCTCGATATTCTGGTTACACACACGCAGACAATGCGATCGAACGAGCTAACGAGAGAAAGAGAGCGGGAGGGAGGGAGAGAGAAAGAGAGAGAGAGAGAGAAGGAGAGAGGGAGGGCGTCCAACCACCATCTTGCCCGTCTCTTAAAATCGTAATCGACTTCGCTCTGAATCACCCGCCTTTCACTCCTTATTTCGCGGGGAAATGATAATTATCCGCGCGCAGATTGACATTATATACGCCGCGAGTCGAATTCGGTGAGAGTTATGGAACAAGCGGGTTTTCTCGCGGCAGCCGTGCCTCCGTACGCGATTTATCATGTACTTATAAGACGTAGATTCAATTTGTCGTACGTCCCACTTCGCGACGTCGGCGGAGTGCGCTTCGATATTTTTTCGCGATCTCATTCTAGGTATCTCCGTTGACATCTCGCTCGATTTTCCGCGTCTGTGAGGAAACTGGCCGCGCTTCTCTCTCCTCTCTCTCTCTCTCTCTCTCTCTCTCTCTTTGTTTCTCGCGAATGACTTCTTTCGGCTTCCTTTATTCTTCCTCCCCTTTTATTCCACCTTGCCCCTTTCTCTTCCAACTGCCTCTTTCATCCATTCTCTTGGCCTTTTACTTAAGTGTCTGAAATGCTGAACGGGCTCTAGGCGTGCGCTTTGTCTTCTTCTCTTTCGTGTCTTGTCAAAGATCGCACGGCAGTTTTCCCACATTCTTCGCTTTATGCACTGATGGGTCTCAATGCGATCGCAGTCCACTTTGCTTTTTGCTGTCGCGAAAGCGCAGCCACGCCGCGATTTTACCGCCCGTTGACGTCTTATGCGTTTTGTAACGAATTTAGCCGTTAAGTATCACACGCTCGCATGCGAGACAGAGACTACACACGGAAAAATGTCATTCTGCTACTAGGAAAATTGATTACTCAATTTACTTTCCTTGGAGAAACGGTTGTTTCCAACAAAGAATATTTTCTTGATAATTCTACACAGAAAAAATATGAAAAATTTACATGTAGGATATAAAGATTATTTTTGTGAATAAACTTTACATTCGATAAATTTTTTAATATTTTTCTCAGAATAGTTTCAAATTTCGCTCATCACAAATTTTAGAAACGCTTGTTATATTCGAAAGAATAATGTATTTCTCTTACAAGAATAAAACTTGATCAAAGTTTGTCCGACTCTATGTAGTAGTAAGTAAACCGAATTTTTGCTTCAATTGAATATTCTTGATTGAAATGCTAAACTTATTAATATTCAGAATGTATTTTGAATAAATTCGATGCTAATGATAAACTTATGGCAGATTTGCGGATATCTTATAAAATACTTGTACAGGTAACATTTATTTGAGTGCGGTATGTATTTTTCTGTGTGTGGAAATGGAATACACGAGAGTAAAGCGAAAGTTATTGATTGCGTTATCACGAGATTTCGAAGAGAATCGAGAGGGAAAGGTGTCGGGATCTCCCTAACGCGTGTTAGGGAGCCGCATACTCCACCGTCATAAAATTTGCATTTAATGCCGCGGAGAATTAGCACTAATGAGAAATCATTACGACGGACGTTCCGTTAATCTGGTTAACGAGAACGCAGAATCGCGAGCTGTCGGTGCGATACGCCCAATTACGTAATAATCGGACACCGCCGTCGATACCGATTTAGATCTGTCCTCAAGCAAGGATAAACGTCGGATCCAGACGGTAATTATGTAATGAGTCGCGCCAGATAAATTGACGTAACCGTGAAACCACACTGAGAGAAAAGTCTGGTAACTATAACAAACTGCATTTAGTAACAGAAATTCATTGAATCCTTAGTAACTAATACTAAATATGATAATAATTACCAAATATTTAATAGATCGGGAGTATGACGTAATTGCATTCACAATAACATCAATTAAATAATTTAGTAATAGTTACTTAATGTTAAATATTTAATATAAAATATATTACAGTTATGAACAGATATTTGATAATTGTTACGAAATTGTTATATTCCATGTAATAAAAAATTCAGTAGGTACGAGTTCTATTTTGTTAAAAGTATAAGTATGTTTTGTTGCAGCACAACGAAAAATTCATTCATT
>NW_022639496.1:1472829-1477102 GCF_010583005.1 Odontomachus brunneus
GCGTCGTTTATGAGCTACTCAGACCGAACGAAAGTATCACGGGGGATCGATATCAATCACAATTAAACCGTCTGAATGAAGCATTGTTGGAAAAAAGGCCAGCAGTAGCCAGCAATCGACGTAAAGTCATGCTTTTGCACGACAACGCTCGACCACACGTTGCCAAAGCCGTCAAAGAAACACTGATGCAGCTCGAGTGGGAAGTTCTCCCGCACCCAGCGTATTCACCAGACTTAGCTCCTTCGGACTATTACTTGTTCCGGTCGATGCAACACGGCTTGGTGGATGCACACTTCAGAAATTACGAGGATGTGCGAAAATGGATCGACGAATGGATTGCATCAAAAGACCAATCGTTCTATCGTCGCGGAATCTACGCGTTGCCCGAAAGATGGGAAAAATGTATAGCTAGCGAGGGAAAATACTTCGATTAATGTATTTTTTGCTTTTGATGTCGAAATAAATGAGTTTTTTAAACAAAAAAACCGCAGGAACTAAGTTTACCACCTAATAATATTTACTAAATTCTTCTCTCAGTGCACCTTCAAGACCATGGCGACAATTATTTTCACTAAAAAAAGCTATTGGTAAATAATCGCACGCAATGGAGTGCAGAGTGTGATGATAAGTAGAGAGAAAAAAATAGTTGGAATAACTATAATCTCACTATATTTTATACGTTTGATCTCAAACAGTACATTTTGACCTCAAACATATATTTATAGTTCATCTAAACATGAAAATATAGTAGAATGAACACAGATTTATAGTCACCATCTTATTACTCTATATATATAGTAAAGCATCTTTTAAGAATATAGTTACATGTATCTATATTTGCCAAATATTCCAATTGTATTGACTATATAAAATAGTTAATTTCTCTTACCATTCAATATTTGCTACCTTATTATATTTTTTATTTCAAATAATTATAATTCTTGATAAAAATTTTACACAGGTCAGTTATACTTATATTGTAAATATTACAAATATTATGGTAATATTTACTATAAAAATTATATTCCTAATCTTTTTGCTATGCCATTATAGTTCCAAATATCATACATTTTTCTCTCAGTGTACTATTCTTGTTGTGTGCTTATAGGAGAGACCGGGGCTTTTTGGCCGCAGAGAATATTGCTCGTATGCTTTTTTTTAGTATTTATCTAAAGGAATAGTGGGTACAAAACCGCGAAATGGTCCTTTCAGAACATAAATACTTTTCCCTGAGTTTCATTAAAGTCGGAGTAATATTACAATTAAGAAATAAAAAAAACTGATTTGATAATGGCAAAGTAAAAATTTTCGAGCCTCTAGAAATTTTTTATTAATATTTTCCATCGTGACTGAATAAAATTGAGCGATGTGTTGTTAGCTAGAATAAAATGTCTTGCAAGTGTATGATATACTGTTTCTAGTAATAAATATAATTTTTATTCATAAAATCATTGAAATAGAGCGTATAAGCGTACGAGATAAAATTGGGCCATAATTAAAAGCCAGCAGAAGAGCTGTGGAGACCTCTCGCGGAGAAATGTCTCTATGTTTATACAGTTAGTTACAACAATTAGTTAACTGAGAAGTTGTAAGTTCTAAAATATAAGATATTGAGCTTCGGATTAGGTGAAACTGTGCAAAAAAGGTACTATATCGCTGCGTAAATAATCGTGTAGATTGTTGAGTTATTAATTAAAGAAGATTGGCGAATCGGTTACGCGCTATCGTGAGCCAGTTTTTTTTTAATTAATAACTAAAAAATTACGTGGTTATTTGCAAGAATGGTAAAGAGTTTTTTGTTTAGTTTGACTCAATGTACAAAGACACAACGAAAACTTGCCGTCACATCCTGTAATACTGTATTGCGCGCGATCATTCACAAATGTAGTTTAATTAATAACTCAAAGTATGTCACGAGATTATTTGTGAAATAGTAGGGAAATTTTGTGTTTGACCTAATTTAGGTGTGCACGAGCGATTTCCCACCTAATGTCAAATATCCTGTACATATGTGTGTATATACATTAATCAATATTTTCATTAATAGCGAGGGTTAATTAATGAAGATGGCTTTGTGTGTAAGCGTGTTCAAGTGTTACTGCGCTCATACGGTCGCATATTAAGGATAATGTCGAGATTCCGCGAGATACACTTAATTGAACGAGCGAGGATTAATTAACAAGATGGACCCGCGTACGCATAAGCGTTTAATTAGTCCGTCTCTTCGTCGTTAAGTGGACGCTGGTCAACTATAACTACGACCGGAACTCGCGGTAATTAATTAACTTTGACCATTGGCTCTTTCTCTCCCCTTCTCTTCCACTCTCAACAGAGTGGATATTAAAATTATCGGAACGGACATGCTGACTGCGAGGAGATACTTTAGCCAGCAGTCCCTACCGCTTCGCGTCGTCACAGGAGATAATTAGTGCGCGAGTACGAAGTTTCTGTGAACATATGATATTACAAAGTTCTAGAGTCCGTAATGCGCGAGTCTGTGATATGCGAGTCCAGTAGAAATACCACCACTTGAAATCGCAAAGATGACTGTTTCACTCAAGTTTAGGCTGGAGATATACAGAAAAATGTGAGCAGTAAGACGTAAGCAGTAAGACATGAGCAATAAGCAAGTTGACAAATCACAAATCGATGATTCCTCTTATGGTCCAAGAATCCAGCGACGGTGATTGGTCAATTTACTTATTGCTTACGTTTTACTGCTTAAGTTCTCTGTGGGTCATAGCCCTTAAGCCGGAAATAGACAGAAAAACATAAGCAGTAAGTAAATTGACTAACCATAGTCGATAATTCTTCTTACAATTCAAGAATAATCGATAGTGATTGGTCAATTTTCTTACTGCTTAAACTTCACCGCTTTTTTGTATGATTGAAGCCTTAGGAATTCCGCAATACAAGTTTCCGTAACCATAGATATAAGACATAAACTAAAGCTGAAGAACCAAACAGAAAACTCTAAAAGAAAACAGAACTGATGGTAAAACTGATTGTTATGCAGAAGTAATTAGAATCCAACCGGTTGAAATTCTAATTATTTATAAGGAAACTCACACAAGTGTCCGCCTCCAATTTCCATGAACTTGTAAATATTGTACTTTAGACAAAAATAACAGATACATTTTTTATTATATGTGTCCTTTCGCAAGTTTAGGGAGTGAAATACCCTTTTGAAGAAAATTGGTTTTTTTCATTCGAAGGGAATATAATGAAAACTATAAGAGATAGAAAAAAATATTTTGAGTAAAAGTTGAATAGTTTGAAGAGTACTTTACAGAAATTATTTTAATAATTATAATAAAAAGAAGTGGTGGGGGAAATATTAACAAAAAATATTTCTTTTTCAAATAATTTCTGTAAAGTACTCTTCAAACTATTCAACTTTTATTCAAAATATTTTTTTTCTATCTCTTTTAGTTTTCATTATATTCCCTTCGAGTGAAAAAAGCTGATTTTCTTTAAAGGGGTATTTCACCCTCTAAACTTGCGAAAGAACATATAATAAAAAATGTACCTGTTATTTTGATCCAAAGTACAACATATTACAAGTTCATAGAAATCGGAGGCGGACTTGTATGAGCTTCCTTGTCAATATAAGTTTTAATTACCGTTATTTCTATCTTTTCTAAAGTACGCAAAGATAAAGCAATATCCTAATTAGTTCTTCAGTTTAAGTTTACGTCTTATGTTACGGAAATTTGTATGCAGGAGCCCTTAGGCCAGGAACCCCCAGAAAAATATAAAACTGAAGCAGTAAGCGAATTGATCAACTACAGTCGATGGTTCTTCTTGCTTTTAAGAATAATCGATTGTAATTGGTTAATTTTCTTACTGCTTAAGTTTCTCTATATGTCCGGAGTTTTAAAGTGGATTTCTGCGCCATATGAGCGAATGTTTCAGTCAATTAGAATGAATATGTCTCTATGACGGTAGAATACCATTAAATTTATTCCTCAACTCGCACATGTTTTGGACTTTAATTTACCACATTTATTTTCGTCATTTTCGTCATCGCTTATTCACATTGCATAAAAATGCAATAAAAATATATAAAAATTTATAAACATATTTTAAAGTTTGTGTAGAATAGAATTCTGCATGAAATGACGGTAAATACTCATTTTATTGCAAATATAAAAAGATATGCGACGAAAATGTGAGTTTACATAAAAACTTGTAACTTTTCTGGAAATACACTTAAAAAATCAACACTGTAGGATTTTCTTGTGTCAATACTTGAATCTTTAAGGAAAAAGAT
>NW_022639496.1:1477112-1483738 GCF_010583005.1 Odontomachus brunneus
TGCGAGGAGATACTTTAGCCAGCAGTCCCTACCGCTTCGCGTCGTCACAGGAGATAATTAGTGCGCGAGTACGAAGTTTCTGTGAACATATGATATTACAAAGTTCTAGAGTCCGTAATGCGCGAGTCTGTGATATGCGAGTCCAGTAGAAATACCACCACTTGAAATCGCAAAGATGACTGTTTCACTCAAGTTTAGGCTGGAGATATACAGAAAAATGTGAGCAGTAAGACGTAAGCAGTAAGACATGAGCAATAAGCAAGTTGACAAATCACAAATCGATGATTCCTCTTATGGTCCAAGAATCCAGCGACGGTGATTGGTCAATTTACTTATTGCTTACGTTTTACTGCTTAAGTTCTCTGTGGGTCATAGCCCTTAAGCCGGAAATAGACAGAAAAACATAAGCAGTAAGTAAATTGACTAACCATAGTCGATAATTCTTCTTACAATTCAAGAATAATCGATAGTGATTGGTCAATTTTCTTACTGCTTAAACTTCACCGCTTTTTTGTATGATTGAAGCCTTAGGAATTCCGCAATACAAGTTTCCGTAACCATAGATATAAGACATAAACTAAAGCTGAAGAACCAAACAGAAAACTCTAAAAGAAAACAGAACTGATGGTAAAACTGATTGTTATGCAGAAGTAATTAGAATCCAACCGGTTGAAATTCTAATTATTTATAAGGAAACTCACACAAGTGTCCGCCTCCAATTTCCATGAACTTGTAAATATTGTACTTTAGACAAAAATAACAGATACATTTTTTATTATATGTGTCCTTTCGCAAGTTTAGGGAGTGAAATACCCTTTTGAAGAAAATTGGTTTTTTTCATTCGAAGGGAATATAATGAAAACTATAAGAGATAGAAAAAAATATTTTGAGTAAAAGTTGAATAGTTTGAAGAGTACTTTACAGAAATTATTTTAATAATTATAATAAAAAGAAGTGGTGGGGGAAATATTAACAAAAAATATTTCTTTTTCAAATAATTTCTGTAAAGTACTCTTCAAACTATTCAACTTTTATTCAAAATATTTTTTTTCTATCTCTTTTAGTTTTCATTATATTCCCTTCGAGTGAAAAAAGCTGATTTTCTTTAAAGGGGTATTTCACCCTCTAAACTTGCGAAAGAACATATAATAAAAAATGTACCTGTTATTTTGATCCAAAGTACAACATATTACAAGTTCATAGAAATCGGAGGCGGACTTGTATGAGCTTCCTTGTCAATATAAGTTTTAATTACCGTTATTTCTATCTTTTCTAAAGTACGCAAAGATAAAGCAATATCCTAATTAGTTCTTCAGTTTAAGTTTACGTCTTATGTTACGGAAATTTGTATGCAGGAGCCCTTAGGCCAGGAACCCCCAGAAAAATATAAAACTGAAGCAGTAAGCGAATTGATCAACTACAGTCGATGGTTCTTCTTGCTTTTAAGAATAATCGATTGTAATTGGTTAATTTTCTTACTGCTTAAGTTTCTCTATATGTCCGGAGTTTTAAAGTGGATTTCTGCGCCATATGAGCGAATGTTTCAGTCAATTAGAATGAATATGTCTCTATGACGGTAGAATACCATTAAATTTATTCCTCAACTCGCACATGTTTTGGACTTTAATTTACCACATTTATTTTCGTCATTTTCGTCATCGCTTATTCACATTGCATAAAAATGCAATAAAAATATATAAAAATTTATAAACATATTTTAAAGTTTGTGTAGAATAGAATTCTGCATGAAATGACGGTAAATACTCATTTTATTGCAAATATAAAAAGATATGCGACGAAAATGTGAGTTTACATAAAAACTTGTAACTTTTCTGGAAATACACTTAAAAAATCAACACTGTAGGATTTTCTTGTGTCAATACTTGAATCTTTAAGGAAAAAGATTTTACGTACTTCAATTTGTCAAACAGTTATCTGGGTGTACGAAAATCATTTTTCAGTCAAAAGACGAATAAAATCATTAACAGTTTTAAGTTCTCCCAGTATTGAACAATACAAATTTTTTTAAATTATTATAAAGATTAGCTTAGATCTTTCTTATTCGTGATTAGAGACGATACAAAAACTTTGATCACGTATAATATATATAACTAAAAATAAATTGAGTATATTGATTACAATGATTACAAAACTTCTGTTACATATTATATTTAATTGATTATATTATATGTAATTGATTACATTGATTACAAAACTTCTGTTACATATTATATTTAATATAAAACTAACAAAAATGTAATAAAAAATTATCATTTCTTTTATATTTTGATACCTTAATTTGATGCACTGAGCTTAAAAACGAACCCATATCAATTTTGTTACATGCCAAACAGTTAAAATGGTTCAACCATGTTTAAACTTCATGTTCTCACCAACTTACTGTAATTTTTTTCAGCGCACAAACCGAAAGCCTTGATTCCATTAATTTGCGTATAATTAAAACTTAAATATTGGACATTTTGGGTAAAAATTTTCACTCAACGATCAAGGGTGTAGAATTCACTCTGTATGAGTGAAAAAATCATTCAAGTTCTAATGATTCGATGATCACTCTACTTTTCAAGTGAAATTTTATTCCAAAGAATTTAGAGAGTACAACTGAGATGTCTCAAATAGAGTGTCCATTTATAAGTTTCGGCGGAGTCGAAATAAAATGTAACTATTTATACATGCTGAACTATCCAGAAATAGTCACGTGAAAAAGGAACGACCTTATCAACTGAATCTCGACGGCTAAAAATAACTCATCCGACCTGGAAGACGATGTTCAAATCGGGCAGTGATGAAAGATGAACAAACGTGGTCGCAACGTGCACATGCAGCCGTAATTAAATATTAATTGCCGCCCCATAAAACAGAAAAAGGAAGAAATGGAAGAAGAGAGAGTATAGAAAGGATGGATGGAAGGAGGAAAGAGAGAGGCTTCATTTATTACGCGCTTGGAGACGAATCCCTTCAAACGCTGTGTACAGTATTGAGTACAATTGAGTACAATATGAGTAGAATTAGTACAAAATTTTAATTTTATATTTTAAATATAACATCCCAAACAGCACTAGGTCGACGATTAGTCAGTCGGCAGAAAAAGTCAGAGAATGTCAAGTTTGAGGCCTAGTTGCACCAACATTATTTTGACTTTAAGTGAAACTTAAACATATATCTATCTTTATCTTTCTTTCTATATAAATAAAGATAGACATATATTTAAGTGTCAGTTAAAACCAAAATAACGTTGGTGCAACCGAGCCTTAGTCGACTAAAAGCCGACAAATGACTCGATTATAGTTAGTCAGACAATAGTCGACTTAGAATTCGACGGCTATTAAAAATAACTCATCCGACCTGGAAGACGATGTTCAAATCGGGCAGTGACGAAAAATGAACAAACGTGGTCGCAACGCGCGCATGCAGCCATAATTAAATATTAATTGCCGCCCCATAAAACAGAAAAAGAAAGAAATGGAAGAAGAGAAAGTATAGAAAGGATGGTCGACTTTGTCGACTATAAGTCAACTTTCAGCCAATGTTATGAAATAGTCGACCCTAAGTCGACTTACAGACGATAATTAAAGTCGACAAAAAGGTATCCTAGAAAAAGACGGCTAAACGTCGACTTAAAGTTCACTAAACAAAGTCGACTATTAGTCGGCAAACAGTCATTCGTACCGTGTGAAATTATGTATGTTGATGTATATACAAAACAATAGTACATTTCTGAAGAACGCCATGTGTACTGAGTATCTAGAAAGTAAAAACATTATAAAGCATAACCAAAATTTAATGTTGTTTATAGTAAAAGTCAGTTTTCAAGACAACAACAGATATGCATTAAGCATGTCGAATTTGTTGCGGCATTGAAAAAAGTTGAGTATAAAAAGTATCTTCGAATTTCTGAATTGTGCGCGATTTTAGGTGGAGTACAATTCCAAAACTCCACAGTGCAGCTTCTAAATGAGAGCTTAAAAAAATCTGTCCTACATCTGGGCAGAATAATTAAATCGGTAGCAGCTGTTGTGCCCCTAAATGCCAGTGTACTACGCAATGAGAAACCGGAAAATAGAAATTGCGGTTTCTGAGATGATATTTACATAAAATATAGCTAATAAAATATTTTCTTCTAGAATCCACTTTTCTAGAGAGAAAGACAGAAAGAAAGGGGGGAGAAAATGGAAAGAAAAGAGTGTAAGCTTACTGGAAAAATCTGTCTTTGATTCCGAAGTATTTTATGGAAAATTTTCCTTGAAGGTTTATGCAATTATATACTGCGGTAATTATTCAATGAACTCACTGGTCGAACGGCAAAAATTTAATGATGTCATTAATAAGAAAAATAATACATAATTACATGAACGCAACTTCGATATCTCTGCTTTTCGCACTTTCCTAACGACAACAATCTTTGTGCCGCACGCGTACCTCACAAAAAAAAACGTTGTCTATTGCCTGTGATAGCGTTTTTTAAAGCTCTTTGTTGCTTTTTTCGCCAGCATCTCGTTGCGAACTAAATCCAGCTACTTGATGTCGCGATTATTTCTCAATGATCCAACTATTCAAATCTTTTACAGCTCATGATCTTATAAGAAATTATACGCGAATTTGCGCGTAAAGGTGAACTTAGAGCATAATAAGACCACGAGATATGGGATACAGTCGATAACTTTTTACACAGATACTGCTATGTAATGAAATGTTTTGCAATTATTACTGTTTGATATCTCTTACCGCATATTGTTATCAGTTGTCATTTTTAGCTGAAAGATGCTACAAATTATTTAATGCGTTTGTTGCGTTCTCTGCAAATTATTTAATGCGTTCATTGCAATTTATTTGGTACACTTATACAAAGTAAACAATGATAAAATTCTTCTTTTTATTATCGTATATTAATGTTATTAAACGATTCTTTGTCGTCATTTTAATTAAATGCCTGTGCAAATATCGACTATCTATGTTTTGTACTAATATAATCCAAACTTACATTTTGGGATATGCCAGGATTATGTCATTATGTTCTTAAACTGTTAAGTTGCATTATTTCTTATTATGCGTTATGTTTCAAAAAATTGATACCAAAGATTACTATATTAAATAATGATTGTTATTAATATTTTAATAAGAAAAGAGTATAGCTTTATTGTTTTATAAATATTATTATAATGTAATAAATAGTTATAAATAATTAAACGTATAATAATACATTTTTATGTATAGCATGTTTTTAATGAGTCACTTTTAAAAACTTTTTAAAGTCAATCAATGATTGAGAAATAACCAATTTTTATGAAATATCCCATTTAGTCCCACGTAGAAAGCATATAATGAGGTTATATAATTCACGCTTTTAATAACAATAATTTCGTCTTTTTAGACTATCCTTTTACAGTAAAACTTGTGGTTTTCTTAGTAGATAGGTCAAAGAATATTTGAATACCCCAAACCAAGTTAATTTATTTATTTTTAATATGTTTGAAACTTGTTTAAACGTTGGAGTTCCTATTATTTCCAAACAGCACAGATCACCACAGGACATCCTCTCTCTAAAGACATTCTGAAAACGTACCTACATTCTAAGAATGTCCCCAAGACATTCTCTGGAGATCTTGTGCTGTCTGGATTGTTGTAGCTACAGCTACTTGTACTATTGATCGTTTTAAAGAATATCTTTTATTCTATATTGCAGACAAAATCAAATAAAAATGCAAAAAATTATGAATATATTAATAAAATAAATATTACAAATACAATAATAATACAAATATTAAAGGAATGCTTTATAGATTTGAGAAAAAATGAGAAGAAAAGATAAAAAAGGATCTTAGATGATACGTTAAATAAAAGAAAAAGAGGAAGTTCTGAGCAAGTTAGAAAAGCAAGATGGAAAAGGAAAACAAAATGAAAAGTAAAAAGGAGAAAAAAGAGGAAAAAAGAGGAAAAAGAATAAAAAAGTTAAAATAAAGTAATACAAATATCAAAGGAATGATTTGAGAACTTGGAGAAAAAGTGAAAGGAAAGGATAAAAAGGATTTAAGATGATACGTTACATAAAAGAAAAAGAGTGAGAAAGATAGATGGAAAAGGAAAAGAAAATGAAAGGTAAAAATAAAAAACGGAGGAAAATGTGAGAAGTAATATAACTGTGTTAAAAAGGTGATATGATATGGTATAAAGATAATTACAGTTAGAATAAAGTCAACAGGAGAAGAAAAATGATCATAAAATATAGGAGAAAAGTATAAGATTATAAGATCATAAGGTATGTAAGTAAATAGAATTAAAATTTAGAGAGGTTAGATAGACTAGATATTGATTCGGTAGAAATGAAGAGAAATGAAGGGTGAATGGATGAATGAGACAGTAGAGGAGCGAGTGAATAAATAATATTGTAAACCAAGTTCTACTTCTTGGCCGCGTAATTTTTGCTGAAGTAAAATATACAGGGTGTCTCACACTCTCCTCCGGACATTTTGTGGGGACGTAGAACAGGTTGTGGTGAACATAAAAGTCCTATGCCGTTTTGCGATATTCGCAATAATTATCGAGATATTAATTGTAGAAAACTTGTAAATGATCATGCAGAATATGGTAAATAAGTTATAGTAACGACG
>NW_022639496.1:1486337-1488015 GCF_010583005.1 Odontomachus brunneus
GACGTAGAACAGGTTGAGGTGAACATAAAAGTCCTATACCGTTTTGCGATATTCGCAATAATTATCGAGATATTGTAGAAAACTTGTAAATGATCATGCAGAATATGGTAAATAAGTTATAGTAACGACGACTGCCGTCGTGTACTTATACTTTAGATCAAATTGAACAAAAAAGTCCTTTACTATTTTCCAAATAATCACATAGATTTTTAATTATTAATTAAAGAAGATTATTGCACGATTTTACGTGATAATGCACTCATCTTCTTTAATTAATAATTAAAAATCTATGTGATTATTTGCAAAATGGTAGAGGACTTTTTTGTTCAATTTGATCTAAAGTATAAGTACACGACGGCAGTCGTCGTTACTATAACTTATTTACCATATTCTGCATGATCATTTACAAGTTTTCTACAATATCTCGATAATTATTGCGAATATCGCAAAACGGTATAGGACTTTTATGTTCACCTCAACCTGTTCTACGTCCCTACAAAATGCCCGGAGAAGAGTGTGAGACACCCTGTATAATAAAAAAAATAATACAAGTATTATCAAAATATAAGCATAACGCATGCAGATCGGAAACCGGGGGCAAGCGCGAACGATTTCACTGCGAGTCGCGTTCGCGGCGTGCGGTTCTTCTCGGACTTGTAATGAAATGAAACTTTCATGCGGGAGAGCGTCCAAGACAGGCGCCGGGGCGTCACGAGATAGACTCGTGTTACCGCGGAGAAATCCGCAGCGGTGCGGTCGTTTGATAGAGCAATTTCAACTTTCTCGACGATACTGTAAACTGTTAGCGAACGGCGGCAGGCCGCTCGCGTTCGCTCGGGTGACGTGTTCTCGTAACTGGAAAGTGCAGCGACTCGATGCCCTATAATCATCAACGGGTCGACGTTCACGTTCAATATTTCAGTCGCGGAAGTAAAGCCCCTGCGCAGTGGATAAATAACGGAATAGCGCAGCGCGCGGCGAGGGAGAGCGGGCGAGAGGAGGCGGGAGGAAATGAAAGCAAACGAGCCGTGTGCGCGCGGGAAACCCGTTCTATTTGTTATTTATGCATTAATATAAATGTTATAGCCTCGTGCACGCGGCTCGCGCGCGTTCGAATCCGAGCTTTTCTCTCGCGCCATTTTTCCATCGGGAATATCTTCCCGAAACGCTTGCTTTTTCTCTCTCTTTTCTCGCCCTTCCCCCTCCCCTCTCCCTTCCTCTTTTCGTTTTGGCTCAAACGGATTCGCGTAGCGAGGGATTAAATTCCTCGGGAGATTGCGAACGCAACGTGAAAAATACGACTGCCGATTATCACCGCCGCCGCCGAACCCGCACCGGAGCGAACAGCATTCGATCGCGCAGCGATCTATGCGCTTTATAAATGCCAAGGTCGCGCTAAAGCTGACTCCGAGCGATTCGCAAGTCGGCCGACTACCGACGATCCTCCCCCGTAATTGCATAGTTTATATCACAAAGACTTTCTCTGCCGGCGTTTCCATCAAAGGCGAGTAAGCCAGCCACCTGAAAACCTCAATACAAACGCCTCTGTAAATCCCGCCGACGTTCCCTCCCCCTCCCACTTCCCCCCTCGCTGCTATCTCTCATCTTTTTCTCTCTCTCTCTCTCTCTCTCTCTCTCTCTCTCTCTCTCTCTCTCTCTCTCTCTCTCTCTCTCTCTC
>NW_022639496.1:1488570-1489756 GCF_010583005.1 Odontomachus brunneus
TCTCTCTCTCTCTCTCTCTCTCTCTCTCTCTCTCTCTCTTTCTCTCTCGCTCGCTCTTTCTCCCTCTCTCTTTCTCTCTCCATCTTTCCGGCGACTCGTGAAAGCCCGTTTCTGAGGGAGCGATCGGGGAAACGAGCGGAGAACAAAAGGGAGGGGCCCCCGTTCGCTCGAGTGACTCTTTTTCGAGGCTGGTGCCCCTCGGATAAACGTCGGCCGGGCTGCGAAAATACCAAATGCAAATGGCTCTGTTACGGGCACGGCGCGACCGCTCGCCCCCGGCGGCGTTCGCTCCGCAAAAATCAGTGACGAGAAACCCCATAAATCGGATTTCTTCACGAGCAAGAGGAGACGCGCTCTGCGAGGAGATGAGAGAGAGAGAGAGAGAGAGAGAGAGAGAGAGAGAGAGAGAGAGAAAGTGGGAGTAGACAGCATAAATATTCATTTGACACCGCGACGGCGAACGACGACGAGTTTCAGACATCCCGCAGACGCTCGCGGTAGACGTTCGCGCAAGATCTACACGGTGCGTCTACAGCGTGCGTAGAAGCATAGATTTCCTCACCTTCGGGAAGAGCGCCAAGCCGCTCATGCGGCGAGCACGGCGAATGATGTATCGCCGGTATTTGGAGCATAAAAGTGCCGTATGTATACCGCACGTATCGCCATATCGTGCGAGGCTCGCAAGTGGGACGTGTTTGCCGCGCAGCACCGTTTGCCCCAAGTTACGATTTGCTTTGGGTTAAGAAGTCGGAGCAAAAGTTATACGCGAACGCGTAACTCAGTCTTAAGGATCTTTGCCTAAGTACGTGTCGGAACAGCACGTTTCGCTGCACTCGAGTCGAAATTTTGCTTTTTACATTAAGCACACAGAAGGATCGGAAATTACTTGAAAGGATCGAAGATGGTCAATCGAAAACAAATTAAAGGACCCCGCACAAAACCTATGGAAAGTGGTTTTCGGTCAAATTGGCTGAAATTTCACTATGTTGTAGTTTTCGCCGTGCTGATAAAAAGTTATCATTGCACCAAATCCCAAAAGTCAATATTTCCCAAGATATAAAGGGTCAAAGTAGTGAAATATGATCATCCGCAATAGTAAGATGTATGTTATAAGTGATACATTGATATTTATTCACGAAATAAAAAAAATCGATTTTTACATATATATATATATATATATATATAT
>NW_022639496.1:1489766-1500044 GCF_010583005.1 Odontomachus brunneus
TTTGACCGAAAACCATTTTCCATAGGTTTTGTGCGGGGTTCTTTGCTGATATTACAATTTTTAGTCATGCATAATAATGGCTACAAAAAGTCAGAAGAAGTCATGGAGTTTCAAGAGAAAAAATGAAACATGAAAAAAAATATAACAGTTTTTTTATGCTAATGATATTTTTTATTATATATGATTATTTTTTATGATATTACGGTTTTCAGTCATGCATAATAATGGCTACAAAAAGTCAGAAGAAGTCATGGAGTTTCAAGAGAAAAAATGAAACATGAAAAAAAATATAACAGTTTTTTTATGCTAATGATATTTTTTATTATATATGATTATTTTTTATGATATTACGGTTTTCAGTCATGCATAATAATGGCTACAAAAAGTCAGAAGAAGTCATGGAGTTTCAAGAGAAAAAATGAAACATGAAAAAAAATATAACAGTTTTTTTATGCTAATGATATTTTTTATTATATATGATTATTTTTTATGATATTACGGTTTTCAGTCATGCATAATAATGGCTACAAAAAGTCAGAAGAAGTCATGGAGTTTCAAGAGAAAAAATGAAACATGAAAAAAAATATAACAGTTTTTTTATGCTAATGATATTTTTTATTATATATGATTATTTTTTATGATATTACGGTTTTCAGTCATGCATAATAATGGCTACAAAAAGTCAGAAGAAGTCATGGAGTTTCAAGAGAAAAAATGAAACATGAAAAAAAATATAACAGTTTTTTTATGCTTAGCTAATCAATAGACTACCTTGATCCTTCTAGTGTTAATCCTGCAAATTTTCCATAAAGCTTGAAGGAACAATGAAGAATCTCGAAATATAACATGACACAAACTATTGTCCTACCTTGATGACGATGACAACTAGTCACTTATTGTCGTATTCTCCACTGAGAATTTCATAATTATTTCATAATTATTTAATAGATTAAAGGAAAAGGACAATATGAGTCTTATATAGTGTGTGTATGTGTGTGTGTATTGTGTGCTTATTGTTTATTGTAGTTAACAATATTTAATTTAAAAGTGTCGGAACGTTTCGGCCATTTTTGTGAAAAGATGGCTAGTCATGGCCATTATTTAATTATTTAATATTCGATTATCTCAATAGTTCATCCATCCATTCTGCATTTAATATTTATTATTGGTTTTTAACCAACTTAAGAAAAGAATGTTATTAGTTTGCCTGTGTATACGTGTGTTTATTTGGACGTTTATATATTCTTTACCATAACTCGAGAACTGTTAGAAATATTGAGATAAAACTCTTTTGTAATTCGTTCAGTATGTTATTGGCATGGTTCTTAAATTAGTCATTATTCGAGTTTGTTCTCGAAATTGTGTGATTCCATTACTTTCTTAAAAATCCGAAAATATTTACAAAACGAAAATAAAACAATACTTTTATTTTTAATCAACTTTAAAAATAAATTTTTAGTAAATAATTAAAAAGTGCGGAATATATATAAAAAATTTTTTTAACAAAAATAAATTGCCTTTAAATATCTCAAAAGCCTTTATAAATATCTCAAAGCCTTTAAATATCTCAAAAGCCTTAAAAAGTATGAAATATATATTTTTGAATCAGTATTTCTATGTACCTACAATCCTATCTTAATTAGAACGATATTAGAAGTCGATATAAAAAAACAAATTAAATGAATAGCTAACTATATAACTGTAGGAAAATAAATAATAAAAGAAAGATACGATTATTAACTCAATTGATCACATGTTTTCGCGCCGATTTCTAATATCGTTAGAATATTAGGATATGAGTGTACATGGAAAAAAAAAGATTTGCTAATATACGGACAACTAAAAATTTTAACTGCAGGAGCAAATTTTCTTGCTTTCATAGCAAGTTAGTTGTTCTAATATTTAGTTCTTCTAATATATTAGTTGTTCTAATATATATTAGCAAATCTTTTAGCTATCACAACTAAATAACTTTGCTATGAAAGCAAGAAAATTTGCTCCTGCAGTTAATAATTTTAGTTGTCCACATATTAATAAATCTTTTTTTTCCATGTAGATATATAAGAATATTGATTCAAAATTATTCTATATTTTTTAAAGCTTTTAAGTTTTCCAAAGACTTTGTTTTTTTGTAGTCAGTAATATAATATTACTTGTCACTTACTGAGATGCAAATAGAATATGTGAGACAAGCAAATATTAAATAATTTAGTAACAATAATTTAATAAAGATTAGTCTGATTAAATTATGGGTAAAGGCAATTGATAAAAAAGCAATATATTTTTATTCTAATAATTCTTTTTCTCTTCCGGCGGCTGGAAGTCTCGACGGGACTTGGAGTTCTCAAAAGAACTAATAAAGAAGAAAATAGGCAGAGATAACAATCGGGTACCTAATAATGCTGCGTATGTTTACCAATAGAGATTTAAATTTAGACCCCGTACAATAACAAGACTAAACAGAGACGAACAAAAAGCGTTGGCAGAGATAAATAAGATCGCATTCACTTAACTTAAGGAGCATTATTAAACGTAGAAGTCAATGCTCTTGCGAGACTCACATTCTAAGACCAATGTTCATAGTTATAGATTTACCTTTTTCTAATGAAAATATAGTTAATTACAAATTTATAATCATGACATGATATCATTCAGTTATTTCTCGATATTTTTTTTTATTATATAAAATAAACACAAGTAATATAAGAACTAATGAATAATCTGAGGCTCATAAAAAGCTATAATTATTTGTTAAAAATACTAATTATATACAAAACGTAACAGACTATGAATATCGCCCTAAATTTCGAGACTAGTATATCTTCCATTTTCTCGATAACTTCGTCAAACATCTGTTTAAATCGGAAACATCCTATGTAATAAATGATCTCGCACACCTGGAAATAGATGATATATCGCTGTCAGCGTCAAGAAGTCCTGCTTCCACCGTTCTGGTTTCCTGATCTAGCATCCTGCTTCTCCGCATACTCCATCGCGCACTGACACTGACACTGACACTTGTACGATCGAAGAAACGTGTATGTATTAATAAACACGATGCCAACAAGAACCTAATTAAGCGTTTTATGACCTTATAGGAATGGTACTGAAAAAGGAATTTTGTTGTCAAAACGAGAATTTGGACAGTGGTTTGGAAAATGGCAAAATTTGGTTCAAATGGAATCAACTATGTTTGGTAACCAAAAAATTGAATTGCCGCTTATGTGTCTTGCTTTCTCTCCAACACATCCTACTTATTACAAGTAAAAACATGCTAATGCGAATCAAATAGTGTGTATCAAAATTAGGTTGATCCACAAGTTTATACACGTTTTTGTCTAGTTGGCATTCATACGTTGGTATTAGGAGGATAGATCCATTTATATGTACTCTGATGCTTTGGTAGCTAACATTACAGAGCATATTTTGTGGTGTAAGTGATAGTATTTAGAGAAGTATAATTGTCTTTGTTGCGACTTGAAAATGGAAGACAGTAATGAGTTTTCCGGTGCATTGTGCTTTCTTACTTCCGAAAAAAGTCTTAAAATTGTTAAAACAATTGTTAAAAATTGTTTGGTTGAGATGTTTTGCCTCACCCATCATATTCATCTGACATTGTCCCCTCCGATTATCATCTGTTTCGAATTCTTAGCCAATAGTATATCTCATCAAGTTATAAGAAGGAAGAAAAAAAATTATCTGTTTCGCTCATTACTGAATTCTCTTGACGATATAAACTTCGCTTCTTTAAATATGAAAAATCACTTGAAACATTTCTTTGTCGGAAAAGCACAAAAGTTTTACGAGAAAAGAATTATAAAATTACGTGAGAAATGGCAAAAGATTGTCAAATAGAATGGCGCATATATTATTGATTAAAACTATTCTTAACAGGAATAAAATGTATTTCAATTCTGTTTAGAGATCCGCACGAAAAACATATGGATCAACCCGATATTATATAAACATAATGGATGCATCCACAAAACACGACCGCTCACTGAGCGTTCAGTGAGCTCTGCATCTGATTGGAATATTCTGATTTCTTTAGATCTAAAAGTATATACCAGTCAGATCCAAGAGCTTATTGAATGCTCAGTGAGTGGTTGTGCTTCTGGATACACACACTAACTAAATTAACGTCGTAGAAAACTACATAACGCGCGAGAGTGTCAAAACTAGAGAATCTCAAGTAAAGAGAATCGCCAACTTGGTCACGTGACCAGCTGATTGGTTAGCATAAATATACAGAGTTGGCAAAAAATCCGAAAACGGTTAAATATCTCGAAAAGGATCAACTGTAGCGAAAAATATGTAAGTAGCAAAGTTGTAGGGCTTAATAAAATGTACCTAATGATGGCTAAAAATTTGACTTTGGGTGGAGGATGAAGGTCATACGAAGGTCAAATTGAATTTTTTAAATTGGACTCCCCACTTGTTATTATATTCTTGTAACTTATTTCAAGGGCTTTCCAAAAACCTATAATAAAGTACTTTTTTATTAGGCATATTTAGAGTTATGAGGCTTAAAAGGATTTTGGTCTTTAACGGTTTCTGTTTCGTATCACTGTCTTCTGAACGGTGGATTTAGAAATAGGATTGCGATCAGGATATGTAGCATTGAATAGATCAGCTACTTCTTGATATGATCTAATCGGTCTCCAAATCCTCGATAAATAAGCAGCATTATTCTTTTTTTTTCGGTCAATATTTTCGAAAAAGAAATTTGAAATTGTAATTGGAAAAAGAAAGAGAAAAGATAGAGTGAGATACGAGAGAGCGCGACTCGTTTTTTAAAATACAAAGATCGAGAAGCGTTATCGTGAAGCGCGAGTATGCGCGAGTTGCGACTGAGTACGTGTGATATTACGTCGTAAATGAATAACCGCGTTCGATGAGAGCGAATGAACAACTAAGCCGGTCATATCGTCTAGCTCGAGACACGAAAAACAAAGTTATTCTTGTTTTTCTCCTGTGTTTATGTTTTTTAGGCTCCCAGCCTAGTTGTTCAATCGCTCGCATCGAACGCGGTTATTCATTCACGACGTAATATCACACGTACTCAGTCAAAACTCGCGCATACTTGCGCTTCACGATAACGCTTCTCGATCTTTGTATTTTAAAAACGAGTCGTGCTCTCTCGCATCTTACTCTTTGTCTTTTCCCTTTCTTTTTCCAACTACAATTTCAAATTTTTTTTTTTAATGTTAACTAATAAAGAAAAAATAATGCTGTTTCTTTGTCGAAAATTTGGAGACCATATTAGATCATACGAAGAAGTAACTGATCTACACATTCAATGCTGCATATCCTGATCGCAATTTTATTTCTAAATCCACCGTTCAGAAGACAGTGATACGTTTTTACGAAACAGAAACAGTTAAAGACCAAAATCCTTCCAAGCCTCATAACTCTAAATATGCCTAATAAAAAAATACTTTATTATAGGTTTTTGGAAAGCCCTTGAAATAAGCTACAAGAATATGTAATAAAAAGTGGGGAGGTCCAATTTAAAAAATTCAATTTGACCTTCGTATAACCTTCGTCCTCCACCCAAAGTCAAATGTTTAGCTATCATTAGGTACATTTTGTTAAGCCCTACAACTTTGCTACTTATATATTTTTTGCTACAGTTGATCCTTTTCGAGATATTTGACCGTTTCCGGACTTTTTGCTAACCCTGTATACGGATTTAGACATTGGCGAAACGCCAATACAGAACAAATGCTTATATTTATATATATGTATATATGGTTTTGCATCGGCGTCGCAATGTCCAAATCCGTACATGTTTATGCCAGCCAATCGCAGAGTAGCTGAGTAGCTGGTCACATGACCAAGTTGGCGATTCTCTTTACTAGAGAAGAGGTTCTCTTTTACTAGAGACTAGAGGTTCTCTAGTCAAAACAATGGGCGAAAAGGGCGTTATCTCCGCCCAATCGTCAACTATTGCAATCTGCCATTGATCGGCAAAAGATCACAACAAACAACACTATCAAAACACTCCGGGCCGTCAAAAAGATCCTAGTATCACGTATTCCGTCACACATGTTGTACTTACCGATAGTGCACTCATTTAGTTGAGTTAACCAAAATTTAATTAAAATAAGGTGAAACAAATATTTTGGTTATGAGAACCAATATTTGGTACTTTGAACCAAAGATTTGATTTTTTGAAACGAAAATGAAACAGGTTTAGTTTCAGAGAATCAAATCTTTAGTAAAAAGAACGAAATTTTGGCTCTCACAACCGAAACATTTGTTCGATATTTTAACCAAATTTTAACCAAATTTTGGTTAATCCAACTAAATGAATTTTTCAGTGTGCCCGAGTGAAAAGGAAATTGCTCAAAATAAGGGTTTTTGGTCCACAAACGAAATTGAATGAAACATCAAACGAAATTGAATGAAAGTGTCAAATGTAAGCGTATACCGACATAAGTCCAATGTATTAAATTCATGACGATCTGAAGCTCCTATCCTGAGATATCGACATCTAATGTTGAACATTGGTTAATTATTTTAATGACAAGATAAATACAATCGTCTTTTCTTATGCGTCACACCTAATTTATCTTATATATAAATCTAATTTTATTATTTTAGAATTGATTTTGACTGCTTTTTACAAAAAAAAAAAAAACTTTATTGAAAAACATGCACTTCAATCTTGCACTTTTTGAATACTATATATTGACCACCAAAGCTCATATTGAGATTAGAGTAATATATTTTTATTTTCGGACTTCGGACTAATCTTTATCCAAAAATATTTAAATGTCACTCAACTCCGTTGTATAAAAAAAATTGTCATACTGTAGTTACATTTTTTAATATATTTCGCTTCTCATGCTCTTATTTCATTATTTTTGAAGTTGAAACGTTTTTTTTTCATCTATATTCTATTTTAATCATATTAGTTAGTTTAACCGATTTCTGTTTTTTGTAACGTCAAATATGCTAACTCAACACATGATGCTTTAGCGACTTCTAACTTCGACATCACGCTGTTCAGATTTGAACAAAAAATAGCTTTTTGGAATCAGGAGCTAATATCCTTCAAAAAATATATCTCATTAAAATCCGTTTGTGGGCTAAAAATGGACAATCTTCTTCCTGTGAATTTCGCAAGTGCTGATTTATATATCTAATAAGGCTCTTTCTTGTTTTACAACTCCTTCCTTTTTATTTCTGCTGAATCTCCAAATCTTATCGAAATTTCCCATACTAATAAAAAAAATAGTAATAAACAAATTATGAAATATGATAAAATTTGTTGTTTTGTTTACTCCATTAATCTCATCGCGTTCATCGATATTAATTTTTATCTCTTCCAATTTAATTTCAATAATCACTTTCATATTCTTTCTATTTTCAATGATCATTCATTAATTGTTATCTTTTAATTTGATTAATACCCCGACAAGGTATCCAGGATGAACGTATAGCACGAGAAAGAATGCATCTTTCGTCGAACGCATATGAATGCACCTCATGGTCGTTGGGCTTGTTGCACAAATGCGTTGCTCACATTGTCAGACGTTGACGTCGATATACGTCATCGCGTGTCGACATAGTAATTCCGCTCGGCGTGTGTCGGTATCGCAATTAATAGCGTTACTAGAGACAAAGAACGCACGGTCCGAGAAGAACACCTTCCAGCCCGATTATTAGCAATTGTGGGGCTTTCTCTAAATTCCTCGACAATCTCTACATAATATACAATCAGTGTGTGCATTCTTCACTGAAATGTTATTCTTATAACTGGTGATTCAGTTATACGTATAGTATTGCAATTAATAACCAAAACCTTGCCGAAAGAATCAGCTAATAAAATCAGCTAATCAGACCACTTCTGTTATTGATACACTTTGCGATCACAGACAGTGATATCGCACACAGGAAAGTCGCTAATTCCACACAACCGTCCCAAACGCAGAAAGTTGAATTTGGAATAACGAAATTGTGATTTTATAGTGAATTGTGTTACTTTTACTGGTCAAAATCAGTGAGATATAAGACGTAGCAGTGCGTAAAACGCGTTACGACAGTCTTAAGTCCATTATACAATATTAGTAAATAGTGAGAAGTACACTGAGAGAAAAATATAGTTACTTTTGGCGTCAACTATACTTTTTTGTGATTTTAACCAGAAAAGTAATTAGAAGAACCATCTTTCTAATAACACTTACTAAAACAATGGTTTTCCTAACTATTTTTATGGTTAAAATCACAAAAGAATATAGTTGACGCCGAAAGCAACTATATTTTTCTCTCAGTGTAGGAAGAAGGGTAAGAAATTGACCAATCGCGGTCGAATGTGAGAAGAATAATCAACTATGATTGGTCAATTTCTTACTCTTACTTCCTACTTTTTACTGCTTACCGCCATTATAGAATGAGCTTTAGGCGTCCTACACTGAGAGAAAAATGCTTAGTATTTGTAACTATAATCATATAGAAAAATAATTACTATAAATTATGGTCAAGACAATCATTTTTTAATCAATTGTATTATAATTTTAGTGATAATAATGACTATTAAAATATTAATGCAAATATTAATGCTTATATGCATGTTACTACTACTATCTTCGTGTTGAAACCAAAATATATAGTTGGACCCAATTTTATGCCAACTATATTTTTTGATTGTTCTAACACATAGATAGTAGTAGTATGTAAAGAATAGTATGAATATAAGGTTATTATTATCACTAAAATTATAGTGCAATTGACTAAAAAATGATTGTCTTGACTATAATTTATAATAATTATTTCTTTATATGATTATAGTTACAAATACCAAACATTTTTCTCTCAGTGTAGTACACTGGGCTTCACTCGCCTATCCCAGCTGCAAAACAAAAATAGTTTCAAAATTTCCTGCTTTTAGCCCAGAGCCACGACGAGGATGTAGCAAGATAATATTTCCGTTTTTTTCTGTCTTATATTTTATATATCTATATTCTTTTTTTTTATTTGGTGCGCTTCTTCAAATTTCGTGCCCTATATTAAAGCGTACCTGCGTACTGCCTAGTAACGGCCCTGGTAAAGTGTATTCACTCACTGATTATCAATGAAATAATCTTTTTACTGATTCAATCAGAAACATTTTCACTGATTCATTTTAAGAGAAAACGATTATTGAATATTAATCTCGAAAATAGCGAAATGAACTAACGAAAAAGTTGCTAACACGTACCTATACACAGAAAAATACATACTGCAAATAAATGTTACTTGTTAAATATTTCATAAATATATATAGGATGCCTGACGCAAGACACAACAATGTTCGTGTAAAGATAGTTTAGGTAGACATAAGTAACCAGACGTCTCGATTTTTTCGAGACAATCTCGATTTTTCATCCTTTGTCCAGAATTTTTTCGAGTGCTATTTAGGACACCGAATTTGTCATCCTTTTCAATGATTGTCAAATAATTTTTATATCTTTTTACCCCCTCCCTTCCCGCTTCACATATTTATGAAATGTCCCGAATTCAGGGTTGGGAAATCTGGTCACTTTACAAATACCGCGAAGAGAAACGAGAAGATTACTTACGAATGACGTCTTCACGATACGCTCCGGCGATCGCACATCGCTATTCTCGACACTCTCGATACTTATTTCCGCGCGAGACTTACTTTCGGCGGGTTAAAGACGCGTAAAATGCGGAGCGATGTCGACCAATGTGTCCACGGCGGTTGCTCCATGCAGAAAGATCAAGAATCAAAATGGTCGCGCGATTGTTGAATCGCGCTGAAAATATACGCCAATATGTGAACGGCGCCGCGGCCGAAAAGAATGCGCTCTATGAAATACTTCTTTCTCCGTATCTCTTTTCCTAACAAGCTGACGCAACTGCCCGAATATTCCGCATCTTTCTTCCGCTTTCTCTCTGATTGTCATCGCATTTCTAATTCCCGTTCAATAAATCCGATGATCGCCCGATTCTATTGCTATTTGAGCGAGTCGATGTTTTTAGCAAATATAAAGCCTGATCTACAATATGCTTTTTGCTTCCTGCTTCTTTCTCTTTATCTCTTTCTGACTCAAACCTTAAGCTTTAAACCAGAGAAAGATAGAAGACAAGAAACAGAATGCAAACAGCATATTGTAGATCAGGTTTAAGGGACGTCAGCGCGACAAGCATCGGCCGCATAAACCGCGAGGAGAAATGAGAAGATTACTTACAAATGACGTCTTCACGATACGTCCCGGCGATCGCACATCGCTATTCTCGACACTCCCGAGACTTATTAACGCGCGAGAC
>NW_022639496.1:1500054-1520057 GCF_010583005.1 Odontomachus brunneus
CGAGAAACGCGGAGCGATGTGGATCGATGTGTGCCTATGGCTGTTGCTTGGCGCGAAAAGATCGAGCATTTCGCGCGATTCATTACCAACGCCTAGAACGCGATTGGTCTAGAGTGGTTAGTAAGGGGCTGAGCACAATAAAAGGAATAAGGAATAAGGAATCGAGAATAGAGAACAGGAAACAGAGCAATATTAAAACAAGAAATCTAATTCATCAAGAAAAGAGAAACAGAAGAACAGCGTTATTTCTTGTTTTCAATATTCCTTATTCCTTATTCTCTGTTCCTTATTCCTTTTATTGTGTTCAGCTCCTTAGTAACTCGAGCAAGTGGTTAAGCTGGTGGCACATAGAAAAACTTAAGCAGTAAAACGTAAGCAGTAAGCAAATTGACCAATCACACTCATTGATTCTTCTTACGATCCAAGAATCAACAACTGTGATTGGTCAATTTGCTTACTGCTTACGTCTTACTGCTTAAGTTTTTTTGTGTGCCACGGCCCTTAAGGCGTCCACCGTAGAGATCGCGTCGTTGTAGATGCGCGACCTCGTTCGCATCACTGGCGCGTTCACATTCGTGCACTTTTGGCACTTTCGGCGCGCCAATGAACTTTTGGTGTACGTGATTGATAGCGCGCGCGTCTGCGACCTTTTCATGCCGAGTAACTGCCATGGACACAACACTCCGTATTCTATACGTCTTTGTGTTCTGTGAGTCTCCTGCGGAAATAAGTATTATAGTGCTGAAAACAACAATGTGCGGTCGTCAGGACATATCGTAAGTACATTATTACGGAGTAATCTCTTCCCTTCTCGACACATAAGGTGACCAGACGTTCCGATTTTTCACCCTTTGTCCCGAATTTTTTCGAGTGCTATTTTTTTCGGAACACCGATCTGTCATCATTTTCAATGATTATCAAATAATTTTCGGATCTTTTTATCGCTCTCCTCCCGCTTTATACATTTATGAAGCATCCCGAATTTAGGACTAATAAATCTGGTCAATTTAGATTAGGTCAAACAGAAAATTCGTCTATATTTTGCGAATAATTACGTAAAATTTTGAGTTATTGATTAAAGAAGATTGACGAATAATCGCACACGATGCAGTGCAGAATATGACGGTGAGTACGATTTCCGTTGTGTTCGTATAAATTAGAACAAATTGAACAAAAAAGTCTCTTATCATTTTGTAAAAAATTACATAGATTTTTTAGTTATTAATTAAAGAAAATTGTTGGATAATCATGTGTGATCTTTCACTAAACTTCTTTAAGTTGGTAATTTTAAAATCTACGTGAATATTTGCAAAATACAGAGAAATTTTTTGTTCAATTTGACTTAATCTACCTGCACACCACGAGTACATTGATGTATCTTGCAACAGACATTGTAAACTATGTAAACCCGCAAATATATCTATCATAAATTCATCATAAGCAACAAGTTTAATCAAAACATTCTTAAATATAACTTCTGAATTCTAATAAGTATAACATTTTAATCAGGAATAAGCTTCAATCAATCAATATAAAATTTATGATGAATATATTTAAAAACTATTATCGAGAAAATATTCTTTGTTCAAGATAATCATTATTTAAAAGAAGAAAAGCTGAGCAATCGCTTTTCTTAATAATGAAATTATATTTTTCTGTATATGTGTATGTAAAGGAGTAAAAATGTAAATCAATACAAACGATAAAGAAGCATCCCCTTGAATCCGACTTGAATCCGTGAAATAAAGTCGAAAGACTACCCCCCACTCCACCGGTTACTATCGGGCTGGAAGGCTTAATTAAATATCTTGGGGTAATATTACTCACCGTAAAGCCGATACCCACGGTGGCTGCGAAGTTTCCTGGCTGGAATCTTCCGGTATCGAACTGAACCAATAGCGAAGTTTTGCCGACACCGCTATCGCCGAGAAGGATTGTCTGCAAGCACACGCGCGACTGATCAGTAGATCGTGTGAAACTTTAACGACTTCAACAAAGCAATTGTTCGTTGGGCAAAGAAAGAGAGAGAGAGAGAGAGAGAGAAATTATCTAGCGATTTATCTCGATCTTTTATCCTTTATATATCCGAGCGTTGATTCTTCCCCTTGATGGGTTAACGCTTGGTCATTTCCTTTTTACTTACACATAAATGATGACATTAATTAAAATTTCATTGATAATACTTATACATGTGCATTGAGATAAAGATTGCTACTGGCAATTATTAAGGGGATGCTGGAGTCGATGACAAACTCGAACAACGTCGATAATGCAGAGACGATCGTCACTAACATAATTATGTATAATTATATATAATCATATAAAATTATATATAATTATACCTAATTATGTATAACAATATGTATAATTACATATAAATCTATGCGTAATTATATAAAATTATATATGAATTTATATATATAATTATACATAATTATGTATAATTACATATATAAATAGAATTATATATGTAATATATGTAATTATACATAATTATGTATAATTACATATATAAATAGAATGTATGAACATGAATGGACAAATTTGATACATAATAATATATAATTATGTATAATTATATATAATTTTATATAATTTTATATAATTATATATGAAAAATTTTTCATTGGGCACGCAACTGTTTATTGCAACGACGATAATAATTGAATAAAGACGAAGAAATCATAAAGAAATCATCGAGAGTATTATTATATAGTTGCTTTATAGTATTATTATGTATTGTTGCTTTCCTATACGTAATAGCAATAATTATATAATAACCAAATAAATTAAATAATACTCGAATAAAGAAGTAATAATACTTGAATATTAAATGTTAGTGATAATAATAATGTTTGACAATCGTGTGATAATATCCGCGAGTGCATAATAACAAAATAACGATGATCGAATAATCGGTAATAACAATGAATAACAATAACTGGGCAACGCCGATAATCACTGATTAAAGACGAAATAAGAAATTGTCGTAACGGCACGCCCGATTTTCTTTCCTATGCGTAATAGCAATAATTAAATAATAACCGAATAAATTAAATAATAATCGAATAAAGAAGTAATAATACTTGAATATTAAATGTTAGTGATAATAATAATGTTTGACAATCGTGTGATAATATCCGCGAGTGCATAATAACAAAATAACGATGATCGAATAATCGGTAATAACAATGAATAACAATAACTGGGCAACGCCGATAATCACTGATTAAAGACGAAATAAGAAATTGTCGTAACGGCACGCCCGATTTTCTTTCCTATGCGTAATAGCAATAATTAAATAATAACCGAATAAATTAAATAATAATCGAATAAAGAAGTAATAATACTCGAATATTAAATGATAATGATAATATCCGTTCGACAATCGTTCGATAATATCCGCGAGTGGATCATAACGAAATAATGATGATCCAATAATCGGTAATAACAATACCTGAGCAACGGCTCTAATAAAAACTCTAGGCTCCACAAAGGCTAGGTAAACATACCGTCGTAACGGCCCGCTCGTGCCGCTGACTGAGTGGCGCTGGCAGAGAGAGGGGGGCGCGCGGCCGGTCATGTAAACACGCGTGCGCGAGCACGTGCTTGAGTATCACGCCACAACACTCTCAACCGTCGAGACGAGCGCATCGGGAGCTGCCGCGTTATATTTTAGATTATTTCATACCGATTTTTAATACCGCGTTTCGATTTCGCGACAATTGAGGCGATAATTAAGATAAATTAAGACGCGTATTCCTCACGCAAGATTTGCGGGTTTTATCGCGACAGGTAATTATCGCGTTTCATTTACTTTTTACTTGTTAGATAGAGAAACATCGCGATTGATTTCCTCAATGCCGATCTAATATTATCATCATCCATTTAAATAGTAATAATATTCGACTATTATTCGAATATTATTACTATTTTATTCGGTTGTCATTTAATTATTTTTATTGCGTATTGGGAAGCAACTCGAGTGTGCCGTTACGACAAATTCTTTTCCTCGTTTTGCTGTAATTAATTGATACTAAATTATTTAATTACTAAATTAAATTAAATTTCTGTCACAGAGATTCAATAGAGCAGACGCAGTCACGCGACTCTAGGGAATGCGATGCCTGGGGGATGCCGCGCTGGAGGATCCGGCTCGGGCCTATCTGAGTCGGCTCGAAAGTGAGCTTCATTAATTTGTACTTATAATTAGAAATTCGACAAAACTGAAAATTTTCTTGTTTGGATTCTAATTCCTTAGTGCTTCCATCGTCATGTGTAATACTAAATTAAATCTGCTTTCTGTTGCAGAGACGAAACAGACAATCAGCCGACTCTTAGGCGTTGCTGCGCCAGAGGATCTGGCTCGAGCCGAGCGGGGTTAGTTCGAAGGTGAGTTTTATTAATTAACATTTGTAATTAGAAATACGACAAAATTGATAATTCTCTTGCTCGAAAACAAGATAATTTAAATTGAATCAAAGATCAAAGAATCTTAAATCGTAATTATACGCGGAGAATTTTTTTGAATAACATTACATTGAAAAATTTTGATTTGTTTTAATTAAGAGATTTATTTGCAACGTCGAGAAAAAGGAAAGTGGAATATTCCAAGTGTGAATGCATTTCCAAAAATTCTTCTAGCGTAAAAAATATCGCGTTTATTTTTTTTTAAATCATTCAAACTTCTTTACTCAAATCGTCATCAATGCACGAATCTAATCGGCGAAATGGCACTTGTCTGTTCCAGAAACGAAAGCAGAATGTGATTACCCCGATCGGCGGTTTGGTGAGTTAAAACAAGAAACATATTGATAATAGAAAGACAAAAAGTCTTTCGATGTGTAGTGCATGCTTATCGAATTAATGCGATTTACTTTGCTGTAGTTGTAGTATGTGTACGTGCTGTCCAATAAAAATTACACTGCTCGAAACAATTGGAAGATCGCTTTAATCAATAATAATAATCAATAATAATATTAGCGATAATGCATATTTTACATACATTTTTAAGTATTTTTCTCCCAATGCATATATATTTAGAAATTGATTAACTTAGATTATTAATTGGTCGACGATTTTTGTCGGGGAAAATTTTGATTAATCAAACCCTAACACTATCTGCTAGATGCTTAAAGTATTGAATATACGCTCTAAACATTCAAAATTTTATAAAATTATTCAGTTTTATTGAATGCGATCTTCAAAGTGTCTTGAGCAGTGCGCTAACGCGCAAAGGAATTGCACCACAGAGATTGCGCCACAGAAAATACTCAGTCACATCACTCGCATTATAGATTTTCCGCCGATCGTTAATTTTCTCAATTTTTTCTCTCGCGTGAGCTTGAATCGCGATTGCATTTCATAAAGTAGAGTTCGTGCTTCGTTATTAAGTAAAATTCGATATCTGCGCGAAGCAATCTAACGTAATTATATAAACTGCTCACAAAATTAATTTCACAATCGTCGGAAAATTTTCAGATTTCAATTTCTTATTTAGAGTTAGAGTTTCCTAACGCGGGGCACAATAGAGACAATGCTAGCGAGCGTTGATCCCTCGCAAAAAACGCGATGTACACAAGTCAGACATACGAGTAGTTGTTTGTTTACTTACGACATGTTCCATCGAAGAAAGACAGACGTCTCATGGCTCTCGCAGACTAGTGCGATGTGCGATATGCGACGAGCGATATCCAATGAGCGTATTGGTATTCCGGAAAAGTTGTACGCTCATTGGATATCGCGTGTCGTGTCGCAAATCGCGCTGATCTGCAAGAGCCATCACGCGGTAATATTTTTCTTGCGTGAATTTTGAACAGGATCTTTATCTCTATCGTCACAATTTTCATAGTTTTTAATTTTTTACTTACGCTCGCATTCGCGATTATTAATTTGATAGGTTTGCGAATTTCATCGGATCGTATTTGCGGAAGAGTCGCGAGTGAACATCGCAAAAATATTGCGGAGTTGTTATCCGCAAAAGTATTGCGGAATTGTCTTCGCAAAAGTATTGCGAAGTTGTTATCCGCAAAAACATTGTGGAATTGTCTTCGCAAAAGTATTGCGGAGCTATATTGCAGCCTACTATGCTGCACCATCGAAACGTTACATTAGGGATATTCCGTGTCGTACGTAAGAATTTTGCACAAATTACTTCGCCCACGCGTCGAAATATTTCGCGAGATCGGCCTTCGCGTCGCGTGTTCGCTTCCGCTTTCTTCATGAGCGATTCGCGTCGCGCATGTATCAAAGCGATACACTACAACTCGATCGGACCGTTGCTGAATTCGTTGCACATACTCGTCGTTTATTCGAAAGGCCCACATTTCCTCAAAGACGCAGTTCGCGACATTTCATACGCAATTCGCAACTCAGAATGTATCCCCCAAGAGAGATGGGATTTTTCGTGAAACCTTCGTTAGATTATCGTGGTCGGGAGTGAATTACAGGCGGCGTGGGACGCGAGGACTATTGCAGTGTCAGATGCAGCGACAGGATGGCTGATGGACCCTGGACATCGTGGGACGACGCGCAATGGTGAGCGCTCAATTTAGACGCTCATATAGTAGACACAAAGCGTCACTTTATGTAGATTGCATGCACGTAGACGTAAATCGCATTGGGTCCGACGAGAAGTAAAGTAAGAATTGGAATTTGCAATTCTCCGGAGTTACATAAGAACGATCCAACAAAAGAATTTAGTTTTGAATCAAGCATTTCCATTTTTTTAAGAATATTGACTAGCTTAATCCTTAGAAAAATGTGCAAAAGGACGCGACTGGTAAAAAATAAAAAAACTATTTTTTAATTCATTCAAACATCTATAAGGCTTGAATTTTTTTGTTTAAATTAAAAAGATGTGAATGGAGTTTTCATTGATAAAAGCTTATAATTTTTTTAATTGGATCATTCTTGCATAACAATGGCCAATTGAAATTTCGACTCGGTAGGCTTCCTTCTCGTCGGATTATTCCTTGATGATATATTTCAACTGTATATATTAAACTGATATATTTCAACTGATATATTAAACTGATATATTTCAACATGTCACATTTATATGCTCCGTATATGTTATACAGGGTGTTTGACTCGTACCGTACCAGAGTTAACATATAGCTAGAATAGGTCGGGATGAGTAATAAAATCGGTGTCTTTTTTTAAACAACCACGTAAAATTTTGAAATATTAACGATAAAAGATTTCTACCGAGCGGTAGCCCACTAGCCAATCAGCACGTGTGCTGCGGTGGGACGAACGTTGTGCGCGCTGTAGCATCGGCATGACAGGCTAGCCGAGCCAGCCTCCCGAGCAGAAATTGAATCTAGTGATTGTCCAGTAACGACATAGAAAAGTTGGGTCTTACATCGCTACTACATAGGAATATAACGCTCACTTCTCCTAGTAGCTGTACCAGAAAAATTATCTAGTAGCTAGATACAAAAAAATAACTTGTAACTATAATTGGTATAAATACTAGACAGTTCTGATATCCAATTTCTATTCAGGATTTACTGATGATTTTCTATCCCGTTACTGTGTAATCTTTTTCATCTAGACACTATCTATATAATTAGTATAGTTACTAGATATTCCTGACATTCAAGAGACTGAGTAGGAATATTTAGCTAATCACGAGCTAGTGAATGGCTAGAAAAGTTATCTAGTTATTACTATCTAGCTACTAGCCTCTAGAAATCTGCTCTACTAGATACATTTTTACTCGGGTTCCTGGCAACGCGTTTTCCTCGTTGTTAAAAGGCTGGCCCCGCGTTCGTCTCACCGCAGCATACGTGCTGATTGGCTAGTGGACTGCCGCTCGGTAGAAATCTTTTATCATTAATATCTCAAAATTTTACGTGGTTGTTTAACAAAGAACACCGATTCTATTACTCACCCCGACCTATTCTAGCTATATGTTAACTCTGGTACGGTACAAGACATACTTTATATGCTTTTTTATGCTCTATATATGTTTTATTCATACCCAATATATGCTCTGCATATACTATTTGATTAATATATTTAATAACTTGTTATGTATTATATACGACATACTATCTCTTCAGAGATATTTTCTTATGTATACGCGTTTGTTGTTGACAAAACGATAAACTAAATTTCGACAAATTAAAGACAACAAATTAAATTATTAAGCCAAGACTATCGAACCGAAATGTTTCGATTTCCCACTAAATTATTAAGCCGCGATTCGGATCTAAGTGTTTTGAAGTTCCGCTAAACCATTAAGCTGAGATTCGAACCAAAGTGTTTTGAAAATCTACTAAATTATTAAGCCGAGATTTGACGGAAGAGTTTTGTATTTCCGCTAAATTACTAAGCCGAAATTCGAACGGATGAGTTTTGTATTTCCGCAAAATTATTAAGCTGAGTTAAGCTTGGGATAATTTTTTAAAGTTTCTTAAAGAAATTTTCGCGTTTGCAAAAGTGTATTTTCGAAAATGACGTGAAGTATACGTATTTCGCTCTGCATCATCTTTTGGATAACAATGTGCCTTCTATGTCACTCTATTCCCTCAGTAACACGCCCAGAATCTTGAAAATAATCTCCCAATATCCCAAAGCCGCGCACATAACGTTAAATCCATCGTAGCACTATATTCGAATTCTCGCGCATGCGTAGTGGTACCTATCCTGCGCATAGGCCCAAAGTCGGTCATATTACTACAGATTATGTCATGTAGTGTTAGCATGTGGAGCACATTCTAGGATAGTTTTTTAGAGTTTCTTAAAGTAACATTCGCGCTTGAAAACGTGTATTTTCGAAATTGACGTCACGTGTGCCTATTTCACTCTGCATCGTCTCTTGGATGACAATGTGTATTAATGTCACTCTACTCCCTCAGTAACACGTCCAGAATTTTGAAAATAATTTTACGATAGCCCGATGTCGCGTTCATAATGTTGGATCCAACTTAGCGTCGTAGGAAAGTCGAATTCTCAGGCATGGACCGAAAGTCGATCGTGTTACTGCAGGTTATTTATGTCATATTAACATCTAGAGCACATTCTGAAATAATATCTTACAGTTTTTTAAATAATTTTCGCGTTCGCGAAGATGTATTTTCGAAAATGACGTGAGGTTTGACTATTTCGCTCTGCATTGTCTCCCGTATCACGTTGGATACTCTGTTTCATTTTCGTACGTACTTTCACTATGCAAAAGAGTTTTTAATTCGACGCAGGTAGAAAGGAGTAAACATTGCAGAAAGATTCGATGCCGTGGAGATAACCGTTCCTTATTGTTCTGGTCTCATATTGAGAGATGCTCCGCTTCATTTTCGCACGTACATTCACCACGCAAAAGGATTTTTAATTTTGTTGAATCAGCACGAGACAATAGTTTTGCAAATGTATCCGGTATCACGTCGACGACATTTCCCAACAAATTTTACTTTGTGTTGACTTGACCAAATTAAAAATGCTTGTGTATAGTAAAAGTACACGCATAAATGAAATAGGGCATTCCTGCCTCAAGGATGAAAACGATGTGGAACTATTGTTATCGTGACACTGATTTCATTTTTCAAAAATTACAGCGTACTGACTGCTCCAATTTATATGATAAAATTACGTGCGAAAATAAAATGTAATATTGGTCAGCGAAATGAAAATGATATCTCAAATTACCGTTGCTAATTATATTGAAAACTCAAATAATATAAAACGTATTTTTTTTTAATTATTCGCAAATTACGCTTGCGCCTACAACACTCTTCTCTAAAAACTCTTTCTTTGACGCACCCAGTACACAAGCGGTTTGAAGAATTCATCAGAAAAGTAGCAAGAGCCTATTTTTGGGAGAATGCGAATATCGGCAACATTTACATTTACATAACGTGAACATTTACGTAACAGAAATTGAAATGACAACATAGCACACACACTTTCATAACATCTGTGAAAAAATGATAGCGGTATTATGTTAGCGCCTATTTGACGATCGTCCTTATTCCATAAGTATCTATATGTACATAAATTCGATATCGTCGGTAAATAATGATAATATTTTCTACTTTTTGATGATCGCTCTACGTTATCGACATTTATCAAATTCGTCGCTCGCTCCGGCGATAAGATACTCCTTAAGCATATAAAAGAAGTAATTGTTAAAAAGGTAGGACCATATATTATTAGTAATTATTAATATTCCCGCGACCATAAACTTATTTTATGGTCCTGATCAAGTTGATATTAATCAATTATTTTATACATAATGTTATCTAGTTCTAATAGTTATATAATACAACATAACAATCAGGACTTTATTAATAGAGATTAGACTAGGATCTAATAATGAATCATTAATAAAGTCTTGATTACCCCCCATGTCTTACATGACTTATTAGAATCCAATAACATTATTGTATAATATACAAACTTGACAACTGATTCAATCTTAACAGCATAGAATAAAATTCTACTTTATTGATTTGAGTAATATTTAATCGACTAGAAATTTATTCCATAAATCTGATTATCTTCAGCCCAAATTATCTACACTACGAAAAATTTGTTGTTAAATTTAAAATATTTCATATGTTCCAATTTATCCATTCTAATTTTTGTGTTAATTTAACATAAGGCAAGTATGTTATCATGTAACACAACTTATTTATACACTTTACATATAAAATACGTCATCAAGAAAGTACATGTTACATATAAATTGATTACACATTATTTTAACACTTAGGAATGAATATTTATGTTTTCAATGTTAGAAACAAATATGAAATATTCATGTTATTCGTTATTGAAATCGTATATGAAATCACTATACAGAAAAGTCAAATAACACAACAATAATATGTCAAATTAACACACGAGTATGTTAAGCATTTATAACACTAGCCCCTTGTCCACAACCTTGCTTTAATCTTTAAGCCGTAATAAATTGACCAACCGCAGTCGATTAAAAAATCTGTGGTTGGTCAATTTCTTACAGCTTAAGAATTAAAGCAAGGTTGTGGACAAGGCGTAGGATATCTACATGGATCAATTTCAACACCTATATTCCTTTTTTATCGTATAGTTTGCACAAAGTAATGTTATCAATAAGTCCTAATAAGTCATATAACGCAGCATAGCAATCAGGATTTTATTCCATACAGCTTGGCCAGTCTTTTGAATATCTTTATAGTTAAACTAAAACTTTTTCATCTACGTCAAAGAAGAGATTAGTAAAAGATATGATCCCGCCGCGTCACCATAATAATTTCCCGGATTGTAAGCATTATTAACAGTAAGGATCTAATTATTGATAATTAGGGCCCAATAACATATACAATATAAACCAGAGATAAGAGGCCTAATAACATACTAATACAAACTAAATCACTGATTAGCATCAATCTGATCAGAACCATGGGATAGATTTCTAGTCGAGTAAAAGGTTAACCCTCCCTGGTCACCTGGGAGGTACAGCACCCCAAGCAATTTTCAATTTCAAATTCTCTTCGTAAGTAACGGAATTCTAAACGCTAAATCTAAGTATATGATTTTTTTTTTTGTTTTTTTAACTATTGGAGCATGTTTTTATAACTTTCAAGAATGTATGAACACCACTAAAATTTAAAAGTGCGATCTGATTAAAATGGCAACACGAAAATGACATTGGGGTGTAGCACCTCATGTGACTAACTTGTTACGATTAGGAAGTATGGCCAGTAGTGCGATTCTGTAACTCGTTATCGCAGTTAACGATAACGAGACTGTCGTTAACTGCAATAACGATTTACAAAATCGCACTGCATGGAGGGTTAATTTCCAAGGAGACGAAAAAAGACACTTTCCAATCGACCAAACTTGCCCCGTCTTTCTCGTGTAAATGTTCCTCCTTGTCCCAATGCTTTGCATCGCCACGCACGCAGGTTCGCACAAGCGCGAAAAAAAAGAAGCTTATCGAAGCGCTCACGAACGCAATTACGAGGGACTGTCGGTTTTCCGGCTGTAGTCGAGTTGATATGTTCACTCGGACGCAATCGCGGTTTTGTTTCTAGATTGTTTTGTCCTCCCGCGGGGGAAAGGGGATGGCGTGGCGTGGGGAGAGAAAAGCGACGCGGGTGACGACGATGCGCTCGCCGCAATAAAGCACGGCCAGCTCGTGCCGCATCGCATCGCTGTCGATTGCAGGCGATAAGCGATCGAGCGGCGCACCGGCGCGCTCGTTTTCCACCCAATATCGCAATAGCGGAGCGCAGTACGAATTCTGGTTTAAAGTAGATCGACGGACTGTCAACATTGTTCCACGCCTCGTCGCTACTGTCACGCAGATAACAGAACGAATGCGATCCCGTGCGAGTGGATACGCGATGCATCGGGCTCTCGACGCGAACATCAACCCTGAAATGATAATGCCCGCCTCTTAGGCCTGGTTGCACCAACATTATTTTTGCTTTAAGCGAAACTTAAACATACAGGGTGTTAGAAATGTCTAGAAACGGTCGAATATCTCGAAAACAAACCATTTCAAATAAAACTGTTTCAGATAAAAGTTGTTTGGTTCGAAGGGATCTATAAAATGGTGTAATTGGTTTGACCTTGGATAGTCATTTGAAGGTCATATGAAGGTCATCTTCATTTTTTTAAATGGAACACTCCATATATTATTACATATTCTTATAGCTTATCTCGAGAGCTTTTCAAAACACTATAATAAAATATTTTTTCATCAAGAACTTTTCGAGTAATAACACTTGAAATTTCCAACACTTTGACATAGAATACAAAATATCTCGTAAACTACTCATCTTTCGATTATGTTGCCTTAATGCTTTTTTGCACAGAATAATGAGACAAATAAATTGGCTTAAAAAAAGCACAAAAAATTTTTTTATATTTATTATGTAAAAAATTTTTTGTTTCTTCTTAAGCCAATTAATTAGCCGAGCCTTAGGCGGGTAGCGCCAAAAAAAAAAAACGTTCCCTTCACGCGTTAAATGGTGGACGTCATTTTGTTCAAATCAGGCGTGGTTAGTTGATAAAAAGGGTCTAAAAAGGGGAAGGAAGTTTAAATTTCGAAGCCCACCTTAGAAATGAACAAAAAGTCAATTTTTAAATAAAAAATGCATGCCCGCCTGCTAGACGGGCATCAGTAAAACACGCTGTAGGAGAATGTTACGGTTCCAAGGTCAAATCACTTCTCCAAAAAAATGATTTTTTAAAATCATCGATGCGAATTTCTTGCTTACTTCGTTCAGCTCTTTGTTAGGTAAGAATTCTTTACTTTATATTATGTTTTATGTTCTTCGGCAAGTTCGGTTTATTTGGGAAGTTCTCTCCACTGATCAGATTATATATTTGTTTTCATGTAATTGTATAAAATAGACTTGTTTATTCATATACGAATATATAAAGAAATATATTGTTGTTATACACATATACATATGACATATACATATACATATGACATTGGTAGTTGTGAACATATTAAGTAAAGTGAAAATTTTTAGCAAGAAATGGACTTGAAGTGAGAAAGATCGGTGCGTCACACATGTGTGACGCTCCTCAGATAAGTACAAATTACTAAAGATGTCTTAAAGACGTCCTATTTCTTTTAGGCGTTTTTTGGACATCCAATTTATTCAGTTTGATCTAATCTGCAAACATACAACGGCAAACGTCATCACAGCTCATCTACCATGAGCGTGATCATTCACAAATCTTCTTTGATTAACAATTCAAATTTTATGTGATTATTTGCACAATGGCGGAAGAATTGTATTCAGTTCTATGAGTCCTACCTATACGCCGCAGCTGCATACGAACTATCGAACACTTTGTATACATTATATGCTTGCGATATCGTATAAATGTCACAATTGCATTGTTGATGAGATATACAAAACTCTTTGAAACAATCAACGTATTAATGTGCATAGATTCCTGCTCAAGTTTTTACGTTTGTTGTGATCAGAACGCGGGAATATTGCGGATACACGATGAATAATGTATGACAGGAAAGAAATGCAGGCAATTTCCTATTCGACAAGTGGTCTGTTCTTTTTAGCTGCACTGCTGAATTAGGACAATAAATTAGAGTGAGAAAAAATATACTTGTCTCATTTTAAATTATTGCACTACCCGAGTCGAAATTTTGATGCTACTTTGACGCTCTTAAGGATAGTTTGCGCCTACTTAGACGATTTATAGCCTAGGTAGAACCTACTTTGACGATATTGATACTCATTAACTTCCCTTTTGAACCTTCAACTCTACCTTGTCAAAATTTTGACGCTACTTTGACGCTCTTAAGGATAGTTTGCGCCTACTTAGACGATTTATAGCCTAGGTAGAACCTACTTTGACGATATTGATACTCATTAACTTCCCTTTTGAACCTTCAACTCTACCTTGTCAAAATTTTGACGCTACTTTGACGCTCTTAAGGATAGTTTGCGCCTACTTAGACGATTTATAGCCTAGGTAGAACCTACTTTGACGATATTGATACTCATTAACTTCCCTTTTGAACCTTCAACTCTACCTTGTCAAAATTTTGACGCTACTTTGACGCTCTTAAAAATAGTTTGAATCTACTTAGATAATCTACAACCTAGGTGAAACCTATTTTGACGATATTGACATTCATTTTCGAATCGAAATTTTGACCCTATGTTAAACCTTGAATTCTACACCGCAGTAGGAGATAATATAGCAAAATAGGTTTAATTCTAATGATATAATTTATTCCTACTTTGACCCTTTGATGACTTTGATGATGTCTGAAATATATGCAACAAATAAAATGTATATTTTGTATGCTATTTGACGTTTCTGTTTCATTATTAATTAAATTTTTGAAATATTTCTATAAAATATATATTCTATATAGGAGCTAAAGCTTTAATAGAGGTTCGCAACTGAACCTACTTTGCTTCCTAAGATTCTACTAAGGTAAACGTCCCAGTGGTCGAACATACATGTCCCAATGATTGACATATTGGTTTTGTATTTTTCTTTGTTGAAATGCTTTTCAATATACAAAACAATACAATAAATGAAAAGAAATATTTAGTTACTTTGTGATTTTGTTTCATTTATTGATAAACACCTTAACAAACACAAGTATATTATTAGTAATTCAATTATCGGTACACGTTCAATCACGTTTACCTTATTATACAACTTATTTTAGCTAAAGAAAGAGAAAGCAGAAATTTCAGACATCATCAGAGTCAAAGTAGGAGTAAATTATATCATTAAAATTAAACCTACTTTTCTATCTTGGCTCCTACTGCGGTGTAGAATTCAAAGTTCAACATAGGGTCAAAATTTCGACTCGGATAGTTCAACAGCGCAGCTAAAAAAAGAATAGATAGATGAAAGATTTTACACGAGGCCGCCATTCGGGCAGCGCCAGACAGTGGCGGCTGCAACTGAAGATTGATACATGAAGCGTCGCTTCGAGTATCTTATATCACATGCAAGGATATCGATGCCGTGAGCAGCGAGACAAAGAGGAAGGATGGACTTTGCGGCGCAATAACGTAGGCACGGCTGCGCGCTTCTGGCAGGTGCGCCTGCCATTGTACTGGCGGAGGCGCAGGACCGTTGTCCTTTCGTCCTCGTAAAACGTCATCGAAACCATCGGCGAGCGGACAGACAATAAGTGGTTAAATGACACATGCTCTCAGCGCCCTTACTTTCGCGGTTTTACTGCCGGCAGAGGAGGCGCGCACGCTGGTACACCCGATATTGAAATATAAATGCGCTCTTTTATGGACCACCGCGCGCGCGCACGTCATGTCGGTAGTATTTTTGGACATATATTCGTGTCGCATTTCGCGAAACGATTCTCTCATGCCCGCGCGTATAACCTGTCATGTGCAAAATTTGGGTTTTGTCAAATAACGAGTCTCGCGGCAAATGTCATCAGTTTTTCTTGCAATGGATGAGTTTAACGGATGATCATATGCCAGGTGTCGGATTTTATTAGTGGCTAATAATAGTTCATAGTCTAATCTACGGCGTCCTTGTTTGACATCCGAAACTTGTTGTCTTCTAATTCACAGTAAGATAAGGTATATATGCCTGGACACATATCTAACTGTAGGTATTCTTATTATTTTGCATTTAAATATGAATATGTATTTAAACTTTATATATATATATATATAAAGTTTTGAAACTAATTTGAAACTAATTTCTCATAACTACCTTGCTACGTTTTACTCATTACATACTGCTACTCAAAGCATAAAACAGCAGTTCTCTGGCCTACAATCGATCATTACACAAAAACGGTGCAGTGAATTACTATTTATTGTCTTATGTCGTATTTCCTAATATGTAACAATTTTGTAACGGTAACTTTTTTTATTTTTTTATCTAGATGATATTATTTTTTACGAAGTTGTACTGAAATAATGGTCATCTATATCGCTTCTACTATAAAGTCATAGGTGCAGGGGATTGCGATATTCAATAATCAATTACTCACGAACTCTCTCTTTTTCTTTCTCCCTCCCTCCCTCCTTCCTTTTCTCTTTCTCTCTCCTTTCTTTTCTTTCTTTCCAAAGTCCGTGCAGAGAAATCGCAATAAGCTTTAACTATGAATTTGTTTTACCGCGATGAATGTCACGTTAAATTTTGCGGAATAAAGTTTTGAAACTAATTTGAAATTAATTTCTCATAACTACCTTGCTACGTTTTACTCATTATATACTGCTACTCAAAGCATAAAACAGCAGTTTTCTGGCCTACAATCGATCATTACACAAAAACGGTGCAGTGAATTACTATTTTTTGTTTTATGTCGCATTTCCTAATATGTAACAATTTTGTAACGGTAACTTTTTTCACTCCTTCCTAACCGTTTTGCAATCCATTATACCTAACCTTATATATATATATAATAGTGAGATATTTATATTTAAAGATCAAAACAAAAAGAATATCCAAGGTTAGGTATAATGGATTGCAAAACGGTTTCAACACAAAGAAGTTGGGAATTCAACAAATTGTCAAAATTGGGAATCATTTCTGACGAACTTTCGTAATAATAATATAATTAAGAATGTAACTAAGAACAATAAAGAGAGAAATAATAATAAACATCACAGTAATAATTAATAATAATAATTAACAGTATAATTAGTGTACAAGTTCGTTAATAATGAGTTTCAATTTTGATAGTTTGGTAAGCTCCTAAACTTCATTATATCTAAATCGACTGTATACTGAGAAAAATCGTCGTTCAATCTTATGTAAATTATACTTTACAAGAATACTTGATGGATATACTTTACAGGAAGTCGACGAAATTAAAGTACGAGCGTGTCTGTGAAAAAGAGAAATCCGCAGTTGATAACCGCGAATGTTCTAAAAGCGTGTCGAAGCTGCCGTTGACGCAAAGATATTGCGGGTATCTGACGTTCAATTTCCCGTCACTTTAGCATTGCGGAAATACTTTTTTGTGTCCTCATCCTCTCTCTACGACCCACTTAAGGCATAGACATCCTACCCGTGGAAAAAGAGGAAGAGTAAGAGAAATCGAGATCTCTTATGTGTTATCTCGTCTTATCAAGTCTCTATTGCCGTCAAAAGAGAGTGCCCAAGCTTCGAGGCTGTGATTACTCAGAGAGTGCACAGTAACAGCGCACACGTGCTCCTTCTCTCCTTCCTCGCCGAGAACACCGCAAAGGGCTGAGGGCCGCGAAAAGGACAGTTTGATTTGAACTGTCCCGAAATATCTCGCTTTCCAAACGGGATATATCCACGGATGTCGGTCGCCACGCTGAAGCCAAGTAGAGATCTTCAGCGTGTCACATCGCCCGCGAAGATTTATATCCCCGGGGCCTCGAGGCGGCGTCCCCTTCGCGGTGAATTTCTATTGAAAGATTCGCAGGACCCCCAGAGGGTGGTCGTGACGAGTGTCGGCGAATGTGTCGGCCTCAGGGGCGGAGAAACTTAATTCACTGCCCTCCCTTCCCGTCTCGCTCGCTCCTTCTCACTGCCTCTCGTTCCCTCCTGCGTGTCTCCCTCCCTCCTCCTCCCTCATTCTCTCATTCTGTCTTTCCCTCGCTTTCTCGCCGCTTGGTGATCTACCTCTATGCCGCCCCCTCCCCTCTCCTCCACCCTCGAAACCCCGTTGTTTCTTTGTGGATAGCTTTGTGCCGCCGCCGTCGCAGCCGTCGTCGTCGTTGTCGTGGTCGTCGCACGTTTCGAATTAAGAAGTTGATTCACTTAAACTCCAAAATGCATGAAATTGTATAAAAATTTAACGTGACATTCATCGTGGTAAAACAAATTCATAGTTAAAGCTTACTGCGATTTCTCTGCACGGATTTCTCTGCTTTGGAAAGAAAGAAAAGAAAGGAGAGAGAAAGAGAAAAGGAGGGAGGGAGGGAGAGAGAAAGAAAAAGAGAGAGTTCGTGAGTAATTGATTATTGAATATCGCAATCCCCTGCACCTATGACTTTATAGTAGAAGCGATATAGATGACCATTATTTCAGTACAACTTCGTAAAAAATAATATCATCTAGATAAAAAAATAAAAAAAGTTACCGTTACAAAATTGTTACATATTAGGAAATACGACATAAGACAATAAATAGTAATTCACTGCACCGTTTTTGTGTAATGATCGATTGTAGGCCAGAAAAGTGCTGTTTTATGCTTTGAGTAGCAGTATGTAATGAGTAAAACGTAGCAAGGTAGTTATGAGAAATTAATTTCAAATTAGTTTCAAAACTTTATTCCGCAAAATTTAACGTGACATTCATCGCGGTAAAACAAATTCATAGTTAAAGCTTATTGCGATTTCTCTGCACGGACTTTGGAAAGAAAGAAAAGAAATGGGAGAGAAAGAGAGAAGGAAGGAGGGAGGGAGAGAGAAAGAAAAAGAGAGAGTTCGTGAGTAATTGATTATTGAATATTGCAATCCCCTGCACCTATGACTTTATAGTAGAAGCGATATAGATGACCATTATTCCAGTACAACTTCGTAAAAAATAATATCATCTAGATAAAAAAATAAAAAAAGTTACCGTTACAAAATTGTTACATATTAGGAAATGCAACATAAAACAAAAAATAGTAATTCACTGCACCGTTTTTGTGTAATAATCGATTGTAGACCAGAAAATGCTGTTTTATGCTGTTTTATGCTTTGAATAGCAGTATGTAATGAGTAAAACGTAGCAAGGTAGTTATGAAAAATTAGTTTCAAATTAATATTTATTATTTAGATAATGAAATAAAAATAAATATATAAAAAATAAATATATGAAAATGTAATTTTGTTCCATGAATAACGCATTTATGAATAGTTTTCTTGATACGCCACTGAGAATACGCTCTTTGAGCGCTTTGAGAATACATACCTGGTGAATAAACTCCTTAATTGCCGATAATCGCCATGGCCAAGCGCTCTCTCTCTCTGTCTCTCTCACTCTCTCTCTCTCTCTCTCTCTCTCTCTCTCTCTCTCTCTCTCTCTCTCTGCGTGCCAATGAGGGTTTCATTGTTACGAAAGGACCGCGTGGAAACGTTCGCTCGATACTGTCATATCGCAAATTAATTGAAACTACGAGAATTGCTTCTGTTACAAACAGAATGATCATCCAAGAGAAATTAAAACGTGTTACGGGTTCGCGAAATCAGTATCCCGAAATGTAAAATGGCATTGGATATGGTTTGATCGTAATAGAGACATATAATTTGCGTTCACAAATGTGAATGCGTAATATTCAGTCTTTATCGATATCTAGGTATAATTATTTAAATGATCATCCAGATGGAGAAATTGAATTATTTTTATCTTTTCATCTAGATGAAAATACAAAGAATATTCATCTTCATTTTAAACGAAAAACTGCCATCTCTTATCTAAAAATTATTGTAAGATGACGTTATGCATTATGCAAATGTCTGTTTTTCCGGCCTAAGTATTAAGAAGTCTATTTTAATAAGTATATATATACATAAGTATATATATATATATATATATATATATATATATATATATATATATATATA
>NW_022639496.1:1520067-1522968 GCF_010583005.1 Odontomachus brunneus
TATATATATATATATATATATATATATATATATATATATATATATATATATATATATATATATATATATAAGTATACATACAAACATGTTACAACCCAGTAAATTTGAAACAAAATTCGAACAAAATTACTATTTTGTTCGAATTTTGTTAATAAATTCGAACTATTTTGTTAATAAATTCGAACAAAAAAACTTAACCGAAACATTAATTTAGAATTGTTTATATACTTGTTTGCATGGAAAAATCTTTACTTTTAAGCGCAGCGAATTTTGACAAGGCGTATATGTGCTGTGTTACGAAAGAATGGATCAAAGGAACGAATCTGTTTGCAAGGAATCGGATCTGACAGTATCTGGATCTGTATATTTCGATTATTTATTTGCGGATAAAGAAAGTAGAAGAGAATCTGGCGCCGTGCTCACTTACGTCTCACCAAAACTTCCTACACCTAAAAATAAAGATTTCAACGACTTCCAATCTCTTATGAATTTTCCAAATGTTAGAAATACTTTTTTTAATATAATATAGTTTTTAAATATAAATATCCCTAGGTATTTATATATTATGAATTTATGGTAAGCAGACAAAATCCATAAAAAAAGAGGGGACAGCTTTGGCAACGTTCAAAAGTTCCTAAGATCCATAAATTCATTTCTCAAAGTTAATATCATTGTCGGACGGATGAGTGTATAGAGGTGTAGAGTTGTGACAGGTTATATGTCACGGTGTCAAAAGTAAACATCACGGGGAGTGAGTGACAAGTTATAGAGACAGAGGTTAACACCAAATTTTGTGAATCGGCAGTTCCTCGTGCTATTTTGTGGAAGAAGAAGAAGAAAAAGAAGGTTAGTACCAAATGTCAAAAGTCGTAAATTTCAGATAACGTTTGCATCAAGTTCATGAGCGTAAAAATAAACAGTGTGACTGCCTTTACCATAGGTCTTATTATATAAAAAAATAACGTTATCTGAAATTTACGGCTTTTGACATTTGGCACCAACCTTCTTCTTCTTTTTCTCCCACAAAATAGAACGAGGAACTGCCGATTCACAAAATCAGAGGTGTTAACCTCTGTCTCCATAACTTGTCACTCACTCCCGTGATGTTTAGTTTTGACACCATGACATATAACCTGTCACAACTCTACACCTCTGTACACTCTCCCGTCCGACAATGATATTAACCTTGAGAAATGAATTTATGGATCCTAGGAATGTTTTAACGTTGCCAACGCTGTCCCCTCTTTTTTATCGATTTTGTCCGCTTACCGAATTTATTTTGTATCGAAACGTTGAGGTCTTTTTTCCGCGATGCTGGTTGGCTGTCTCGATCGTCTCGATTGACTCGATCCGTTGCGACTAGATTCGTGTTGCTGTCAAATTGTGAAATGTTTTGCAAACATCTGTGAAACGTATTTGTTCAGTTTTGTGCTGTGTTCGTGTAATAAAGCGAGTTTTTTAATTCATCGATGGCTCCATCGCATGATGCGTAAATACAGCGAAACTTGCATTTGCGTATCATGCGATGGATCCATCAATGAATTAAAAAACTCGACCATATTAATCAATGATTCAGATAAAATAGCGCGCCCGCTGCGCACGTTTATGTTTGGTTTTGATATCATAAAAACAAAATCATCTTCATCTTTGATTTAACACGAATTCACGGGTTTTCATTTTATCCTCATCTACATGATTTTAAAATCATTTAAGGTAAACACTAATAATATTATTAGCTCAATATTTTTCCCAATTATGTAAATAATTAACATGTTGCAAGCTGATTTCCATTAACTGTTTGTTCAATCGAATGTTAAAGCTTGTATATCGGATGATAGATAAATAATTTGATCTTTATATTGATTACCCCGCATTTAATTACTTCTCTATTTGCGATGTGCATCAGAGGTATTTTTCCATGAGCAATTGCAAATATATGTTAACGAGGCGAATGTTAAACAATTATCGACATCGGATATACGCGTTACTCTTTTCGCTTAGACATAATTAATCCTTCGCGGTAAAATATTAAATTCGTTGTGTTTTACTTAAACTTTTTTTAACTCATAGCAAATACAAATGAAAATTACATATACTTGTACTCTATTTTCCAAATTCTTCCAAAAATAGATAGAAATATCAAGAGAAAATAAACCCATACGACAATATGACGTTTTAACAAAGACGTCTTAAAATTTTTCAAACATTTTGTTTCAAAAAGTTATCAGAGAGAGGTCTTACCCCTTGCTTTAATTCTTAAACCGTAAGAACGTCCACAACCTTGCTTTAATTCTTAAACCGTAAGAAATTGATCAACCACAGTTATCTTTAAAATAATCGACTGTGGTTGATCAATTTATTACGGCTTAAAGATTAAAGCAAGGTTGTGGACAAGTCATGCCTTGAACCATATGGGGCTTTTTATCTTGAATATTACCTTGAACATTATCTACAAATATCCCACACAGCACGAATGATTGTTTGTTGACTGATAGTCGACGTTTAGTCAACTTTAAGACTACTTTTCAAAGTCGACGTTTAGCCGTCTTTTTCTAGGATGGCTTTTTGTCGACTTTAACTATCGTCTATAAGTCGACTTAGGGTCGACTATTTCATAATATGGCTGAAAGTTGACTTATATACGCAAAAAAAAATCTCGGTTGGTGCAACCAAATAGGAACCACCTAGACGGCACAAATGTCCAAAATCGAGTCATAAGATGTCTTTAAGGCAACTTTAAGACATCTTTAAGACAATACTTTATAAACTTGTCTTAAAGACAACTTAAAGACGTCTTATGTCCCACTTTTAGACATTGTGCTGTCTGGGCAATCACGTTTTTGAGATTTTTTTGAAATATCTTAAAGATATTATTTTAAGACATCCTTAAGATGTTGTTTT
>NW_022639496.1:1522978-1523111 GCF_010583005.1 Odontomachus brunneus
ATTTGTCTCAAAATAAATATATATATATTAAATATTTAAATATATATATATATATATATATATATATATTTATATATACAGGTTGTCTCACACTCTCCTCCGGGCATTTTGTGGGGACGTAGAACAGGTTGAG
>NW_022639496.1:1523121-1523761 GCF_010583005.1 Odontomachus brunneus
GTTGTGGACAAGTCATGCCTTGAACCATATGGGGCTTTTTATCTTGAATATTACCTTGAACATTATCTACAAATATCCCACACAGCACGAATGATTGTTTGTTGACTGATAGTCGACGTTTAGTCAACTTTAAGACTACTTTTCAAAGTCGACGTTTAGCCGTCTTTTTCTAGGATGGCTTTTTGTCGACTTTAACTATCGTCTATAAGTCGACTTAGGGTCGACTATTTCATAATATGGCTGAAAGTTGACTTATATACGCAAAAAAAAATCTCGGTTGGTGCAACCAAATAGGAACCACCTAGACGGCACAAATGTCCAAAATCGAGTCATAAGATGTCTTTAAGGCAACTTTAAGACATCTTTAAGACAATACTTTATAAACTTGTCTTAAAGACAACTTAAAGACGTCTTATGTCCCACTTTTAGACATTGTGCTGTCTGGGCAATCACGTTTTTGAGATTTTTTTGAAATATCTTAAAGATATTATTTTAAGACATCCTTAAGATGTTGTTTTAAAACGTCTAAAAGACGTCTTGTTTAAGACTACTTTAAGATCTTTATATATATATATATATATATATATATATATATATATATATATATATATATATATATATATATATATATATATATATA
>NW_022639496.1:1524184-1535313 GCF_010583005.1 Odontomachus brunneus
GGTTGTCTCAAAATAAATATATATATATTAAATCTCAAAATAGTCTCAAATTTGTCTCAAAATAAATATATATATATTAAATATTTAAATATATATATATATATATATATATATATATTTATATATACAGGTTGTCTCACACTCTCCTCCGGGCATTTTGTGGGGACGTAGAACAGGTTGAGGTGAACATAAAAGTCCTATACCGTTTTGCGATATTCGCAATAATTATCGAGATATTAATTGTAGAAAATTTGTGAATGATCATGCAGGATATGGTAAATGAGTTATAATAGCGATGACTGCCGTCGTGTACTTATACTTTAGGTCAAATTGAACAAAAAAGTCCTCTACCATTTTGCAAATAATCACATAGATTTTTAATTATTAATTAAAGAAGATGAGTGCATTATCACACAAAATCGTCATATATATATTAAAAAGAGAAGGATGTTTTATTTATTATCATTTATTTGCTGCAGTCAATTGAGAATTATGATTAGAGTATGGATTTGCTCATCTATTTTGTTCAGAGTTAGAATTAGATATCGATGACAACTAGCGAGTAATGATGATATTCAGCACATCATCTATTTTAAAGTTTAAAACATATGTTGGCGAATAGCGATATTTGGTAGTACATGATTTAAAAGTTAAAGCATACGATGTCGGATACCATCAACATTGACTAGCTGTCATTGATACTTAATCCTGAACAGGACGGATGAACAAATCTATAGCCTATTGTTCTCAAAAACCATCTCTGTATAGAAGATAGGAAATTTTCACTCGGCGCTGCAAACTTAAGAGTAAACTGTCTAAAAATTTTTTTAGATATCTAAAAGATATGCTTAAAATGTTTGAAAAGCATCTGAAGGCATGTTATAGGAATCTAAAAGAGATTCTATAAAATATCAAGATATTTTTATCAAGATATTTTTTAGATAATTTTTTAAATATCTTGAAGATATTTATAATGAGATATCTTTTAGATATCTTCAAGACTTCGATATTTTCTGGAATATGTGTGTTGTATAGGAAATCTAGATATATTTATTAAAAAAAAAACGCCTTAGGGAAATTGCGTAAGCATTTCAAATCACTACTAAAGAGGTTAATTACGTCTTATTAATCTAAAGTCATGTTTAAATTTACTAAAAGAAATAATAAAAAAGGAAAAGAAATGCGCAATACAAATATATAGACTATCAAATCGAGATTAAGTGAGTCCCGGTAGCTTTTTGAACATAGATAAAAGATCAAGCTCGGCTGATTCATCTGTCTATGCTTATCGGTGACAGGGAATTTATCGACGACCATAAAGTCGTCGCCGCGTCCACTTCTCGCAACGAGCGTCCGTTTCTCGCAGTCGCCGCAGGAACGCGCTCGATTAACGATCTCGTCCAATCACGATCATTCCTTGCATCTCAATCACCGAGGATTTACGGTCACTCTTCTTAAGCTGAGTAACGAATGTATACGATCTCTCGGGATCGGCACTCGTTACCACGACGATTCCCTTCTTATCGCGTATCGCATTGTCTGCGTCGCATCACGATTCATTTACGACTCCTTAACGAAGATTTCAAAAGTTGGAGGAAAAATCCTAAGCAAATCGGGAGAGACGAGAGAGACGAGACAGCTCAATTCAATCGCGACTCAGCGTGTTCCTGAATTCATGAGATTTAACCCCCCGCGAACCACATGTGAGGTTAACTTAACTCTGGCACTTTAAAACTGCTGTATTTTTTTCAAAATATGAATCTATCCTTATTACAAAAACGATGGAGCACCATTTTAAAGTGCATTTTTATTCAAATAACATCCCAAACAGCACTAAGTCGACTGTCAGTAGGCAGAAAAAGTCTAAAGTCGACTTTAAAGTTAGAGAATGTCAACGTTTAGTCGACTAAAAGCCGACAAATGACTCGACTATAGTCGGCCGTTAGTCAGCTAATAGTCGACTTAGAATTCGACTTTATGTCGACTACACGGAAAAAACAATTCCGTTGGTGCAACCGAATTTTCGGTTTCTCCGGGATCGGACGAAAACTCGGCTGTAGAAACAAAAAAATTCCTTTATGAAGCTTCTGTAGTCAATTGTTCTCAGTTGCCTCAATCGTTGTTCTAATATCGTTGAATGTTGCTTACACATTTTCCCGAAAACTAGATGGGAAAATGGTGATATCAACCCCTAAGCCCCCCTAAATAAAAACCCCTAAGCAACAATTTTAATTTCTGCGGATTAGTGACATTGTTGAAGTAGCAAGTCCATGAATTTTGCGGAGTCGTTTTGACATATGCGTGTGTATGTGTCAAATAACAAACTGTCACTAATCCGCAAGAAATTAAAATTGTGTTGCTTAAGGGTTTTTGTTGGTACTAACATTTTTATCCCAGTTTTCGGGAAAATGTGTAACCTGAATGTTCAAACGAATATTTTCGGTTACAACAACAGAAGTATTAGTTTTCATAACAGAGATATCACTTCTGATTACCTAATTTTCAGTTGGTTCCTATTTAGTTGCATCAACTGAGATTTTTTTTTGCGTATATAAGTCAACTTTCAGCCATGTTATGAAATAGTCGATCCTAAGTCGACTTACAGATGATAGTTAAAGTCGACAAAAGCCATCCTAGAAAAAGACGGTTAAACGTCGACTTTAAAAAGTCGTCTTAAAGTTGACTAAAACGCGTCGACTATCAGTCGACAATCAATCATTCGTGCTGTGTAAGATATTTGTAGATAATGTTCAAGGTAATGTTCAAAGTAAAAAGCCCCATATGGTTCAGAACATGACTTTTATTCACCTGGCTCGCAGAGGATTAAACCATAAATATTTAAATCTTTCCATTACAAGCACAGCCGAGCACCTGTCTATTATAATAACACCTACAGACTCTTCTTATATATCCGAATATATATTTTTGAACTGTTCATAACTGTGACGGAAAGTATAAAGCTGAATATGCGATCGGCCACGGAGTCGTCATAAAAGTACGATCGTAAAAGCAACGTACTATGCAGACAAGCCGTAAAAATTTACGGACGCGATGTTGCGGGATTCGCAGGCTCTCGTGATCGCCGGTAGTACTACGGTCCTGCCAAATGAGTTTCCTGCAACGATCTCCAACGAACGGAGAGAACCGTCCTACGACCTTCGACCGACGTCTCACTGCAACACTTTTACCGACGCTTTGTGTCGTATTTATTTAAAGAAGCGAGATATATCAAGTGCATTTTTATGGGCTACTGACCATGACCTATCGTATTAACCCATTAAAGCCCAAGAGAAAACCGCTAAGGATAAGCTTTTAAAAACCATCTAAATTAGGGCAAAACGTCGAAATTTGTGTTGAATTTCAAAATTCAAGATAGCGGAACAATATGTCGGCCCGAAAATTTGAAAGTTTCACCTATTTGAATAAAAATCAGGGATAGGGGGGGTTTGGGGTTCGCTGAGTATGAATATGCATTTATTTTTTCAAAATTCGTAATGGCGGATCCAATATGGCAGCCCAAAAATGCGAGAATTTGACATAGTTTCGTTGTTTGACAAAATTTTAATTGATTGGATTCTAATTACTTCTGCATAACAGTCAGTTTTATCTTTTTCTAAAGTATGGAGACATAAAACGATATCCTAATTGGTTCTTCAGCTTAAGTTTATGTCTTACGTCTACGGTTATGCGAATCTGCACGGAGAAAAATAATTTTGCTCTTTTAGCAAAATCGTTGTTGCTCCTGCATATTCGTAGTGACATCAAACAAATTTAGTTGAGTGTATTTGTCTTAAGAGTCACGTTAATTTGCTATAGATGCAAAATAATGTATCCTTAGCAAATTTATTTGCTATCGGAGCAAAACTGCAACTGCTTATATAAATCCACCATGGTTCTTACAGCAAAATAATTTGTAGATTCAGCAAATTATATCCAGCAAGTAGTGATTAGTACTCTTAGCAAATCTTTTTGCTGTCCATATAATAACGAAAAGATTCTTAGACCAGCAGAAAATTGTCTGGGCCAGCAAATTATTTTTCTCCGTGTATCAATTTTTATTCTTTGTCCCTTTAAATTTCAAAACTGCTACCTCGACGGAGATTGTGAAATAATCACTTGGCATCTGCGACCTCTCTTCTAAAGGGCGCTTATTGTCCGCGATACCTTTAGCGCGCGTGTTGCTTCATTCGCCTTTTTTATAGCAAAATAATTTGTAGATTCAGGAAATTATTTCCAGCAGATACTATTCTTAGCAAATCTTTTTGCTGTCCATATAATAACGAAAAGATTTTGCTAGACCAGTAGAAAATTTGCTGTACTAGCAAATTATTTTTTTCCGTGCGCACAGAGAAAAATAATTTTACTATTTTAGCAAAATCGTCGTTTCTATTGCATATTCGTAGTGACATCAAAAAAATTTAGTTGACATAACTAATTTTACAAATTATTCACAGCAGAAATAGTTTTGTTGCCAGGATAAAAAAAATTTGTTGAGTACATTTGTCCTAAGAATCACGTTATTTTGCTATCGATGCAAAATAATGTATCCTTAGCAAATTTATTTGCTATCGAAGCAAAACTGCAACTGCTTATATAAATCCACTACGGTTCTTACAGCAAAATAATTTGTAGATTCAGCAAATTATATCCAGCAAGTAGTGATTAGTACTCTTAGCAAATCTTTTTGCTGTCCATATAATAACGAAAAGATTCTTAGACCAGCAGAAAATTGTCTGGGCCAGCAAATTATTTTTCTCCGTGTATCAATTCTTATTCTTTGTCCCTTTAAATTTCAAAACTGCTACCTCGACGGAGATTGTGAAATAATCACTTGGCATCTGCGACCTCTCTTCTAAAGGGCGCTTATTGTCCGCGATACCTTTAGCGCGCGTGTTGCTTCATTCGCCTTTTTTATAGCAAAATAATTTGTAGATTCAGGAAATTATTTCCAGCAGATACTATTCTTAGCAAATCTTTTTGCTGTCCATATAATAACGAAAAGATTTTGCTAAACCAGCAGAAAATTATCTGAACCAACAAATTATTTTCCTCCGTGTATCAATTCTTATTCTTTGTCCCTTTAAATTTCAAAACTGCTACCTCGACGGAGATTGTGAAATAATCACTTGGCATCTGCGATCTCTCTTCTAAAGGGCGCTTGTCCGCGATACCTTTCGCGCGCGTGTTGCTTCATTCGCCTTTTTTATAGCAAAATAATTTGTTCAGGAAATTATATCCAGCAGATACTACTCTTAGCAAATCTTTTTGCTGTCCATATAATAACGAAAAGATTTTGCTGGACCAGCAGAAAATTGTCTGGACCAGCAAATTATTTTTCTCCGTGTATCAATTCTTATTCTTTGTCCCTTTAAAACAGCTTTCAAAACTGCTAAATTTCAAAACTTCATCTCGATGGAGATTATGAAATAATCACTTGGCATCTGCGACCTCTCTTCTAAAGGGCGCTTATTGTCCGCGATACCTTTCGCGCGCGTGTTGCTTCATTCGCCTTTTTTTCTGTGCGTCCAAGTTTGTAACGCCGAGTACGTGACAGTACGCGGCACATATAGCATACAGGTCGCGTCGTGTCGCCTTGTGATTTGCATGAGAGGCGTTTGCGCCTGTTTAGCGCGTGCCACGATACGTGTGCATCGAGCAGCCGCGGTGGAGATATCGTATTACCGTGCATTTACGGCATCGTACTCGACGTATTCGAACGCGTAAAAGGAAAGGAAACTCGAGCGAAGTGCAAAAGGGGCGCCCATATGCGCCAGCAATGTTCAATAAGCGTCCCTACTGCGAAAAACGCGGGTGTTAAATGCGCAAATGAGCACTGATAAAAATGGTTTTCTTGTAAGGGAACGTTGTCTCCTGAGGGAAATCGTGCCTGAGAATTCTGCGCTGCTCGTGGGGATCCTTATCGATGTTTCATCGACGAATATTGAAGGGATCCCCGTGAGATAACGGCTACGTGAGAAAACAACGGTGATGCTGCACGAACGGCCGAACGGGAAACCCGTAATAAAAATTTAGGAAGCATAAGACGCCCCCGCGCGAGAACAGAGACACAACGCGGGAACGCAAGCCGGGGAATGATTTTGTACACCGGATTTTCGTTCGGCATTCACGGTTGTCAAACTTACCGTGAAGAAAAACACGGCGGAACGGTCCGGGATATATTCTAGGAGAATACCCGATGGTATCGTGTTACACGCGGAAAACGGAATACCCGCGCACTGGAATGAGCGCGCACGTAGAAGAGAGATCAAAGGGAGAACTTTCGTCCGTACGTGCGGAAGCCACGAGAAAAGCAACGGTAGTAATTCGCATTCGAGGCTGTTCAAAGAGAGGAACGGAATAATCACGCGCCGCCAGTATATATAACGAATACACTGCTGGAAATAGATTCTATCGAGTATTATCGGAAAAATATTTTCGGGGAACTTCCGAAGGGTCAAATAACTCCGTCGATATTCAGCAGGGACGGCGCGCACGACTTACCATAATTTTTCCGCGCGTTCTATATAACGCGATTACATAACTCCGCATAGAAATTTCTCATAATTTTCCAACTAAAGCATAGTTTTCGATTAGAATAGCTTAATGTTTTACGATTCATGTACGAATAAAAGTATCAGTTCTTATTCTTTGTCCCTTTAGATTTTATACCAACATTAATGATTGGAAAAAATGAGTTCTCATAATATTTCTATTTGGATATTTCTCTTTAGATTTTACTAAAACTATACTGCTACTAGTAAATTTTAATCAAATTTGTCTAAAAAAAAACTGATTATTCTACCATGATATTCAATTGAGAATTCCATTTTTATCTTAAACATGAGTTTTCTAGAATCAAAATAGAAATATTATGAGAACTCATTTTTTCCAATCAATAACGTCGGTATATTTTTACACTACTATTTAATAGGTTGAAAACACGCAAAAAAAAGATTAGTTGCAAGAGTTAAAATATAGTTGGTAGCTAAGACGTGTTATTGAAATAGATATAGCTAATATCTTTACTACCAAAGCAAAATTTTAGATTAGACTAAAACTGCTACCTAGAACTGTTGTTGCTAATAAATATCAATTAAGATTAAATTTGTCCCACAAAACTAGTTATCCTACTATGATATTTAACTGGAAATAACATTTTTATCCTAAACATGAATTCTCTATAATTAAAATAGAAATACTATGGGAATTCACATTTTTTTTCAATCAGTAATGCTGGTATAGTTTTATAGTATTAAACATAAAATCCTATTTTTACGTTTATTACATTATATACATTTTAATCCTATTTTATTATTGTATTCAATAAAGTAAAAGACGTAGAAAAAGAAATAGTGTCAAGATCTAAAATATAACTGGTACTTAAACATGTTATTGAAATAAGTATAGCTAATGTTACTAGCAAAGCAAAATTTAATATCTATTTGAACTTCAATTCTATTTAAACTACAGCAAAAAAATTCGTAGCTAGATAAAACGTGCGTATTATTATCATTCTTCTTCAAACTGCACTTTATACACGATAAAAACATAAAACTGACTCTTCGCATTGTAAATCCAAATGAAGATTTTTCATTAGATTTTTAACATAGATTAATAATTAATGTACATTTTTTAAAGCAAATACAAAAATTATGTATTTTGTACTTACATAATACTTATACTATTTGATTCTTACACTAAGAGAAAAATGTATAATATTTGGAACTATAAGTACATAGTAAAAAGATTATAGGAATATCTTTTTTATAGTAAATGTCACCATAATGTTTGTAATATTTACAATATAAGCATAGTATAACTGACTCATGTAAAACTTTTACCAAGAATTATAATTATTTGAAATAAAAAACATAATAAGGTAGCAAATATTAAATGGTAAGAGAAATATTTTATATAGAACGATTTTATATAGTCAATACAATTGGAATATTTGGAAAATATTACATGTAACTATATTCCCAAAGCGTGTTTTACTATACATATAGAATAATAAGATGGTGACTATAAATATGTGTTCATTCTGCTATATCTTCGTGTTTAGATGAACTATAAATATATGTTTGAGGCCAAAACGAACTATAAAATATAGTGAGATTATAGTTATTCCAACTATTTTTTTCTCTCAGTGTACAAGTAGAGTTATTAACGACTGTATCGATCTACGCTCTCGATCACTCGATGCTATCGCTGCAGCGTAGATATGTCGCGACGTGACACATCCATGGAATGTCGAACACGACGGAAAGTTACGCGACGACACACAATGGGGACAAATAGAAATTTACTGTTCAAAAATCGCTAGAAACCACAATTTTATAGCAATCGGGATGAGTTTTTTTTTTAATTAAACGTTAATCAATGTAGAAAAAAACTGTCGAGCCCGATTTTTTTTTAATTCTTCTAAATGTTGTGATATTAATAAGAATTCAGTTCATATTTAGCAACCTAAACCTAATATATCTTAGAGTGACACATTTCGTGCTACAGAAACATTTTTTCGGCTATGGGATTGACAGACAGCTGTTAAATACCAGATCTTAATATTGACTTTACATTTATGTTGAACGACTTTGTATACTCTATTGCAACATATATACTGTGTTAAAACATAATGATTTTGTTTGTGTTGACAGGAAATTAGCAGTTGTCAACTGCCAAATTCTGATTTTTATATCAGATTCGTAATCAGCGATGCTGAAAACCTTAATACACTGTACTGTGCAGCAAAAGATAGAAAGTTTTCCAATTGGAGTGGCTCACAAAATTTGATAATTTTTTACAAATTCTTATTAATATTACAACATTCAGAAGAATTTTTTAAAAATCGGACTTGACAGTTTTTTCTACATTGATTAACGTTTAATTTAAAAAAAAAATTCATTCCGATTGCTATAAAATTGTGGTCTCTAGCGATTTTTGAACAGTAAATTTCTATTTGTCCCCACTGTGCGACCCAATGATATAATTCGCTACCTCCACTCCGTGGCTCGAATAAGTACAGTTCCGTTCACTTGTTCGTTGCAACCACGCGGTCATTCCCCTCACTTTAAAAGCAAATATAGTACGCTACGAGCGCGAATTTCGAGTTCAAACCTGATGTTAATGTCGCGGCTTTAAACGGCTATAACAAGCAAATAAATCGACGTAGCGATATGAAACAGAAAGAAATCTCTTTGGCACGCGTTCCTGCATGCGTCTATGCTACTTTTTCATTGCTCATTTGGAAAAGTCGAGTGTCGTGGCTGAATAAATATACACGGCATATACAATTACATGAACGAAACGCAACCTCTTTCATGCGCAATCGAATTGCTCAGATTCAGATTCCTTTATTCGTCTCGTCCATTGTAACAGTGACGAGATTAATATAGTTACTGTGGATCAAGATAAAGAAATAATTATCATGTGATTATTTGTGAAATAGTGTAAAATTGTTTTGTTCAATTTCATAAGCTTTACTCACGCACGAACATTGATTCGACAGATATTACTAGCTCGTTTTCTTGCGTAAAATAAAAATATATTTTCAAGGCACTTTAAGTATTTGTGTGTCTAAATAATAATAATAATGAAATTATTTAGAAAGTCAACATATGTTTTATTAAATTTTAACATAAAACGGATATCAGAAAAATAATATTGGAAAAACTTTGCATTCCCTATTTAGAATTGTATATTTGAAACATGGCATTTATAATCTTGCATGGAAATTTCCCAAATATTTCCAAGTGTTATATAAATTCTAATTAGATTAACCAAACTTGCTCGAAATAAGTATATTGTATTACGATACCAATTGGAAATCCCATATCTCAATTATAGAAAATTTTCTGAGATCTAAAGTCACTATTCTAATTTTTCAAATAAATGAAGTTACGATTGTAAAAGAGAAATTCATAGATCGAAAAAAAGTTTTGTAGGAAAAGTAAAAGGAAGTGAAAAAAAAATAACAAAGTAATAATTATTACGTTTGTAAGTAGTAAGGTAATAAATAAAAATAAAAGATGTCATTTTTTAAATATTTATATATTATTTTATTATATATTATTTTATAACATATTTATATATTATTTTATTAAATATTTATATATTATATATTATATATTATTTTATTATATATTATTTAAATACGTTGCACAAACGTTCTTATAACTTATTGATTGTAAATTGTAAATAATTATAATATAGTTGAATGTTTAATATGATGTTAAAGTTTCATATGTAAAGTAAAAATATAATATATATTATTTTATTCAAGACATTTATAATATTTTATTTTAATAGAGAGGGATTGGAGCAAAATACTTAAAATAGTTTGAGTATTAACGTTTTTTAAATATTTATACGAATAAAGTGTACTTAAAATATCTCAGATATTTTGTTCAAATATAAAGTAAAAATCAAAAATAGAAAATTTTGAGTCAACGTTCAGTCAAGAAAATGAAATCTGTTTGGATTGGATAGATTTCCTAATCAGAACCCACCATTTTCTGGAAAATCGGAAATGAAAAATTAGACCCCAGAAAATGTTCTGTACGGGACCAAAATCCATAACTGCTTGGGGGAGTCGGACTGAACTTCAATCAGGTCCCAAGAAATGTTCGACGCGAGAAGCTCTCCCGAGAGATCCGAGCTGGTTCGCATTTTGATACGCTACGGCCTTTACACGCGGCGGCGCGCACAATGCCGCTTTTCGCGGCCGCGGCGTCCAATGGCGCGACAAGGTCGTGTACATTCGTATGCTAATCGCCGACGAGGCAGAAGGAGCGAGAAACGCGAGAACGAAACAGAGGAGACGACGCAATTCACGGCGACACGACGCACGATAAAACGCGAGCGCGTGGGCCGCGTTAGGTGCTGAGATCCGCCTCGGGATCGAGAACGACGTTCCGCGGATTTTCTCTGACATCAATGCGCAGCGTCACAGATCGTACTGAACGCGCGCGCAGAAATCCTTTCAAAAATTTAATTCTCTCAAAAAGGACCCCGCACAAAACCTTTGGAAAATGGTTTTCGGTCAAATTGGCTGAAACTTCACTATGTTATAGTTTTCGCCATGCTGATAAAAAGTTATCATTGCACCAAGTCCCAAAAGTCAATATTTCCCA
>NW_022639496.1:1535323-1535459 GCF_010583005.1 Odontomachus brunneus
ACACACACTGAGAGAAAAAATAGTTGGAATAACTATAATCTCACTATATTTTGTAGTTCGTTTTGGCCTCAAACATATATTTATAGTTCATCTAAACATGAAGATATAGCAGAATGAACACACATTTATAGTCACC
>NW_022639496.1:1535469-1536023 GCF_010583005.1 Odontomachus brunneus
GATCTGAAACAGTTTTTTGTAAAACATATTTTTCGAGATATTTCACCGGTCCGATACTTTTGCCCCACCCTGTATATACATATACATATATATTGCGGAACTAAATATTTATTACATATATATATGTAAAAATCGAGTTTTATTTATTTCGTGAATAAATATCAATGTATCACTTATACTTATAACATATGTCTTACTATTGCGGATAACCATATTTCACTACTTTGACCCTTTATATCTTGGAAAATATTGACTTTTGGGACTTGGTGCAATGATAACTTTTTATCAGCATGGCGAAAACTATAACATAGTGAAATTTCAGCCAATTTGACCGAAAACCATTTTCCATAGGTTTTATGCGGGGTCCTTTAAACACACACTGAGAGAAAAAATAGTTGGAATAACTATAATCTCACTATATTTTATAGTCCGTTTTGGCCTCAAACATATATTTATAGTTCATCTAGTTCATCTTCATCACATGAAGATATAGTAAAATGAACACAAAAAATAGGAAAAAGGGCAATTTGAGTTCAAGCACAGGACTAATAGTG
>NW_022639496.1:1536033-1536148 GCF_010583005.1 Odontomachus brunneus
TTCCCAAGATATCAAAGTAGTGAAATATGGTCATCCGCAATAGTAAGACATATGTTATAAGTATAAGTGATACATTGATATTTATTCACGAAATAAATAAAAATCGATTTTTACA
>NW_022639496.1:1536158-1537974 GCF_010583005.1 Odontomachus brunneus
TTTGACCGAAAACCATTTTCCATAGGTTTTATGCGGGGTCCTTTAAACACACACTGAGAGAAAAAATAGTTGGAATAACTATAATCTCACTATATTTTATAGTCCGTTTTGGCCTCAAACATATATTTATAGTTCATCTAGTTCATCTTCATCACATGAAGATATAGTAAAATGAACACAAAAAATAGGAAAAAGGGCAATTTGAGTTCAAGCACAGGACTAATAGTGCTATATACCATATGGGTAAAAAACCTTCCTTGTGTTAGGAAACATTAATATTTATTGAACATGAATAATCAATATAAAAACAATCATACGTTTCGGCTCAACCATGAACCCTCTTCAGTGGGTTCATAAAAACTCAAGGTTTACGACACGAACGCATTTATATACGATTTATATACTAGCATTAACATTGCGGAAACGACTTGTGGAAGAGAAGGAAACCAAAACAAAGTTTATTTTCATAACAAGCCGCAGTAGCTGGTGCCCAAATATTCAGTATCCTTTTGTGAGTCAAGACCATACTTCTGAAATTTGATGAAAATCATTTCTGAGATCAGGCGTTTCAAGTAAAAGCGTTCCTCATGTAAAACTTTGGCATGATCCCAATCAAAATCATGGTTCTTCCTTAAACGATGTTCCTGTATGGCCCTTAACTCCACCGTAGCACTCCTAGGAATTCTCCTATGTTCGGCAATATGTGTAGAGTCTTCTACTAGTTTGACCAACATAAGACGCATCACAACCACTGCATTACAACCTACATACAACGTTATTATGGAAACCAAGAGGCAACCTGTCTTTATGTACACGAATAAATCCTGATAATTTATTAGTGCAAGAATAAGCAATATCTGTCAAATTATTTCTAAAAGGTCTTGTCAGGTTTAATATTGCGATTAACATTCATGTCAATTTACGCAGGTCTTTAACTAATTCTAATGCGTTCGTGTCGTAAACCTTGAGTTTTTATTATCACTGAAGAAGGTTCATGGTTGAGCCGAAACGTATGATTGTTTTTATATTGATTATTCATGTTCAATAAATATTACACGATTTCCTAACACAAGGAAGGTTTTTTACCCGTGGTATATAGCACTATTAGTCCTGTGCTTGAACTCAAATTGCCCTTTTCCTATTTTTTGATTGATATCTTCGTTTGCGAGTCTTATTTCTTTCTCTAAAAATGAACACAGATTTATAGTCACCATCTTATTACTCTATATATATGGTAAAGCACCTTTTGGGAACATAGTTACATGTATCTATATTTGCCAAATATTCCAATTGTATTGATTATATAAAATAGTTAATTTCTCTTACCATTCAATATTTTCTATCTTACTATATTTTTTATTTCAAATAATTATAATTCTTGGTAAAAATCACGGGTCAGTTATACTATGCTTACATTGTAAATATTATAAAGATTATGGTAACATTAACTATAAAAATTATATTCCTAACTATAATCTTTTTATTATGCCATTATAGTTCCAAATATCATACATTTTTCTCTCAATGCAGAGAGAAAGATTTAAACATAGAGAAAATACACATCGTATAAAATCGAGAACATACGCTCTTTATTTAAACTTCGTGCAAACAATCATTTAGAACCGTGAATAATCTCGTTATTAGAAAAAAATTCCTGCAGTAATTATTTTAAATAGTTCAAGTAAATTCATTATTCAACACGTGAATGATGCAGAGGCTTTTCCACCTCTGAACCACGAAATACCATACCGACTGTATTCTAAAGATATAAAAAAATAATAAATTTCTCTCTCCCACTCTCTCTCTCTCTCTCTCT
>NW_022639496.1:1541748-1542366 GCF_010583005.1 Odontomachus brunneus
AAACGACTTGTGGAAGAGAAGGAAACCAAAACAAAGTTTATTTTCATAACAAGCCGCAGTAGCTGGTGCCCAAATATTCAGTATCCTTTTGTGAGTCAAGACCATACTTCTGAAATTTGATGAAAATCATTTCTGAGATCAGGCGTTTCAAGTAAAAGCGTTCCTCATGTAAAACTTTGGCATGATCCCAATCAAAATCATGGTTCTTCCTTAAACGATGTTCCTGTATGGCCCTTAACTCCACCGTAGCACTCCTAGGAATTCTCCTATGTTCGGCAATATGTGTAGAGTCTTCTACTAGTTTGACCAACATAAGACGCATCACAACCACTGCATTACAACCTACATACAACGTTATTATGGAAACCAAGAGGCAACCTGTCTTTATGTACACGAATAAATCCTGATAATTTATTAGTGCAAGAATAAGCAATATCTGTCAAATTATTTCTAAAAGGTCTTGTCAGGTTTAATATTGCGATTAACATTCATGTCAATTTACGCAGGTCTTTAACTAATTCTAATGCGTTCGTGTCGTAAACCTTGAGTTTTTATTATCACTGAAGAAGGTTCATGGTTGAGCCGAAACGTATGATTGTTTTTATATTGATTATTCAT
>NW_022639496.1:1542376-1544225 GCF_010583005.1 Odontomachus brunneus
TCTTGTCAGGTTTAATATTGCGATTAACATTCATGTCAATTTACGCAGGTCTTTAACTAATTCTAATGCGTTCGTGTCGTAAACCTTGAGTTTTTATTATCACTGAAGAAGGTTCATGGTTGAGCCGAAACGTATGATTGTTTTTATATTGATTATTCATGTTCAATAAATATTACACGATTTCCTAACACAAGGAAGGTTTTTTACCCGTGGTATATAGCACTATTAGTCCTGTGCTTGAACTCAAATTGCCCTTTTCCTATTTTTTGATTGATATCTTCGTTTGCGAGTCTTATTTCTTTCTCTAAAAATGAACACAGATTTATAGTCACCATCTTATTACTCTATATATATGGTAAAGCACCTTTTGGGAACATAGTTACATGTATCTATATTTGCCAAATATTCCAATTGTATTGATTATATAAAATAGTTAATTTCTCTTACCATTCAATATTTTCTATCTTACTATATTTTTTATTTCAAATAATTATAATTCTTGGTAAAAATCACGGGTCAGTTATACTATGCTTACATTGTAAATATTATAAAGATTATGGTAACATTAACTATAAAAATTATATTCCTAACTATAATCTTTTTATTATGCCATTATAGTTCCAAATATCATACATTTTTCTCTCAATGCAGAGAGAAAGATTTAAACATAGAGAAAATACACATCGTATAAAATCGAGAACATACGCTCTTTATTTAAACTTCGTGCAAACAATCATTTAGAACCGTGAATAATCTCGTTATTAGAAAAAAATTCCTGCAGTAATTATTTTAAATAGTTCAAGTAAATTCATTATTCAACACGTGAATGATGCAGAGGCTTTTCCACCTCTGAACCACGAAATACCATACCGACTGTATTCTAAAGATATAAAAAAATAATAAATTTCTCTCTCCCACTCTCTCTCTCTCTCTCTCTCTTCTCCCTCTCGTCCTCCTGCTTTTTCCCTCTGGATATTTACAATTTATATCTTCGCTACCGACGTTTCCCGACAATACTTCGCTATTTGTGGGGAACTGTAAAACTTTGGAAATTCTATCTTTTAAAGTTTCATAAAACCGATGCAAAAATTTAACGCGCACAACGAAAGGCAATGCGATCGGCAATGCAAACTGTGAAAACTGATCGTCCACGTGGTATCCGCTACCAAAGCGATCGCGGTTATCCTTTGGCTCATGTGGATAGCTCGACTATGACGATCAAAAGGCCAAACGGTATTTCGCAATTTCGAGAACAAACCATATTGATGCGACGAGTCGAGTGTCAATCCATGAGTATTGTATTAATGCGCTCTCGTGGCAAGATTTACCACGACTTGATTAGTGACAACTTTGTCCCAAATATTTAATTACTTGTATTATAGTTTAGATTTTATAACTTCTTCGCTAAAAACTAAGGAAACACTTCAAAATGAAATATTTTAGAAATACTAAATCTGACATAACGAAATCAATATGATATAAAAATTAAAAAAGATGTCAAGTTTCTTATTCAAAGAATCTTAACTCTTTATTACTCATTATGACTCTGAAGTTCACAATCCAGTTTCATCATTATTTATCTCCAATGTGAATGTTATTCCTATCCGATGTGACATGAAAGTCACAATATTTCTGCCTTTTTTATAATATGTTAGCAGCGATAGTAACTATCCAACGTGATCTCAGAGTCACAAACTTATTTTAGGAAAATAAAAAATTATAAGAATAAAATTTCACCTTAGTGTTGAGTACTTTAGTATTAAATATCCTATATATATATATATATATATATATATATATATATATATATATATATATATATATATATATATATATATATATATATATA
>NW_022639496.1:1544306-1555919 GCF_010583005.1 Odontomachus brunneus
GGTCACATATTTTGATAGCAGCTAGTATTGATCAAAACAAGAAGAAAAGGTCTAATTAACATGGGTCCTAAGACTAATATCTTCTAAGATACAAGCTATTTTGTTATTTGAGCTCTTTGTCATTTTCTTATTAGTCGTGTCATCTTTAGAATGTAATGAACAAAGGAGTAGGGGAGAATGGGGTACAATAGGGATATCTTTTTTCTAGGTACCTTAAAAAATAAAAAATTAACAAAGAGAGATAAAGAAACAATTTTTATTTTAATATGAAATGTAATCATTTATCTTCCATAAAAAAACTGAAGTAAAGAAACTGAATGTATGATAACAAAATAAAAACTCTTTTTTTACAAAAAACAAAAAATTTTAATGCTGACTCAGCATTAGAGGAGGTGCTCTATGTGATTGCCATTCACTCTCACGTATGTTTCAGCCCTACGTCTTAGAGAATCACGCACTCTTTCAAATACACCTGGCTGGTTAGATATCCCCATTGTACCCCGCTCTCCCCTACTCCTTTGTTCATTACATTCTAAAGATGACATGACTAATAAGAAAATGACAAAGAGCTCAAATAACAAAATAGCTTGTATCTTAGAAGATATTAGTCTTAGGATCCATGTTAATTAGAACTTTTCTTCTGATCAATTAGTTTTGATCAATACTACCTGCTATTAAAATATGACCCTTTTTTTTCAACACCCTGTATATATATATATATATATATATATATATATATATATATAATTGTTTAAACATGAGAAATTAATTTAGGCAATAGATAGTTAAATCTCATCAGATACGTACCTGCATATATTGTGCAATTTTAAGAATGTTAAAATAGTTAATGGTGGATTTCCACACGCGAGTGATTGGATAACATACAGAACGCATAGAATTGTAGATCTACTCATAAGTTCTTATAAATTCTTACGAGTCTTACAAGAAGTACCAGTTACAAGTCTTACGATTCTGTTTAGAATTGCAGCAATAATTTCCCTAACTTTCCCACCACTTCTCTTATTCTTCCGTTGGCAACCCCTTGCTTGGCCATTTGACGCGTGTTTAGTCTCGCACTGAACACAAGGGTAGAATCTTCTGACAGGGATCAGATAGATGAAGGAAAGGAGGATAGACAGGGATCAGATAGATGAAAGGAAGGAGGACAGATGACAAAAGCAGGCTAAGGTAGAGCACATGCCGCTCTGCTGACACGTAGTTTCAAGGGAGGGTAACAGATACGTCCAACTGAGGGGAAATGTATGAAGCCGCTAAGGGGCGGCTGAGATTTTGTAGGATTTTCCGGCGGAGCGTGTAATTATCGTGAATGGCAATTAGCGAATTTCTGTACATCGAATATACTTGTGCGCGTAATTTGTTCGTTATTTCGCCTACAGAGAAAGGGGAATTTGATAGGCGTTTAAAGTAGGTGCTAAGGTAGGTGTAAGGACATCAATTGTAATCCATGTTTTCTTGTTTCAAGTTGAAAAATCGCTGAACGTATATAAGAGTGATAGTATATTGACTGTCACATGATTTATCGATAATTGTAGGTTTCACAATTATGATTCAATCATCTGACTGTGACTCTTATCATCTGTACCTGACTCTTCTCGCGCGCGTATTTCATATTTCTTTTTCGTCCCGCGATACACATTAATTCGTTCTAAGTCTCCTTTCGTCGTAGATAGTTGAAACATGACTTTTTTGTTTACATATCCCCATAAAAAATAGCCCAAAAATGTAAGATCAGGTGAACGAGGAGGCCACTGAAGAGGACCCTCTCGGTCGTTCATCTAATCTTACACCTTTAGGCTATTTCTGAACATATCAAGGAGAAAGTCATGTTTCAAACATTTACGACGAAAGAAGACAACTTAAAACGAAAAATATGTAAAGCTTGCGTTAGTGTTATCCTACAAATGTTGTTTAGAGTTAGATACAATTTTGTAGAAAGAATTAATAAGTATTTAAATATAAATAGTCAACATTTCGAACAATTAATAAAGCAAAAAAAAACAAAAAACTATAAAATCTTTTATTTAATTTTATGGGTTTATCACATTAGTTTGAATGCACTCTACTTTAAAATTTTAATGTTTATAATTTTTGACAGAAATATTTCTCAAAGAAATGTTCTAGATAAAGTTTATTTTTGTTTTCCCGTGGAATCCAAATATGTAATATTTTGATATTTAAGGCTTTCCATGAATATTAGACTTGATTTCCGAATTTTAACCGCGTGAATTTTTCTGTCTTATTCCGACGTTTCGCGAATATTTCAGTTTGCTTCAAAGAGGAATGACCCGATGCCGAGTTGCTCCTGAGAAGTCTTCCTTTATATAAACGTTTAAACAAGTTTAAACGAGGTTTAAACCTCGACTAGAAGGTAGGATGTCAAATTTGGATCGATTTCTGTCTATAATTAACTTTAATGAACTATAAATTTACATTATATGGATTATCTAATATACAAAAATCATAATTATATTACTGGTAACCCGTGGAAACATTTTGAAAACCGCTCAATGATTCGCTGATATGCGTTCTCTAAAGAGGACGGTTCGGAAAAAGATGTATCATTAAAATGATATGTACAATCTGTTGTATACACTTGTAAAATGTTCCGAATACTTTTCTTTTATATAGTGATTGGCATAGGGGGAGGGGGGAAGCAGAGAGGTGGAGGGTGATTGCCGGAGGAAGGATGGTAGAAAATTCGTTGGTCTGTCTGGTTCTGCATATGTATAAAGCACACGTATAAAAGGCATCAAAACACAGTCAAACTAAAAAAACATAACACAATCAGCGTTAGCAGAACACAACTTAGAAAGCGGACATAAAATCGTGTTTAATAAAACATCAGTACTAGCCAAGAGCAACAACTACTTCCTTAGAAAATATAGAAAATCCTTAGAAAACAAAAGCAACCCAACAATTTCAATCTTAGAGACAGTGGACAAAAGATCGGTTTATCAGGCAATCCGTCCTCCCGATTTCCAGAACCTGACAGGTTAACAAATTTCCCACCACCCTCCCCCCGACAACCACCTTCCACCCCCCTGCTTCCTTCTCTCTCTTCCTATATTAATCACTACATAAAGGAAGACTTCTCAAGAGCAACTCGGTATCAAATCATTCCTCCATGATGAAGCGAACTGAAATGTTCGTGAAGAATGTTCGTAAGAATCAGACAAAGAAGAATTCACGCGACTCAAATCTAAATTTAATGTAACACTTTATAGAAGGTTCTATTTGAAATTACGAAGTTACTCTCCGCCTCCCTTCAAAGGAGAACGGAGGCGAATTTTTGTTTGCATAATTGGAAAGAATCTTCTAATACATGAAACTTTTTCATAAACAACTTTTTAATACGATAAATATTTTTAGAATTTTTGAGTTCGCATTCTACATGGGCCACTCTGTATGCACACACACACGCACACATATATAAATATTTTTTATATTAAAAGTTTAAATATTCGTATTTGAGAGAGAAGGCCAAACTAATATAAGAATGTCTAGGGATAGATATCAGTGTTATTAGTGTCCACACTATGTATGATTTTTGTATATTAGATAATCCATATAATGTGAATTTATAGTTCACTAAAGTTAATTCTAATAGACAGAAATCGACCCAAATTTGACATCCTACCTTCTAGTCGAGGTTTAAACCTCGTTTAAACTTGTTTAAACGTTTATATAAAGGGAGACTTCTCAGGAGCAACTCGGCATCGGGTCATTCCTCCTTGAAGCAAACTGAAATATTCGCAAAACGTCGGAATAAGACAGAAAAATTCACGCGGTTAAAATTCGGAAATCAAGTCTAATATTCATGGAAAGCCTTAAATATCAAAATATTACATATTTGGATTCCACGGGAAAACAAAAATAAACTTTATCTAGAACATTTCTTTGAGAAATATTTCTGTCAAAAATTATAAACATTAAAATTTTAAAGTAGAGTGCCTTCAAACTAATGTGATAAACCCATAAAATTAAATAAAAGATTTTATAGTTTTTTGTTTTTTTTTTTTTTACTTTATTAATTGTTCGAAATGTTGACTATTTATATAAACCTATTTACTTAAATCTAAATTTAATATAACACTTTATAGAAGGTTCTATTTGAAATTTTTTACGAAGTTACTCTCCGCCTCCCTTCAAAGGAGAACGGAGGCGAACTTTTGTTTACATAATTGGAAAGAACCTTCTAATACATGAAACTTTTTCATAAACAACTTTTTAATACGATAAATATTTTTAGAATTTTTAAGTTCGCATTCTACATGGGCCACTCTGTATGCACACACACACGCACACATATATAAATATTTTTTATATTAAAAGTTTAAATATTCGTATTTGAGAGAGAAGGCCAAACTAATATAAGAATGTGTAGGGATAGATATCAGTGTTATTAGTGTCCAGACATTGATACTTTTAGCTTGCATTCTAACTATCTCTCTTTTTCTCTGCCTCTCTCTCTCTCTCTCTCTCTCTCTCTCTCTCTCTCTCTCTCTCTCTCTTTCCTTCTTTCAGTACAACGCGTGTATGCGCAAAACGCCTGTCATAATTCCTTTTACGTTCGCGGCACGTATTTATCGTGTATCTTGCGCGAATAGCGCAAAGCGGAAGTGCATTAATTCTCGCGCAACAACCATGGGACGTACGTAAACGGAAGATCGGGATCGTCAAATGCGCTTCGCCGCGAATAACGTGACGAGGACAATTTTAATGAGAGCCACTTCGTCGTTGCTCGCGTACCAGGTGCCGACGTGAGTTCCTTTTCCTCCTCCTCGTTGTCGTCGTCGTCATCGTCGAGAGATCTCGAGTAGACACGCAGCGTGCGACCGCGGGATAAAAATAGCTCGAGGCGCACTGTCGCCGCGGAGTCGGCGCGGCCGCTCGTTTAATAGAAGCTCGCAACAGCTGCGGGTGGTTGAATTATTACCGAACGGGATTGAATGAGTCAGGCACAAAATGAACTCGGCCACGAGCAAAGACAAAAATGAATTGGAGCCGCGATCGGAAGCGTGTCGCCGTCGCGCGCGTTCATTTGCGCGAGCAGAGCGAACCGAATGTTGAGGGAGAAGAGGGACATTGAGGCTGCTGCGCGGAATCATATTAAACATTCGTGCACAATTAAAGGTACACTTTGTAGTTGTTCCGGCGGATCTCGCGAGTGGCTGGAACGATCACTTCCCACGGATTCGCGGGCGGCAGAAGAGAAATGGAAATTCGTTTCGTGATTTCTTTATTCGCGCGGAACCGCGATGAATATTCGCCGTAAAAACGTATTGTTACGATTATGGCAAGGACACGTCGTGAATATGCTTATCGCGCCCCACCTGAGCAGAGCGGTAAATCTGGTGATTTATCAGCCACCGCCTCCGCCAGATCCCCGGCAAATCCGGCCGGAATATCAATCGCGACTAAGAAATTCGCCCGATATCTCGGCTCGTCGATGAGCGCGATCGGGCGATATTGCAGTCACGATTACCGCGTCTCCGACCTCGTTCTTGCGAATCGCCTCACGATCGGTTAATTTTACTTTGGCCGATCGACGGTGGACGCCGCCCGCTATTCATCGAAGTTTCGTCGAGCTGCCGCCGAGCAAAGTCACGTATAAGGCAAAAACATTAACAGCCTGGACACCCTGAGTCGAAACTTTGATCTTTCTTTCACTCTATTTAACGCCTACTTTGAGGCTTTGATGATATCAACCACTTGTGATTCTATTTACAGCTTTGCAAAGAGATTCTCTTCAGAATCTACAAGTGGAATTTTGTGCACTTTCTACAATCTAGACAGATTTTTCCAATCTCTTGGAAAGCTATAAGCTAACTAACAGTTAAATCATACGTGTGTCTTTTTGCCTAATTTGAAGGAAAAACAAAGACAGATATTTAACTGTTAAGTTAGCTTATCAAGAGATTGGAAAAATTGACTCTTAAGATTTCTGTTTCTATGTGTATTAAACACGCACTGATTCTTCAAAAAATACTGATGGCAGAAATCAAAAATACTCGGGAAACTCCAACTCAGGATATATCTAATTCTGGACATTTTTATTATTTTGATCTTTATATACGAATATTTATATTTTCAACATATAATATTGAATGAGAGAGAGAATATGTGCAAATACAATAGTAGTATTAAACATACATAATTCTTAAACGAGATTTAAATCTCGATTAGAAGGTAGGGTGTCAAATTTGGGTCGATTTCTGCCTATTAATTATTATATTTAACTTTAGCGAACTATAAATTCATATTATACGGGTTATCTAATATACAAAAATCATAATTATATCACTGGTAACCCATAAAAACATTTTGAAAACCGCTGTATATTATATAGCCTAATGATTCGCTGATATGCGTTCTCTAAAGAGGACGGTTCGGAAAATATTATTAAAATGATATTTACAATCTGTTGTATACACTTGTGAAATGTTCCGCATACTTTTCTTCTGCCCAAATAATTATTAGATAACTACAAAATAAATGTAACAAATCGCCCTGATAGAAATCGTTTTGACAAAAAATCAATTGTGTGAATTAGTATCGAATATGACCGAACAACTATTTATACGCATTAGATATCACAATAAGGACAGTATCCGAGACATTTCCACACTTCCACAATTATATCACATGTAATATGCACGCACTACATTCAGTAATAACACTACGGTTTCAAGAAAGAATTGGTCGTTTGTTTACATCATCTGTTCATTTTCGATGAACTTTCGCACTAGTGCAATAAGTTAGAAAGAGACAAGTATATTTTCTCTCACTCTAACTCTTATTGCAATAGTTTGTGCTAATGCAGAAGTTTTTTGGAAACGAACAAACCTATTTTCTCGCTTAATAATTCATCATTCTGCCGTTTACAATCATGTCGCCAGCGTCAACGCAGAATTCTCAGCTGACAGGAGCCTTGAAGATAAAAACAACCCAGATAGCGCAATATCCAAAATCGAGTAATAAGACGTCTTTAAAACATCTTTAAAACTTCTTTAAGACAAGTTTATAAGATATTGTCTTAAGGGTGTCTTAAAGACGTTCTAAAGACGTCTTATGACTCAATTTTGGACATTTGTGCTGTCTGGGAACTTCCCAGATAGCCAAATCTGCTCGAACAAATTTTGCCCAACACTTGACTACAAATTTTGCTGCCAAAATGTCATCAAATTGGACACAACATCTGCTAAATCAAAGGTTGTTGGCAAATTGGCGCCAAATACCGAGCAAGGTTTGTGCAGCACAGTTTGACGTCAAATTGATGCCAAATAGCGAACAAAGCTTGGTGAAATCTAACGCCAAATTGACGCCAAATACCGACCAAGGTTTGTGCGGCGCAGTTTGGTGCCAAACTTTGCTCGGTATTTGGCGACAATTTGGCGTCAGATTTTGTCACCAAGCTTTGCTAACAAAACCCAAGCATATTGCGGACGCAGATGACATCGGATTTGCCGTCAAGTTTTGGTCATATTTGGGATCAATTTGGCGACAATTTGTTACCAAATTGTTTGCTGGATTACCAGGTGGTAAACGGGGATTTCCAAGCCACACGCACACAGTGACAGGCATAGATATCACAAGTGCAACAGCACTGCTCCTGAACGATGTTCGAAAAAATGCGAAAACATTCACACGGATCTATCTTCACATGTCCAATAATCCGTGCGAATGTGCAACAAAGAGTGTCTACCATCTCAGCACGCATGAATGTTTGTCTGTATAGAAGTGCCGGAAACACAGAATCCATTAGCATCAACCGTAACATAGCAAAGGATAACTACGGCATATCGCACAGATATCGGCTCCAAGTGAAAAGCAGACCTGTTTCACCGACTGATGCCAATAGGTCCCGTGTTATAAACAGATATTTGATAATTGTTATGAAATCGTTATATCCCATATAATAAAAAATTCAGTAGGTACGAGTTCTATTTTGTTATCATTATAAGTATATTTTGTTGCAGCACAACGAAAAATTCATTCATTTGCAGCTATTACATCGTTTCAATATCTATTATTACAGATAGTTGGTTGAACCTATCAAAAATTTTGTAACTATTACAAAATCGCTTATTTTGCTCAACTATTCAATAAGTTTTATTTACCAAATATATTCTGGAGCCTTGTTCTCGGCACTTCTACATAGACAGACACGTTCATAGATATTGAGACGCACTATTTATTGCACATTCGCACGGATTATTGGACATATGGAGATAGATCCGTGTGAATTTTTGCTCCTTTTCGGACAGCCTGTATCGTTCGGGAGCTCACATGTGCCGCTGCACTTCTGACACCTACACTGAGAGAAGAATTTAGTAAATATTATCAAAATTTGGTTACTATTACTAAATGATAGACGTAAATATAGCGGGCCAAAGCTATGGCAATACTTATTAATTAATTTAGTTCTGTAAAATAAATTATTTATTTGACAGAAGTAAAATTTTATTTATTCCAGAATATATTTGGTAAATAAAACTTATTGAATAGTTGAGCAAAATAAGCGATTTTGTAATAGTTACAAAATTTTTGATAGGTTCAACCAACTATCTGTAATAATAGATATTGAAACGATGTAATAGCTGCAAATGAATGAATTTTTCGTTGTTCTGCAACAAAACATACTTATACTGATAACAAAATAGAACTCGTATCTATTCAATTTTTTCTTATATGGGATATAACGATTTCATAACAATTATCAAATATCTGTTCATAACTGTAATATATTTCATATTAAATATTTAACATTAAGTAACTATTACTAAATTATTTAATTGATGTTACTGTGAATGCAATTACGTCATACTCCCGATCTATTAAATATTTGGTAATTATTATCATATTTAGTATTAGTTACTAAGGATTCAATGAATTTCTGTAACTAAATGCAGTTGGTTATAGTTACCAGTCTTTTCTCTCAGTGTATATTTATTACTGCGTATTTTGAAAATCCCAGTCTATTACCTCGCTACTACAACGCATCCCTGGTCAGACGGACTTTCATGGTTACCACGACGCGAAACAATTGATAAGGGATGTTCTATAATTCTTTTAATTGTATTAATAAAGGAAACGTACTATATTGAATTAAACATTAAATTTGCAAAACATTTTACAATGCAAATGCAAATTTTCTGTTTTCTGTACAATATTCTCTGTATTTTCTGCATTTTCTGTACAATATATTGATGCACTCACAAATTTTTGTCTTCGTACTGAGATAAAAGAATACCAACGCCTGGATAAGTAAATCTATCCAGATAGACAGGTATACGTAAATTCGGCAGCAACTTTATTGATCTATTTGTAAAGATAGCGTCTTTTGCGCGTGATTCATATATGGCATTCTTATATTTATCACATCTCTTAGGAAATGTTCAAATTAACTTAAAGTTCTTAAAGTTATTTAAAGTTATTTATAGTTAACTGTAAGTAATTTTTACTTAACTATAAAGAACTATAAAGAACATTCAATAACTTTAAGCAACTTTAAGTTAATTTGAACATCTTAAAGTAATTTTTCCTAAGGGATAGAATGACAAAATTGACATATGAAAGAAATACGTAAAATCCAATCAGAATTAGTTGAAAGCGATATGTCGTGCAAAATGTAATATGAAGATAAAAAGTGTACTAAAAGTATTTATCCAGGCATTGGTATTCTTTTATCTCAGTAGGAAGACAAAAATTCTGCGCGATGCACGTTCCTCGTACCCAAAAATCATAATATAGACAGAGTGAAGAAGAGAAAGAAAAAGAGAGAGAAAGAGAAAGAGAGACCGAAGATACCCAGATAGACAGATGTATGTAAATATTGCAGTAACTTTACTGTGCGTAGAATCACGCAATGCATAAAGGTTACATCCCTTATCATAATGCCTATCATAATGTTAGTCATATGTACAACATATAATGACGAAATATAAATAAGAAAAAAAATCTAAATTTTTACTCAAAACAATGTGTCATTCAGTTTACTGGAAAATACAGACATATTTTGGTAATTAGTTTTCTTACTCAATATAGAACAACTTAATGTAAAGTTTACATCGTGTCATAAAATTGTCTCTTTTTTTAGATTTAGCATATTTACATCATATAGACATCATGCTTTGGATTATTATATATACAGTGTGTTGCCTCGCTCAAGGAGTTAGGATCTCCTATTTTATCGATCATTGTTTCAAGAATCGAAGTTTCAAATCCCAAACAAAAATCGATGTATTAAAATTGATATTTGTGTACTTCATATTGACATAACGTTTACCTTCTTTTATGCGACACAAACAAGTGATTTATATTCAATCATATTTACCGCATACAATTACCTCACACATTGATTACAAAATGCCATCACGAATTGAGATAAAATATTTCATTAAATATGATGAACGTAACAAAAAATTGTAATTATCGCATGATATAAATGTAATGCTTCATTTAATGTAGGTATATGTGTCTCCATATATACAGGGTGTAAAAAAATTAGACCGACAAACTTTGAGGAGAAATAGAGGACATAAAAACAAACATATTTTGTTAATAATGTTTTTCTCTACGACGCTTCGTTTTAATACTACAGGGTACAAAATAGGAATTTTATGATTTTAATAAAAAACAAACAAATAAGTGGAAAAATTAAATTTATTTCAATTACACATATATATATTTTAATCTTCAAAAAACAATGAACAAAATAACGGAACAAAAATGCGCAACTGATTAGCTCAATTTATTATAAATGTTCAAAAATTCCTCCATTTGCTTCAACAAAGATGACATCATCAAAACATTGATTGTCTTACCCGCTCGAAGACTGCAGGAATATTTTGAACCTGATATGCTGCAGCAGTAATTCGGACTACCAGTTCTTCTTCTGTTTCAACAGGTGTCTCATAAATGAGAGTTTAATATGCCCTCATAAAAAAAAGTCAAGCGAAGATAAACCTGGTGATCGGGATAGGATGCGATAGGACCTCTTCGGCCTATCCAGCGCTCACTAAATCTTTGATCCAAGTAATGCCTGTATGAAGTTAGCCCCCCACTTTTCGAATTTAATAATTTTGACAGTTGTGCTGATTTGTGCTAGGTTTGTGCTACATTGTGCTCGAATTATAAATTTTTAATACGAAAAATGAGCAAGAAAAATGGAAAAACCGTTTTTTTGGTAGCCCCCCACTTTTCAATTTTCGAAATTTTTTTTATTGTGTTAGGTTGTGCTAAGTTGTGCTAACATTGTGCTAAAGTAGTATCTTCGAAAAATAATCACGAAAGAAATAAAACGAAAAAAACGATTTTAGGCAAACAAGAAGAAAAGTGAGATTTACACTCGTATAAGTCAGCCAAACGATATACAATTATATATCTGAGTTGTGCTAGCCTAGCACAACTCAGATATGCAATTCTGAGTCAATACAAAGTCTAGAAGTGGTGATTAATGACAGACTGCGAGCGCAAAGGGCCGCGTTCAAGAGTAAAGTGCCCTTTAGATTCTTGTGCTGGCGAAACTGAAACTTGTGCTGACTTGTGCTAGGCTAGCACAACTCAGATATATAATTGTATATCGTTTGG
>NW_022639496.1:1555929-1559018 GCF_010583005.1 Odontomachus brunneus
CATAACAATTATCAAATATCTGTTCATAACTGTAATATATTTCATATTAAATATTTAACATTAAGTAACTATTACTAAATTATTTAATTGATGTTACTGTGAATGCAATTACGTCATACTCCCGATCTATTAAATATTTGGTAATTATTATCATATTTAGTATTAGTTACTAAGGATTCAATGAATTTCTGTAACTAAATGCAGTTGGTTATAGTTACCAGTCTTTTCTCTCAGTGTATATTTATTACTGCGTATTTTGAAAATCCCAGTCTATTACCTCGCTACTACAACGCATCCCTGGTCAGACGGACTTTCATGGTTACCACGACGCGAAACAATTGATAAGGGATGTTCTATAATTCTTTTAATTGTATTAATAAAGGAAACGTACTATATTGAATTAAACATTAAATTTGCAAAACATTTTACAATGCAAATGCAAATTTTCTGTTTTCTGTACAATATTCTCTGTATTTTCTGCATTTTCTGTACAATATATTGATGCACTCACAAATTTTTGTCTTCGTACTGAGATAAAAGAATACCAACGCCTGGATAAGTAAATCTATCCAGATAGACAGGTATACGTAAATTCGGCAGCAACTTTATTGATCTATTTGTAAAGATAGCGTCTTTTGCGCGTGATTCATATATGGCATTCTTATATTTATCACATCTCTTAGGAAATGTTCAAATTAACTTAAAGTTCTTAAAGTTATTTAAAGTTATTTATAGTTAACTGTAAGTAATTTTTACTTAACTATAAAGAACTATAAAGAACATTCAATAACTTTAAGCAACTTTAAGTTAATTTGAACATCTTAAAGTAATTTTTCCTAAGGGATAGAATGACAAAATTGACATATGAAAGAAATACGTAAAATCCAATCAGAATTAGTTGAAAGCGATATGTCGTGCAAAATGTAATATGAAGATAAAAAGTGTACTAAAAGTATTTATCCAGGCATTGGTATTCTTTTATCTCAGTAGGAAGACAAAAATTCTGCGCGATGCACGTTCCTCGTACCCAAAAATCATAATATAGACAGAGTGAAGAAGAGAAAGAAAAAGAGAGAGAAAGAGAAAGAGAGACCGAAGATACCCAGATAGACAGATGTATGTAAATATTGCAGTAACTTTACTGTGCGTAGAATCACGCAATGCATAAAGGTTACATCCCTTATCATAATGCCTATCATAATGTTAGTCATATGTACAACATATAATGACGAAATATAAATAAGAAAAAAAATCTAAATTTTTACTCAAAACAATGTGTCATTCAGTTTACTGGAAAATACAGACATATTTTGGTAATTAGTTTTCTTACTCAATATAGAACAACTTAATGTAAAGTTTACATCGTGTCATAAAATTGTCTCTTTTTTTAGATTTAGCATATTTACATCATATAGACATCATGCTTTGGATTATTATATATACAGTGTGTTGCCTCGCTCAAGGAGTTAGGATCTCCTATTTTATCGATCATTGTTTCAAGAATCGAAGTTTCAAATCCCAAACAAAAATCGATGTATTAAAATTGATATTTGTGTACTTCATATTGACATAACGTTTACCTTCTTTTATGCGACACAAACAAGTGATTTATATTCAATCATATTTACCGCATACAATTACCTCACACATTGATTACAAAATGCCATCACGAATTGAGATAAAATATTTCATTAAATATGATGAACGTAACAAAAAATTGTAATTATCGCATGATATAAATGTAATGCTTCATTTAATGTAGGTATATGTGTCTCCATATATACAGGGTGTAAAAAAATTAGACCGACAAACTTTGAGGAGAAATAGAGGACATAAAAACAAACATATTTTGTTAATAATGTTTTTCTCTACGACGCTTCGTTTTAATACTACAGGGTACAAAATAGGAATTTTATGATTTTAATAAAAAACAAACAAATAAGTGGAAAAATTAAATTTATTTCAATTACACATATATATATTTTAATCTTCAAAAAACAATGAACAAAATAACGGAACAAAAATGCGCAACTGATTAGCTCAATTTATTATAAATGTTCAAAAATTCCTCCATTTGCTTCAACAAAGATGACATCATCAAAACATTGATTGTCTTACCCGCTCGAAGACTGCAGGAATATTTTGAACCTGATATGCTGCAGCAGTAATTCGGACTACCAGTTCTTCTTCTGTTTCAACAGGTGTCTCATAAATGAGAGTTTAATATGCCCTCATAAAAAAAAGTCAAGCGAAGATAAACCTGGTGATCGGGATAGGATGCGATAGGACCTCTTCGGCCTATCCAGCGCTCACTAAATCTTTGATCCAAGTAATGCCTGTATGAAGTTAGCCCCCCACTTTTCGAATTTAATAATTTTGACAGTTGTGCTGATTTGTGCTAGGTTTGTGCTACATTGTGCTCGAATTATAAATTTTTAATACGAAAAATGAGCAAGAAAAATGGAAAAACCGTTTTTTTGGTAGCCCCCCACTTTTCAATTTTCGAAATTTTTTTTATTGTGTTAGGTTGTGCTAAGTTGTGCTAACATTGTGCTAAAGTAGTATCTTCGAAAAATAATCACGAAAGAAATAAAACGAAAAAAACGATTTTAGGCAAACAAGAAGAAAAGTGAGATTTACACTCGTATAAGTCAGCCAAACGATATACAATTATATATCTGAGTTGTGCTAGCCTAGCACAACTCAGATATGCAATTCTGAGTCAATACAAAGTCTAGAAGTGGTGATTAATGACAGACTGCGAGCGCAAAGGGCCGCGTTCAAGAGTAAAGTGCCCTTTAGATTCTTGTGCTGGCGAAACTGAAACTTGTGCTGACTTGTGCTAGGCTAGCACAACTCAGATATATAATTGTATATCGTTTGGCTGACTTATACGAGTGTAAATCTCACTTTTCTTCTTGTTTGCCTAAAATCGTTTTTTTCGTTTTATTTCTTTCGTGATTATTTTTCGAAGATACTACTTTAGCACAATGTTAGCACATCTTAGCACAACCTAACACAATAAAAAAAATTTCGAAAATCGAAAAGTGGGGGGCTACCAAAAGAACGGTTTTTTCCATTTTCTTGCT
>NW_022639496.1:1559028-1559119 GCF_010583005.1 Odontomachus brunneus
CAGGGTGTAAAAAAATTAGACCGACAAACTTTGAGGAGAAATAGAGGACATAAAAACAAACATATTTTGTTAATAATGTTTTTCTCTACGA
>NW_022639496.1:1559569-1580389 GCF_010583005.1 Odontomachus brunneus
TTGTGCTAAGTTGTGCTAACATTGTGCTAAAGTAGTATCTTCGAAAAATAATCACGAAAGAAATAAAACGAAAAAAACGATTTTAGGCAAACAAGAAGAAAAGTGAGATTTACACTCGTATAAGTCAGCCAAACGATATACAATTATATATCTGAGTTGTGCTAGCCTACCACAAGTCAGCACAAGTTTCAGTTTCGCCAGCACAAGAATCTAAAGGGCACTTTACTCTTGACCGCGGCCTTTGACACTCGCAGTCTATGTCATTAATCACCACTTCTAGATTTTGCGTTGACTCAGATATGCAATTCTGAGTCGATGCAAAGTCTAGAAATAGTAATTAATGGCATAGATTGCGAGCGCGAAGGGCCGCGGTCAAGAGTAAAATGCTCTTTAGATTCTTGTATTGACGAAACTGAAACTTGTGCTAGCCTAGCACAACTCAGATATGCAATTCTGAGTCAATACAAAGTCTAGAAGTGGTGATTAATGACAGACTGCGAGCGCGAAGGGCCGCGTTCAAGAGTAAAGTGCCCTTTAGATTCTTGTGCTGGCGAAACTGAAACTTGTGCTGACTTGTGCTAGGCTAGCACAACTCAGATATATAATTGTATATCGTTTGGTTGACTTATACGAGTGTAAATCTTACTTTTCTTCTTTTTTGCCTAAAATCGTTTTTTTCGTTTTATTTCTTTCGTGATTATTTTTCGAAGATACTACTTTAGCACAATGTTAGCACAACTTAGCACAACCTAACACAATAAAAAAAATTTCGAAAATCGAAAAGTGGGGGGCTACCAAAAAAACGGTTTTTTCCATTTTCTTGCTCATTTTTCGTATTAAAAATTTATAATTCGAGCACAATGTAGCACAAACCTAGCACAAATTAGCACAACTGTCAAAATTATTAAATTTGAAAAGTGGGGGGCTAACTTCATACAGGCCCAAGTAATTGCGCACAGTAGCACTAAAATGGGCAGATGTTCCATCGAATTTTTGAACATTTATTATAAATTGAGCTAATCAATTGCGCATTTTTGTTCCGTTCTTTTGTTCATTGTTTTTTTGAAGATTAAAATATATATGTGTAATTGAAATAAATTTAATTTTTCCACTTATGTTTGTTTTTTATTAAAATCATAAAATTCCTATTTTGTAGTATTAAAACGAAGCATCGTAGAGAAAAACATTATTAACAAAATATGTTTGTTTTTATATCCTCTATTTCCCCTCAAAGTTTGTCGGCCTAATATTTTTACACCCTGTATAATAAATATTTTGTAAATTTATCATAAATCGATTACCGCACGTCGTGACGATCACGAAAGTCTATCTGGGTAGTGGCCGAAGGCAAATTTACGGCTTATCGCCGAGGTGATCGCCCCACGCTGGGTCATCCTAATCGCGTCCGCGTATCTCAATGAGCACGGACTTCCTCTTATCGAGGAATCCGTCGCGCGTTTCCGGAGAACGTTCCACGCAACGATTGTGTCACGACCGAGATCTAACGAGCGGACGCGGTCCCGTACACGGAAAGATCGCGCATCTCCCTCGCGGCGCGACCGTAAAACCGCGAAGGACGTCGCGATTTCCCGCGGTGGACGCGTCCGTCGTGCCGCGACGACGCCTCAGCCTTCGTCTACCTCGGCCGTCGTCGCCGTCTCATCGCCGCGATCATCGCGCGTCCGTCCCGTCGTTTTCTCGCCCCGCCTCCTCCACGTCTCCTCTACGGTTTTACCAGGCGGCCGCTAACTCGATTGGTATGCGCGACTGCGCGCGAGTCCACCAGATGCACGACCGTGGTTGAGGTCAGTGTGCAGCATTGCGTTTGTCTAGCCGCGACTCAACCCCATCTGTGTGCGCATCCACACGCTGTGCGAACAAATACGGGGCCCCTCGATCGCGCGATTCACTCCGTTAAATCAATTTCGATCCGTGCGGAAAAACAAACCCCTTGTCGGGTCTTTTCAAAACAGAAATTGCATTTGCATCGCACGCGCATGTGTGAAATGAAAAGCGCGAAACTTTGACAAAGTCATTTTGGATTCACTAGGGTGCGTTTTGAAGGCGAGAAAAATACAAACGAAATTTATTTAAAAAGAGTTTCTTCTCAAAACTCTCCTCGCGGAAACATCTGTGAAAACGAAATTGCAAAACATTGTTTAGAACGTATGCACCTTTGCCGAAGTTTTTTCATTAAAATCAGGATTATATTATATAGTTAAAAATAGATAAATCTGCAAAAATAGACAAAATTTTTTAGGAGCTTTCCAGTTTTCAAATGTGCGTTCTCGACATTTCGTGTTAACATTCTCCATAAATAAATAAAGTTAACGTGTTATTAGTGAGAATAAAGTTTCCTGCAAATATATAATACACTGTTTCGGGTAACGAAGGCAATTTTTATTCATAAAATAATTGAAATCGAGCATATGAACGAATTAGAGTTGACCAATATTTAAAGGTCAGCAAAAATAACAAATAAATTATTTAATCATTGAAAAGAGCTTCAAGAGATGCTCACACAACACAATGTCTAAAATCAGGACATAAAACGTCTCCCAGGCAGCACAATGTCCAAAATTGGGTCATAAGACGTCTTATGTCTCGATTTTGGACATTTGTGCTGTCTGGGCTCTCAGACGTTGAAATATAAGACGTCTTTAAGACGTCTCATGTTCCGATTTTAGACGTTCTCTAGCAGCACATATTAGTTGGCCGACGGTTAGTCGCTGTAGATTCTAAATTGGCTGCTGTAAATTTAACATTGACCCAATACATTGTTGCTGCTTGGGTTCTGTTGTGTCGGTTTTAGTCTCACTAAAACTGAGAAATGATAGCTTCCTGAGCCTGAACTTCAACCTACGAATAAATCTCCCTCAAAGTAGCGCACTCGACAGTAAAACTCGCGACTCGTTTTGTCAACGACAAAACGTTGCTAACTGGCGCGGGATCGGGGCGCAGGTCGCAGAAAGAGGCAGAAATGGAAATGAGACGATACGAAAAAGCAGCGGAATGAGATAAAACACACGCGGGGAAGAGGATAAGAAGGAGGAGGGGGGAAGGAGACAGGGGGTTACGCGGTTTTCTGCGCTTAATTCGATATTTATCTTCCCCTTCCCGCGGAGAATTTGCAAAAATCCAGCTGGTTGCTGCGCCGGGGTCTTCAATTATCCCTTATAGGCGGTACGAAGTGAGTACTGACGAGGTGCCCGGACGGCCGAAGAAAGTGCAAGGCAAGAACCGGCTCGGGACGGTAGACCCCCTACCGGTTTTACTTGGTCCCCCTGTGTAGTAGCTTATTCAAGTCCGCCGCCCCTCTGATCCCCTCCCCTCTACTCCACCTCCACGATCCGTGCGGCGTTGAGTAGTCATACGAGAGAGAGAGAGAGAGAGAGAGAGAGAGAGAGAGAAGGAGAGAGAGAGAACACTCTCCTTAATTGCGGTGGCAACCGAAAAAAAATGCTCGATGGCTTCTACTTTATTGCACGCCGAGTCGAATATAAAATTGAACGTCATGCGCGGAAAAGTGCACCGAGACCCACGATCACCTCGTATATTTAGCGCTCGCTTGTCTGCGCCGAGGCATTATCGCCCTTGGCTGATGTCAGGTGAAACCGATCGGGAATTTAGAGTATAATTCGCATACGCGGAAAAAACTTGGTTGAATTGATCCGAAATCAGAATACATCAATCAGGATACAATAAACTATTTAGTGAAATATGAAATCCAACCACATATTTTTGACCAGATAAATTATTGTCGAATTAATATAATTGATCTGAGATATAGAAGTATTATAAATTTACAGAATATTAATGGACGTTCAAACCATTAAATAGTGAGTTTATGCTCTTTTGAGAAGCTCAAACAAGAAAAATTGTCAATTGCTCGATTTGGCTTCCGTACAGAAAAAGAAACTCTACTCGTGTAGCTGATTTTTTATCTGTATATTAGATGAAAACTCGATTGTAAGAAAAATCAAGAAAAATTCTTTAAAGTATTTTAGCAGATATAGGTGACCAGATAAATTTGGTTACCTTGACATTTGGTTAAAATGACGAGACAAATTTGGTTATTATAACTAAACAAAATAATATTCAACGTTTCTTACTAGATATTTTATCATTTCTTTAACTGACAGTTGTTTCTTAAAGTGTTAGTATATATTTATCTTGTTTGAAATTTAATTAATTTGATGTTATATTATATTCTCGCCTTTTATCTTGATGGGATTCAAAAGCCAGAACCTTCGGATTGTGAGTTATCTGTCTACGCGCTACGTCACTTCACCAATTAATAGATCTATTATATATTGTCTATTTGTGTTGTAATCAGCGTTAAATACTAGAATATATATTTGTAATTATAATAACCGGAAATTCCGTTTAATTCAACTAACCAGTCACTGAACAAACATGTCATGTTCATCCAACCATGCTTTCCAATCATAATAAACAGACATGTGGATATTGCAACTGGATCAGCAGTAACCGGATTCTAATTGTTAGACTTAAATGTTTTGATTAGTTACCAGAGATTATTTCATTATAATAATCAGAAACTCTATTTAATTCAACTAAATCTTGTTCAACTAAGCATGTCACATTAATTTAACTGATTTTGTTTCTTCCGTGTACGAGCGTTGTGAGGGTCTAAGGATCCACGAGGGAACTTTCCAAGTACCTTCGAGATATTTTTCTCAGGGGGGAAATTTCTCGATTCCCTCGTTATTTCACTCGGGGACCGGTCAAGAGAGGAGGAGGGTCCAAGCTCTCGGCTCGCTGCGGGTGTGCCGTCTAATTTACGCGCATGAATCCATCCGCCACTCGCGCCTTTCGTTACAAATGAAGACGACGAAGAGCAGATAAGCGGGCCGGCGAAGACAGAGGAATCTTACGACGAGCTGTTCGAGCAGCTCGCACACTCTCGCGAGCGAAGGAAAGAGAAGGACGTAGCTCAGTCACGAGAAGCGGACGGAGCTCGATAGGACGAGGTGGAGGAGAAGAAGTAGAGGGAGAGAAGCCGCCAAGTGCAGAAGAGACCGAAGACGAGAAATGAAGGTCGGGGAATCGTCTTGGGGGCCGTACTACACGGCTACCACGGACCTCTGGCATTCCCGATCATTATTCCAGCACGGTTTCGTCGGGGAGGGGAAGCCGCCTTGTCCTTGGCACGAAGGATGCAAGGTCAGCCTCGTTGCATCTCGGAAACGCGGTGATCTACTCGATCTACTCGACAGGCACGCGCGCACCTTGCGGTCGATTAGCCTCGGATTCTGGTCCCGTCGCGCTCGATATTGGCTCACGATGGTGCCCTGATAGGCACTCAAGGGGAAATAAGACTTCTCAAAGACGATGGAGGAAGTTTCGTTCTCGAGTGTGAGTCTGTCGGCGAAACGGATCGCTCGCGAAATAATGAAGAGATTACGCCTCGTGTTTCTTTCGAGAACCTCTGGAGAACTCGTGAAGACTTGGTAAGACTTACCTTATGCGTGAAATTATCTTCTTTCTCGTGGTCCCTCTTTAAGGTACTTCTCACGCTATCGAAGTCTCTCGTTGTTCTGAAAGTTGTACTATAGTTGTTACCGAGCACCTCGGCAGGTGGCTTGTAATCCCGATAGCCGGTAGGAGAGGGTGTCTTCTCGAGGGGTCGCTCCCCGGTCGCGGGCGTAAGGCTGTTAGAAACAACATTCGTATCGTCCATCTCGAATACGTCGTCGCTTATGTTGTCCTCAGCTGTCATAAACTGTGGGTCATAGTTAAGGCAAAATGTCCGAGTCAAAACATTTGTTTACATTTCGATTAGAAATTTATCCCATCATCCTGATCAGTTTGACCCCAAGCAGTTATCAGACTTGTATAACATGATTATTGGATCCTAATGATTGATAAGGTTCCAATTACTATCCTCATTATTAATAAGGTCCTGATTGCCACATTGCATTACAAGACTTATTAAACTCCAATAACATTACGTTATAACATTAGATAATTTGATTAGGACCAATCTGGTTAGAACCAAGGGATAAATTTGCAGTTGGGAAATTAACTTTGTAAATTCCGTTAAATTGCCTGACAAAGCAATTTGAGGATTAAAGATTTTAAAGTGTTCTCAAATTATCCTATTGTATTCAATATAACGATCCGGTAACAGAGAAATTAACTTTCCAACTTAGTTTAGATCTTTCTCGACTCATCCTCAACAAAGTTTAGACATGCTACTTTTCTTGTAGTATTCTTACATGTTAAAATAAATACCTTATGCATTATAAAATGTGCCAAATGTTAAAGATATGAGACTCAAGTTCTCATCTTTGTATGGACAATATTTTAATATCACGAGAATTTTTCAAGGATGCTCAAACCTAAACACGATTAGAAGATTAAATATCAATGAATGTATTCATCGGTGTAAGAAAAGTTTTCTTAGAGCATGTAGCTCTAAGAAAAATGCGTATACTTCCAAGATTGCTCAAGATATCGCCTATAAAAAATAGCTCAGTTCGAAGAAAACTCGTAAGCTATGTAAGGCTCAGACTTGATCTGGGAAAGACTATGAATTTCCTAGAGTCCTATCGCCGATCGATTCTGCGAACGCGCGAATGCGAGGAAGTAAGGAAATCGCACGACCTCTTTAGATTATCAATCGTCGACCGCAACGTCCGCTTAGACAGACGATCGAGAGACCAAGGGCGCGCTACTGCTCTTCACCGGATGCTAAAAAGGCTCGCCAGCGAAATCCAGTTCATCACGCGTACATCATTGTAATCTCCAGGCGGCTCTTTTGAGCCCTCGAGTCTGTGCATTGGACAAAGGGAGAAATCCTTCTTACGGTCGTATTCCTGGCCACAATAACCGCACGCGAAACGGACTACTCGCATTATCAGGCTCTGGTAGAAATTTAATGCAGTTTTCCAGCAGTTATACTGGACAGTTATGTCAATTTTTATCTAATAACTAGAATCTCAATCATACAAAATGTAACTTTTTTCCTGCAGTTGCTGCACACGAAAGATGCGCAAAATCTGAACCCATTTACTGAACGAAAATAGAACACAAAACAGAACCAAAACTTATACAATTGATGAATAATCAAGTCTGCTGCTCATAAAATGAACAAGTTTGCCTTAATAGTATTTCAGTTTTTGTGCGTGCTTTCTAATTGCAAAATCTTTATGCTAATGAGAGCCATCAGCACACAGGAAATCTTTGATATAAAATATACATCTCTTCAGGTTTCTCACCTCTTATATAACATCTTTCACAACTATCTAATGACATATGTTTTTTTATTTATTTTTATACTTGAATTATTTCATCAGGTTCAGAATCCCGAGCAAAAATGTATCTAGTAGAGCAGATTTCAAGACTAGTAGTTAGATAGTAATGACTAGATAACTTTTCTAGCCAATCACTAGCTCGTGACTGGCTAAATATTCCTACTCAGTCTTTTGAATGTCAGGACTATCTAGTAACTATACTAGTTACATAGATAATGGCTAGATGGAAAATGATTACACAGTAACGAGATAGAAAATCATCGGTAAATCCTGAATAGGATTTGGACATTAGAACTATCTAGTACTTATACCAATTATAGTTACAAGTTATTTTTTTGTATCTAGCTACTAGATAATTTTTCTGGTACAGCCACTAGGAGAAGTGAGCGTTACATTCCTAGTGAGTAGCGATATAAGACCCAACTTTTCTATGTCATTACTAGACAATCACTAGATTCAATTTCTGCTCGGGAATCTGAGAGAGAGAGAAAGAGAGAGAAAAACAGAGAGAGAGAAGAGAGAGAGAGAGAGGGAGAGAGAGAGAGAGAGAGAGAGAGAGAGAGAGAGAGAGAGCTGACAGTTTTCACTTATATCATTACCATCAGATGATCAGTGAATATCCATTGATTTTCAGTGGGAACACTCCTTACTCCTGCATTCTAATATCTCTGCTTCTTTTATATGTTCACTCATTGTTCACGCAATTTCAAGCCCTTTTTTAAATAAGTAAATTTATATAGCACAACAAATAAATATGATCCACATATATTTACAACAAACATTATACTACGTGCACATTACAAAACTGAATTAATATTACTGATGCTGATCTTGGACAGATCACATCAATCCACATATTGCACAGTAAACTGCTTCAACCACTGAATGAGACTCCATCAAGTTTTTGTCTAGTTCTTACGCAGAGCTTTCATAACTGGTGAGACTGCATTAATACTAGACAATAACTGAACAGACGTCTACGCAATCTGCATGCATTTCTACCAGGCGACCTACCACTAGAGTAAACCAGTTCGACGGAGAGGAAAACGCGTGTCTCGTCTGCCATTGCCGGCGCTGCTAACGCTGAAATAACTGTCCTTCGATCGGTCTCCATCTCTTAAGAGCGTGCTTGCCGCGGCCTTGTAGCACTTAAGGCCAATTAGTAAGTCCCCGGGATGGCAACCGGGGCCCGACGTAGCGCGCCTAGATCCGCTCGACATGGTCGCGCGCGCGATCCTGAACCATCGAGGTGCAAGACCGTGCACCGGAGGTTTCCATGGAGTCGCGAGCGCGTCGTAGACGACGTTAACTCGCGTAACGGCGAGGTGAATTCCGCTACAGTCGTTTGTTAAGGACCGTGGCACACAGAAAAACTTAAGCAGTAAGCAAATTGACCAATCACAGTCGTTGATTCTTGGACCGTAAGAAGAATCAATGACTGTGACTGGTCAATTTGCTTACTGCTTAAGTTTTTCTATGTGCCATCAGCTTAAAGCCCGTGTCGCGCTACGTATTGGAAATGGAGGATTGCGGATTGAAGATTAAATTTCGATGCATCAATGAACTTCGTTCCAATTCGTCAAGTTCTAATCTTCAATCCGAAATCCACTATCTCCAATTCGTAGTGTGATACGAGCTTAAAGGGCCTCTCTCGTTGCATTTCACTGGGAAGCTGGGTAGTACCGCGCTTGTTTTGATCTACTTCGTTGCGCGGCAAGCAGCTGTTTGTAATTCAACGTCCGTATTACCATGCAAATGTTAACAACGAGCCGCGAGTACGTTAACAAATATTTTCTCTGTAACGCTCTTCAAACGCGGTGTAAACGCTGGCGTTTCTCAATAATGTTGTGTGTGTGTGTGTGTGTAGTGAGAAATAAAAAAGACTGTAAATATAAAAATAGCGCAATGAAATAAGAGGGATCGACGAAAGAAGCTGACAAAATAAGCTGAAAAACATAAATGTAAAAACAACGTAATGAAATACAGTTAAGAGATCAATGGAAGTAATTGACAAAATAAATTGGAAAAACATAAATGCAAAAATAATTTAGTGAAATAACGCTAAGAGATTAACAAAATAAACTGATAAAATTAATTTGAGATTATAGAATTTATTTTACTCGCGGTATATCGCGTGGATGACTTTCGCCTTGGATTCAGTTATCGTTGCGTCAAAGCGTCAATGGTTGGGTTTTCACGTTGTTGTCGTATCCAAAGCACGATATTGCAAAAACTTGCGACGACGCCGGCGACGTTGCATGTTGAAATTGAAAGGCTCACATGGAATCGATAAATTTGCATGGCGGAAAGCGACTGGCATACATGATTTATGGCACTGTACCCCGCGAAGAGGCACCGAACAAGTCCGATATAATCTCTTCTTCTCTCTCGTTCTCTGTCTCTCTCTTTCTCACCCTACTCCTTTCTCGGCTAGCCGGCTGCCCGCTGAATATTTTAGCGGATACGAAGCTTACTTCACGACTGACTACTTTATCTTTTTCGCGCGCTTTAATGGTCTTGGTTGATAGCGCGCACACAAACGACGACACAGAAATAGATCATCACCGTCGGCATTACGCGCGAACTCTCTTATCAGTTATCATCATCACGAATTCAATACCTCGAAACTTCAGCGAGATGCGTCTTTTTTCTTGTGTTACACTCTAGGTTTGTTCTTTTCAACTGAACTAGTGCTACACTGGAACTACACTGGTTCGGAACTGGAGAGTATAGCAAAAGTTCACAGGTGCAGACATGCCAGATAGGATGGAAAAGAACGCCATAGTGCAAGAAACAACATGGTGCAACACATAATTTTAGATGCAAATAATTCTTTAGATGAAGAATTTACTGTACTTGCGTTAATGTATCTCAATTGCACGCAGAATATTTGGGGTATTGTCACCTTCATTTCTTTTAATTTCTGCAATATTCATCTCTTCCATCTTCATAGATCTGTTCTTTTCACCTGAACTACCTGGTACAGTAACTTTTGCCCTTGTACACTGTTAAATCCGTAGTGTCAAATTATACTCAATTTGAGTTATTTTTAACCATTCCTATAAGTCGCCACTGCTCCTACTAAATATGTCGTTAATTTAACTAATGTAATGGAGTTAAATAATTTAACTTAAGAAATGTATTAAATTTGACTAAAATTTAGTTTATGTTTTATTATGTGCACGTTAATGTAACCTTTGTTTTAGTAAAAAATGACAATATTGTTTTAAATGGGTTGATTAGATGTGGTTGTTTTTTTAAACACATATTTTGTGTTAAAATAGTAAATTTTGACACACATGATAGTTAAAAATAACTAAATATTATTTAACTCAAGAAACTGGTTTAAATTTGACCCTCCAATATTTAACAGTGTACTGCCCTGCACTGCTTGTACTAGCTTCAGACTCATGGTCTGTTCTTTTCAGCTACACCGCTGAACTGGTGCAATAAGTTAAAATGAGACAAGAGATCTGTTCTTTTTCGCTGCACTGCTGAATTGGTGCAATAAGTTAAAGCGAGACACATATATGTTTTCTCACTTTAACTTATTTGCACTAGTGCAGTAGTGCAGCGAAAAAGAACAGGCCTAAGTAAAGCTTACGTAAAGCTAGCGGCACATGGTGCTTGTTTTCATACTGGATTGCTTGCTGATTGATGTATTTCTGAAGACGGATGGAAATACACTAGTCAAAACAGAGTACTTCCATCTAGCAAGCAATCCAGCACGAAAACAAGCACCGTGTGCTGCTGACTTAAGGTTTGTTCTTTCCAACAGTTCACTGAACTGCTTGCACTGAGTCTGGAGCTAGTGCAAGCAATGCAATGCAGTGCAAGGGTAAAAGTTACTGTACCAGTGCAAGTAGTTCAGGTGAAAAGAATAGATCTATGAAGATGGAAGAGATGAATATTGCAGGAACTAAAAGGAATGAAGGAATATCCCAGATAGATTCTGCAATTGAGATACATATATTAACGCAAGCATAGTAAATTCTTCATCTGAAGAATTATTTGCATCTAAAATTATATGTTTCGCCAGGTTGTTTCCTGCACTATGGCGTTCTTTTCCATCCTATCTGGCATATCTGCACCGATGAACTTTTGCTGTACTCGCCAGTTCCGAACCAATGTAGTTTCAGTACAGCACTAGTTTAGTTGAAAAGAATAAACCTCTTTTCTCACTGTAACTTATTGCACCTCAGTTCAGCAGTGCAGCAGAAAAGAACAGACCATCAGTGTAAGCAGTTCAGTGAACTGTTGCGCTAAGTTCTGCTGCACCGTTGGAAAGAACAGTAACCTCTGACGTCACTTCTGCTAGAAAGAACGCACCAGTGTACACTTCTTGAACTAGTGCAAGAAGTTCAGATAGAAAAAGCAAACCTTCTGACCCGCGCGTTGCCTCCTCCTACTTTCGCGACACGTCGATCACGTCGAATTGACTTACGCTGCCGGCTATATGACCATACGGCGACGCCAAATGACAGAGCTGCCATGGTGACGATTACGTTCCCCCCCGCGCTCGCTCCCTTTCAAGCCGGCTGCCCACCATTCCGCTTCACCCCATAGACCGCCCCGCATTAATCCCACCCCTGACTAAAAGCAAGGTGATACCGCGTCCCGATCGCGCGGTATCGCCTCAGGCATCAACGTCGAACAGAGGTCATTCTCCGAAAGTGCTGGCATAAAGGTCCGTCTACAATGGGATTGGCAATAGGCAGCAAGCCACAGACAGTCGACTATCGACTGTGATTGGTCAATTTGCTCACTGCTTACGTCTTACTGCCCACTGTCGGTCCCATTAGGGCCGTGGCACAAAGAAAAACTTAAGCAGTAAGACGTAAGCAGTAAGCAAATTGACCAATCATACACTGTGAAATATTGGAGGGTCAAATTTAAACCAATTTCTTGAATTAAATAATATTTAGTTATTTTTAACTATCATGTGTGTCAAAATTTACTATTTTAACACAAAATATGTATTTAAAAAAACAACCACATCTAATCAACCCATTTAAAATAATATTAAGTCATTTTTTACTAAAACAAAGGTTACATTAATGTGCACATAATAAAAAATAAACTAAATTTTAGTCAAATTTAATACATTTCTTAAGTTAAATTATTTAACTCCATTACATTAGTTAAATTAACGACATATTTAGTAAAAGCAGTGGCGACTTATAGGAATGGTTAAAAATAACTCAAATTGAGTATAATTTGACACTACGGATTTAACAGTGTAATCATTGATTCTTCTTACGGTCCAAGAATCAACGACTGTGATTGGTCAATTTGTTTACTTCTTACGTCTTACTGCTTAAGTTTTTCTGTGTGCCACGGCCCTTAGGGCCTTCACACAAATTGACATAACAGTAACGTAAGACATACCGTAAGAATTGATCAATCATGTTGAGAATCGTCGAAACGTAAGGTCGCCATTTTTATGAATACTCGATCGTAATTGATCAATTCTTATGGTACGTCTTACGTTACTGTTATGTCAATTTGTGTGAAGGCCCTAAGGGCCGTGGCACACAGAAAAACTTAAGCAGTAAGACGTAAGCAATAAGCGAATCAGCCAATCACAGTCATTGATTGTTGGACCGTAAGAAGAATTAACGACTGTGATTGGTCAATTTGCTTACTGCTTACGTCTTACTGCTTAAGTTTTTCTGTGTACCACGGCCCTTAAGCTGGTGGCACATGGAAAAACTTAAGCAGTAAGACGTAAGCAATAAGCGAATCAGCCAATCACAGTCATTGATTGTTGGACCGTAAGAAGAATTAACGACTGTGATTGGTCAATTTGCTTATTGCTTACGTCTTACTGCTTAAGTTTTTCTGTGTGCCACGGCCCTTAGGGCCTTCACACAAATTGACATAACAGTAACGTAAGACGTACCGTAAAAATTGACCAATCATGTTGAGAATCGTCGAAACGGTCGCCATTTTTATGAATACTCGATCGTAATTGATCAATTCTTATGGTACGTCTTACGTTACTGTTATGTCAATTTGTATGTGGAGGCCTTTACAAATGACTCTTAACGGTCTGCCGTGCAAATCTAGCCGTTCCAGTTCAATTATCAGTGACGTTAAAACATTCGCACGACTGTCAATGTACACTGTAGTGCTAAAACAGACGTTCGCTCAGTGCCGAAACGGCTGGTGATCTATCACCGTCCAAAGAGAGGAGAGACTCGATGAATCGAAAAAAGGAGCATGCGAAAGTCGAAGCATCGGAGGCCCCGTGCGCTATCGACCGGACCCGAATGCTTAATCGAACACGATCGATGGCGAGCGTGCCGTAATCCGCGCGCGGCTACCGACTCCCGAGATACTCGCTGCACCGGTTCTCCATGCTCCTCGTTGCTCAACGACGGTCACCTATATACTCGTGATAAAGTCGACGGCGATAATTGACTTGCGAAAGCTCCAAGTGCCGTGACACCTTATGCAGGCTCCGACAGCTTCTCCGCGCGGATCTCAAATGTCACCGCCCGCGCATAGAACATTTATTGCGACCTAATTGGGTCTATTCCGATCCTCAAAAATAATTATAAATTCTGATGGTTAGAATATAGTAATGGTTAGAAGTGCGACGCTAAGTGGAGTTAAGTGCGATTCTAAATTGAGACATTCTCCCAATATTTCTTTTAGCCTTCATCTTACTTAGAATTGCACAAAACACAAAGAGAAAGGTCTCCTTCGATTTAGCGCTCCTATTTATTCGACTCAGACGACGCTTTTATATCAAACATAATTTTATAGCAAATATCATATTGGTTCATTAGATTAAACAGTTACTTGAACAAAATTTCAACTAAATAATATGTTATTTGTTATATTTTAAATTTGGTTTCGTTGGATTGAATCACACGTTATTTGATTGAAAAAGAAACGATATTCTTATCGATCTAATCTATGTGATATTTGGTTAAAAATCCAAGAGCGATCATGACGCCACTAGTATACTAATGTACGTTCTGTCAATATCGATTGTATTGTTTCCAACGATTAATTTTTTATTTCCAATAAGAATATGGCATAAAAAGAAGGCTTTCTGGATATTATAAGAACACATCATAACCATAGACATATAGAATAGACTGCGTATTGCTGTAGAAGGGATAAAATTATTTGCCATACACGACGCGGAAACACTTGCTGCGCAGCAGGAGACATCGCGATAGTCAATCAACGTGCTGTTTTCCCGTAAAAGCTACTAAGTAAGCGTTTACTTGTCGCGCATTTCCGCGTTCTGTGTGCAGAAGTTATAAGAAAAGCCAACAGAAAGTAAGATACTTTCCTTGTCTAAACGTGTACTTGGTGGAATAAAGGGAAGGAAGACAATCACACAATCAATACGTCTTCTCTTTCTTTCGCTATGTTTCATTCGCTCTTTTATTTCTCTTAGAGGCAAAAAATAGGACGAATCACTAAATATGTAACGCTCTCCGTCTGCACTCGCGTCCGACCTCGCACGACAAATAAACAGACGCGAATGTAAAGACTAAGAACGTTTAAGGGGACTAGAACGGTTTAAAATCTTCAAAAAATCGACTTATAGTCGACACTAGTCCGTGTGTAAGGTCAAATCGATTTTTGGGTCTTTACATAAACGTTTAGTACAATTCTTTAAGAACATTTTGGCGCAAAAAGAACCTCGATATTCGCAAAATTGAGTTCAGGAGAGCGAAAAATGTGAGGCGGCCGGCGGAGCGCGCGCGATCATGTAATGTAAGAAATGTAGGCATTGTTTATTTAAAACAAACTAATAAACAGTAATAACGGTTCGAAAACTTAGAAATAATAATATCGGAAACAAAGGCTATAGGCGTGTGGAGGTTACTGTTAATAAATATAATAACAAAGGAAATGAGAACAGTCGGTCGGTCGATAATAGATATAGTCGGTCGTTTATTTTTCAAAAACAGTATCCGCTCCTTTTGTCACGATAACTCAAGAACGGCTGAGGATATCGACTTTTTTTAATTAAAGATAAGGATGTACTACATAGATTGAACCGAAGTTTACATATAAAAATTAATTTTTTAATACCGTTTTAACAATAAGTATCTTGAATTTTCAGATTTTTCAAATTTTCAATTTTGAGAATTTTAGTTCCATTCCGGTTCAATCTATAAAGGGAAATCTCATCTACAAAATGACGCATTAAAAAATTCCAACTCGTTTTCCCGGAATCGTGACAAAATCGCAAAAACAACGTTTTTTTAATATCTCACTCAATTATTAATATATTTTGAACTTCTACCGTTTATTCTATTCCTAAAAATATGTATAAAAATTTAAAAAACAAACTTGTGTATGTTTATTCGTTCGTTGACAATCGTCATTCGAATTTCATTCAATTTTCGAAACATGAGACTGTTCTAGTCCCCTTAATTGCTTTGCTGATTTGTTCATATTCGCGTATTATTTCGTAACTGCTTGCTAAAGATTGTCTTATCAGCTCGATAGTCCATGTGTAAGGTCAGGAACAGATACGAAAACGTAAGCAGCAAAACTTAAGCAGTCCAACCAGTCGATGATTCTTCTTACGATCCGAGAATAATTGATTAGTAAATTTTCTTACTGTTTAAGTCTTAATTATATTCCTTTCTGTATACCATCCGCTTGATACTCTTGTTTTCTCGTCGTTATTCTCGTTATTTTGAGTTCTCATTCTTGTTTCCATGAATACATCGATCATCGACGCACAATAATATTATTTATTAACTTATTTAAATAAATAAATAATTATTATTGTGTTATGTGTCAACTGCTTGGTCAATATTATTAATGATAAGTTTTATGAATATAAATGTTTTTTTGGCAGAAATTGTTTATACATGCCCCTTATAACTTTTCTCGCGCTAAGATATCGAAGTTAAGATAGCGAGTTGTTAGCGAAGTTAGGAATTAGTAGTGGTTCAGAATAGGAGAGAATTTTGTTATAAACTCACGTAAATATAGACTTTTTCTAAGAAAGCGCTGCTATCACCGTGTTTTGAATATTGAACAATAGTAAAAGCTAACATCTCGACTTACTAACGCGCTAACATTACTGTCAACACGTTCTGTATACGAGTCTATAGATATGGTTATAAGTATATCGAGCCTATAGATTGACTATAAGTATATCGTCGGAGTTAGAGTTGAAGTAATTAATTCTTATTCGATTATTGCAACTTAATCAAATAACCCAAACTGTGATCAGGAGGAAAAATAGGTGACCGCATCGTGGAATGATTGGTATATAAGATGGGTGGAAAATCACACGGGCAAAAGGACGCGCGCGATGAAGTAATAAAAAAAGAACGTCAGTGTGATACAGAAATAGAAATATGAAATTTCTCAAGATTATTTAAACAAAATTTATCGAATTTTTTTTAGTAAAATGAGGAAATTGAGTGGAACAATTTTCTTCTTTCAACAAAACAATTTTTTTCTTTAAAATGAACAATAAATTACTTGAACTAAACGACAAAATTATTTAAAAAGCAAAAAGTCCTTTGTTTTTAATATACTTTTACAAGGACAAACGTCCTTATTGATTGAAACATTAGTTTCTTTGGACCATTCCAATAATCAAATTTGTTTGAACACAAAAAAAATGTGTTAAATCCAAAAAAATATGCTTCTCTACACACATATACACATGCTGACTTTTGAAATAATTTAATTATTCAGTAAAATACACTCAGTATTTTTTTTAAATATTTTTTCTGACTTTTTATTTTTTATTGAACACAATAACTGGTATAAAATAAATTCCCTGTTTGATACCATAAAAATAAAACAATGTTACCCACTGAAAAGGTTATCACAATGTTCCTGTTTCTGTTCCAAACAGAGAAATCATATTTATAAAAACAAAGAGATTCGTTTTGAGTGGGTATCGTAAGTATTTTGAGATAAATTTGAGCAATTTAACCGAAATCGGTGTTATACGTGATAAGATCTTGGGAAATCTCTGTGCTGGCGTAATCGTTTTCGATACGGTGATCAAAGGTAAAGAGAAAGAATGCCACGGATTATCGGCTTTATATTGGGACCTCATAATTTTTAATCTCACGCCACAGTGCATTAATCGTACGTTGGGGAGCGACGTACTTACATTGAGAGACGCTGAGGCGGGAACTGTGACCATCGACGGAACATCACCAGCACCGCCTCTCATTTTGCCCTTCTAAATGTGGATATCGCCCCTCGGCAATCGCTGTGCATTGGGTCACTGCGAACACACAAAAACGACGCCGCCCATCAGTACGGTCTATTTAATCAATGCGAGTAAAAAATAGACAGCGCATTATAGGAGATTTCAAAGTGGTGCCGTGTAACGCGTAAAAGCCCGTTCCTCTGGCTTTTCAAAAAAAATTCTACGTGCGACACATTTACATAATTCGATATTGCCGAGTAATAAAGAGCTGCAGGTAGGAGATATTTAAAATATCACACGTAATGGACTAAATATAGCTCAAGAACAGATTTTATCCCCTTTGTAACGACCGGAAACTTTCCCCGTGTCCCCTGCGAAAATCTACGCAATAGGGAGACGTTATCGCCATTTCCAGACGACCGATTTCAGCACGAGCATAAGTTCGCATGATGAATCGGCAAGAGGACGTGAGAAAGAAAAAGAGAGAGAGAGAGAGAGAGTTCGCGCCGCATACGAAATCGAGATTCTCTCGATGTGACGTGGACGGTAATGGACACCATTGAGTTTCTCGCTTCGTCCCAGTTGAAGAAAATCGAGATGTATTCTGGAATTGCCAAGCCGGCTCTCATCTTCCCCGCTTGAGCGCGATGCGTGGCTCTATCCATTCAATTTCAACCCTCCCTGGCTTAGAGTCACACGCAAACAACATACACAGGCGCACGCACACTTTCTCGTGGTACTGCAAACGAGCACTCGGGAGATCATCTCTCCCTCCTTCTCATACTTTCTTTCTCCCCCTTCCCCTCTGTCTCTCTCTTTTCCTCCCTCTCTTCCCCTCGATGTTCCCATCAACGCGCCTCTCTGTTATAGGAGCGTAGCTTTCCGCTCTTTTTCTCTCTTCATCAGTTCCCTTCAGCAGCCTAATGCGCTCCATGGTTTCTCCACTAATTCCTCCGTCCTGTTCTGGCTCGTCACTCGCGCTCTCTCGCCGTCCTCCTCTCCAACCAATCCATCTTCAAGGTATGATAGTGTGGCGTCGTCTCCACACGCACGGAGCCGCACATGAAACGTTCCGCGTGAGACGCTCCATCTTTCTCAAACGCACATCCTCGCGCGCATTCGACTATCGTTCGTCACACTCAACGCGGGACCACCGTTGTGTGCTTTGTCTCTTTCTCTCCCCTCCCCCCTCTCTCTCGCTCTTCCTCGCTCTCCCTCGCTCTCTCTCTCTCTCTCTCTCTTACTCTTTCTCTGTCTCTCGCTCTGGCCAGATTGTCTCTTTTCCTCTTGCTCTCCCTTTCTCCAAACCGCAGCATCAGCACGCTCCGTATCGCTGTCTCGCTTGCGCCCACGACTATAAACGCTCCTTCTCACTCTCCCTCACGTGAATCTCCTCTCTGTCGCGTGCACGATCGGAGAGTGAACGGCGCGTCGTTCATCTCTGTCACACGCTCTCTCGGCGTGGCCCACCCACCGCAATAAGTTCCACCCGCCCACGTTACCTCTCACGCACTTCTTGCCGACCGATCATCCGTTGCATCCGATCGGAAAGCAAGCGACTCGCTTATCTCGCCGGCCGATCTTCCGGCGACCGGCCGGCCGGCCGGCGACCGGTCGATCGGCCGAAAAAGGGAGACAAAGGGCATTTTTTCTCGAGCCATGGGTCCAATCGTGCGTGTGTACGCGCCGTGCTTTCTCGCACGACCGTAATTACGCGCGTGTAATTGTAATTCGCAAATTATACGCCTCGGGACCGACCGCGGTTCGTCATTTATTAGGTCCGTCTTCTTCTTCTCGGACGCGCTCCTTTTTCGAGCACCTTCTCGAATGGCGCACGTGCAAGTTCGTCGATTTCCAGTCGATAAATTTTCGCGTGCGTTAAGGGCGCTGGTAATCTCTTCGAGTGCTTTGACAAGATCAGACGGTATCGGGTTGACAAATGTAAGATCGAAGCGCAAAGGAGCGGCTCTTTTCTTCTGGAACGATGCCTCGTTGATTTTCAGGGGAAACTCTTTGTCCTTGAACTCGGTACACAATGCGCTTCCTCGGTCTCTTGGTTTCTTCTTCGACTTCTGCGGTCAGTCGAGCGAGACGTGCTCGTGGTCGGAAATGTTACTAGAATCAGCACGGTCGGCGAACAAAGGACGCTATTATTATCGTCTACGAAATGGCCATCAGTGATTTATAAGGTTCTCTGAGCAACGTGGAAATTCGTTAAATCGGACTGTTACTCATTCTCGCCAGAGAGCTTAACCAAAGAGATGAAATGACCGAGTAAAAACAATCAGAGTCTCGGGATCCTCAATGATTTCATTAAAATCTAGAGTGGCACTTTTGTTATCTTCTCTTCCTAAAATTAATTTAATTTAAATTAATAAAATTTAATGATTTAATAAAAAAAAATTTAATTCTTTAATCAGATTTAATTATTTAATAAAATTTGAAAATGCGAAAAGTGCCAGAGGAATATAAAACAGTCTAAAGTAATAAGGAATATCACAATTTCTAACCCGTTAAGTGTCACGGCTAATCGGACAGGAGTGGAATATTATTAACTGCTTAATTCTTAATGTAACTTAATCTAATCTACCAGCATAACACGAGTTTATGTACAATGCATACATCCTATTTTAGACTGTCAGTGTTTCGCAACTTTCATCAGCTAAGTTTTTAAACTTTTATTGAACAGTTCATCTCCATTCCACAAATTCTTAGTTGCTCTTCGTTACGTACAAAACTAAGATGTAGTTCTAATCATAGTTCATTTCTTATACATTCCCAAACATCATAAAAAAGTAAAAATAGCGATGTCGGGTATTAAGCTACACAATATCTAAAATCGGAACATAATCTTATATTCCGACGTCTGAGAGACGTTTTTAAGATGTCTATCAGACGTTGTATGTCCCGACATTGTGTTGTGTGAGAAGATTACACACATTTATAAGATCTTTATGACATTATTATAAGACATACTGTAGCAAAATTTAAAAGTTTATAACAGATTGTAAATCTATTTCTGTTTACGATATTGACAGCATTAAAGAAAATGTGATTTTTAGACTTTCCTAAAGTATTGCTTAAGATTATAGCAAAACGTAAGTAAGACTTAAGCAGTAAGCAAATTGATCAATCGCACATCGCTGATTTTTGGATCGTAAGAAGAATCATTGACTGTGTTTAGTCAATTTGCTTATTGCTTACGTCTTACTGTTTAAGTTTTTCTATGTGTCTGAGCCCTTACTCTTCAATTTTTTAGATGTTCGCATTATTTTTTACTATTTACAAGATCATTCAATTACATAGGCACAAATTTATATTTATTTAAAAACAATAATATATATATATATATATATATATATATATATATATATATAT
>NW_022639496.1:1580638-1626033 GCF_010583005.1 Odontomachus brunneus
ATATATATATATATATATATATATATATATATATATATATATTTATATTTATATTTATTTAAAGACAATAATAAGACTTATTTATATTTATTTAAAGACAATAAAAATTGTTTTCTTGCAACATAAATAAAATATTTTGTTTGACCCATTTTTTAATATCCAAAACCGGCAAAAATTGATATTAAACTTGGCATTAAAATTGCCAATAAACGAAATCGGCAAGGAATACATTTAAAGAAACATTTGTCATTACAACTTCGTGAGAAGTTAATTTTATTTTCTCCGAATAATTTTCGATTTATCTTCCAAAAACCAAACAGCACTCTAACACCTGAAGTCGCCCTCTACACTGAGAGAAAAATGTATGATATTTGGAACTATAATGGCATAGTAAAATGGTTATAGTTAGGAATATAATTTTTATGATAAATGTTATCATAATTTTTGTAATATTTACAATGTAAGTATAGTATAACTGATCCGTGTAAAATTTTTACCAAGAATTATAATTATTTGAAATAAAAAATATAATAAGGTAGCAAATATTGAATGGTAAGAGAAATTAACTATTTTATATAGTCAATATAATTGGAATATTTGGCAAATATAGGTACTACATGTAACTATATTCTCAAAGCGTGCTTTACTGTATATTACATAGAGTATATTACATAGAGTATTTAAATAATAATTTCTATGGTAAATGTTACCATAATATTTGTAATATTTACAATGTAAGCATAGTATAACTGATCCGTGTAAAATTTTTACCAAGAAATATAATTATTTGAAGTAAAAAATATAATAAGGTAGCAAATATTGAATGGTAAGAGAAATTAACTATTTTATATAGTCAATATAATTGGAATATTTGGCAAATATAAGTATATGTAACTATTCCTAAAAGGTGCTTTACCATATATATAGAGTAATAAGATGGTGACTATAAATCTGTGTTCAACCTACTATATTTTCATGTTTAGATGAACTATACATATATGTTTGAGGCCAAAACGAACTATAAAATATAGTGAGATTACAGTTATTCCAACTATTTTTTTCTCTCAGTGTACGTGTCCAAACGGTCGCGCGCGCATAATCACTTGGACATTTCTCCGGCATTTAAAAAGTGTTCCCGATCAGACCTCGCGCCCGGCCGGTCGATCGATGCGCCGTCGCCGGCAAAAACGACGATATCGCCGTATGCAAATACAACGCTCGGCCGCTCGTTCGCAAAGTTGCAACGCCGATCCTTTATCGCGCGCTACGAATTCATGGCGATATTTGATCGCACGACTCGCTCGCTGGCCTTAATGAGAGCGAGTTCGATCGAATAAAGGCCATCAGGGTCCGTCGATCGTTTGGGTCCTCGTGGCACGACCGCGCGCCCGCGCCATAAAGGCGCTCCTCTATATTTAGCCACGGCGTCGTATATATTCCCCACCTACGTCGCGTACGTACGCGCCCGCTCGTGTTTTACGAGACCGTAGCATGCCTTCATTATGTTTACACGGGCTGCGAAATTGTCGCACGGCGAAATTGCCGGCCTGGAAACGTCGATCGTCGACGGCGCCGTTCGTCGATCGCCTCGTGTTATCCTCGAAGCCGCAACACGTGTCGCGCGATTTACGAAATATGACCCGTCGTGATTTCTCCTAATCTCAGAAACTTCCCTGCATTACCGCGCATTTTTCTCTTACACTTGAGAGAAATAGTTGAAATAAATATAATCTCACTATATTTTATAGTTCGTTTTGACCTCAAACATATATTTATAGTTCATCTAAGCACGAAGATATAGCAGAATAAACACACATTTATAGTCACCATCTTATTATTCTATGTGTATAGTAAAGCACGCTTTGGGAATATAGTTACATGTACCCATATTTTTCAATTGTATTGACTATATAAAATAGTTAATTTCTCTTACCATTTAATACTTGCTACCTTACTATGTTCTTTTTATTTAAAATAATTATAATTCTTGGTAAAAGTTTTACATGAGTCAGTTATACTATGCTTATATTATAAATATTACAAACATTATGGTGACATTTACTATAAAAAAGATATTATTACTCTATATGTATAGTAAAGCACGCTTTGGGAATATAGTTACATGTACCCATATTTTTCAATTGTATTGACTATATAAAATAGTTAATTTCTCTTACCATTTAATACTTGCTACCTTACTATGTTCTTTTTATTTAAAATAATTATAATTCTTGGTAAAAGTTTTACATGAGTCAGTTATACTATGCTTATATTATAAATATTACAAACATTATGGTGACATTTACTATAAAAAAGATATTATTACTCTATATGTATAGTAAAGCACGCTTTGGGAATATAGTTACATGTACCCATATTTTTCAATTGTATTGACTATATAAAATAGTTAATTTCTCTTACCATTTAATACTTGCTACCTTACTATGTTCTTTTTATTTAAAATAATTATAATTCTTGGTAAAAGTTTTACATGAGTCAGTTATACTATGCTTATATTGTAAATATTACAAACATTATGGTGACATTTATTATAAAAAAGATATTCCTAACTATAATCTTTTTACTATGCCATTATAGTTCCAAATATCATACATTTTTCTCTCAGTGTGATTATTCGAGGAAATGAAGGACGGAGGATGCGCGGATCATCGAGAAACATGAATATTCCAAAGCATATGCTTTACCCAAGAGCTACAGAGAAAGTATTGCACAATTTATTATATCGCTTATCCACGATATCAAGTGACGCAATAGCGTCGCGACGCCAAGCGCATAAAGACGAGTAAGGTAAACGGCAGTTAATGACAGTATCCTAGCTAGTGACACTTTGAAAATATTTTACATTACAAAATCTCGGTTTGACTTCTTCATACTTTAGTAATATTTTAAAATATTCTGCTGGTCATTTATTATTTTTTTGTAATAGTTTTATCGTAAAGTTTATTATCTTTCAAATATCTCGTAATTATAACATGAAGTACATTGACTTGTAAGCTTTATCATGTGTTTCATGGCCGACCGCTTATAAGACATTGTGAATGACGAGCGTGATCAAATATTAATAATTTTGAGCATTTATGTTAGTATTAGAATAACTTTAAACGAATTATTAAAGATTATTGTGAACTGATAAGCAAGTGAGTATGTGCTAGTAGATTAACATTTCGGATTAAATTCTGGCTGTCACTAATTAACACACAAGAATACGATAATGTCCCAATCACTGACAGGCCAGTATAAAATAATGTAAAGAATGTTAATTCTGTACTTTTGGATGAGTATCTAAAAATTCCTGGAACCTATAGTCTTTTCATCAATAAATGCGTTCAAGTGCGTTTAATCTATAGTGTAATATTTACGTCGATATAATCTGATAAGGAAGGAGGGAAGGGCAATCGTCATTCTTTTGTACCAATTATTGACATATTTTGCTTACATTTCGAGAATGTTCAAAAATACCAACTTATGAATATTAGATGCAATCTAATAGATTAAGTAAAGTAAGAACAGTCAGACTTATTTCATTCACAGAAAAACTAAATAAATAAGCAATAATGGAACCGTTATCACTATTTTGGACAAGTATATCACATAGTACCAGTCAATGATAGGGAACGTATACTGTCCCAATAAGTGACACGGTGTTTGACGTGTTATTAATTGGGAAAGCCTAAAATTGAAAGTGTCATTAACTGGGACAGTTAATTGATTTCAATTTTCCAATTAAATTAAAAAAGTACGTTTGTATATCGGAAATATATGACTATAGCACAAATAAAAGTTCTATTTTTCACTTACAAGTGACAGATTTTTTATTGAAAATGACATGGTCACTTAATTTCGTCACTTTCATCAAAGTTTAAGTATGTCACTAATTGAGACGCTCACCTTATCCGAGAATGACAAATCCGAGATATGACTATGTTCATGCACTGAGAGAAAATTATAGTTGCTTTCGGCGTCAACTATACTTTTTTGTGATTTTAACCACAAAAATAATTAGAAGAACCATCTTTCTAATAACACTTACTAAAACAGTTCCTCTAATTATTTTTGTTGTTAAAATCATAAAAAAGTATAATTGATGCTAAAAAAAAACTATAATTTTCTTTCAGTGTGGTATATGACGATCGCGACGGTACCAAGATCAAGCAACGGACTAGCGTCGCGACGCCAATGAAGCGACACGGTAGTCTCGCGAAGTCAAGTGCAAGCGCGAAGCAACGCGGCCTACCGTGTATAATTACGCGCCGGCTTTGGTTGAATGTAGGTTAAATTCTTATTTCGGCTATAACGGTTGAATTGACGAAGTTCTGAAGGGACTTAATCGATTCCTTGGGTTTACATTACATGATAAAATTGTCTTTACTTTTGCTCTACGTGCTCCAGAAGTTGAGCTATCTTAGTTCAAAGTCTGAAATCGTAAATTTACGCGTAAGAAACGTCTACTCACCACAGAAATGTCCGTTGACATATGTTCTCCGTTAGATGGCGGGATGGTGAGAGTTACGATTACCGATTTACCGACTTGTAACTCTCATCGCGGTGGAGTCGAGTGATATATAAAGACAAGTATCCGAGAATGACAGATCCGAGACGTGTGGCCGAGATGTGACTATGTTCATGTTATATGACGCTCGCGACGCTTTTCCGGAGTTTTATTTTTGCGACGATCGTACTTCCAACTAAAATATCTCGGGAAATAAAGCCGCAATGGAAAATCTAATTGTTTTTCTGACGGAAACGTTAATATAAGCTTTCAATTGCAACCAATCTGGTAAAAATTAGTACGGTCAATCCTGAGATTTGAAATTATCACAACCCAAAATACAAGTTTTCAGCGGCCGAATTTTCATTCCAAGATATCAATTGTTTATCAAAGCAAACAAAGAATAAGACAAATAAGAGCAAATTGCCGATCTTAATGGCGAAAATCACAAATTAATAAAAGCTTGTGATATATTTATTTAAGTACAAAAATTCAGATGTTTCGATCCCAGTTTCGGAACCTCTTCAGTATACTTTTTGCACTTAAATAAATGTATCACAAACTTTTATTAATTTGTGATTTTTGCCCTTAAGATCGGCAGTTGACTCTTATTTACCTTATTCTTTGTTTGCTTTGATAAAGTTTCAAGAGTCTCAAAAGTCCTATAACTTTGATTTATCAATTGTTTAAACCTTTTTTACAACATGTGACAAAGTTTAGGTCTCTTATACATTATATTGCGGCGATAACGCTCTAATGTCGTTTTTAAATGTAATAATTGAGGTACGTTTTGAGATACATATATTAAGCGACGGCCTGTATGAAGTTAGCCCCCAACTTTTCAAATTTAATAATTTTGACAGTTGTGCTAATTTGTGCTAGGTTTGTGCTACATTGTGCTCGAATTATAAATTTTTAATACGAAAAATGAGCAAGAAAAATGGAAAAAACCGCTTTTTTGGTAGCTCCCCACTTTTCGATTTTCGAAATTTTTTTTATTGTGTTAGGTTGTGCTAAGTTGTACTAACATTGTGCTAAAGTAGTATCTTCGAAAAATAATCACGAAAAAAATAAAACGAAAAAAACGATTTTAGGAAAAAAAGAAGAAAAGTAAGATTTACACTCGTATAAGTCAACCAAACGATATACAATTATATATCTGAGTTGTACTAGCCTAGTACAAGTCAGGACAAGTTTCAGTTTCACCAGCACAAGAATCTAAAAGGCACTTTACTCTTGAACGCGGCCCTTCGCGCTCGCAGTCTGTCATTAATCACTACTTCTAGACTTTGTATTGACTCAGAATTGCATATCTGAGTTGTGCTAGGCTAGCACAAGTTTCAGTTTCGTCAGCACAAGAATCTAAAGAGCACTTTACTCTTGACCACGGCCCTTCGCGCTCGCAATCTATGCCATTAATTACTATTTCTAGACTTTGCATCGACTCAGAATTGCATATCTGAGTCAACGCAAAATCTAGAAGTGGTGATTAATGACAGACTGCGAGTGCCAAAGGCCGCGGTCAAGAGTAAAGTGCCCTTTAGATTCTTGTGCTGGCAAAACTGAAACTTGTGCTGACTTGTACTAGGCTAGTACAACTCAGATATATAATTGTATATCATTTGGTTGACTTATACGAATGTAAATCTTACTTTTCTTCTTTTTTGCCTAAAATCGTTCTTTTCGTTTTATTTCTTTCGTGATTATTTTTCGAAGATACTACTTTAGCACAATGTTAGCACAACTTAGCACAACCTAATACAATAAAAAAAATTTCGAAAATAGAAAAGTGGGGGGCTACCAAAAAAACGGTTTTTTCCATTTTTCTTGCTCATTTTTCGTATTAAAAATTTATAATTCGAGCACAATGTAGCACAAACCTAGCACAAATCAGCACAACTGTCAAAATTGTTAAATTCGAAAAGTGGGGGGCTACCAAAAAAACGGTTTTTTCCATTTTTCTTGCTCATTTTTCGTATTAAAAATTTATAATTCGAGCACAATGTAGCACAAACCTAGCACAAATCAGCACAACTGTCAAAATTGTTAAATTCGAAAAGTGGGGGGCTAACTTCATGCAGGCTAAGCGACGCGTCTTTAACCGTACGTAATCATGGCAAGAACGCGAGGAAACAATTATCAGTGACGTTAAGCCACACGACAAAAAGCCGCTTTTGCGGTGATAATAACGGTATATCGATTATCAACCGCTCATCTCGATATACGACCGCAAACATGGCCGTGTAGTTATATCTCTGGCATGCCATCTTAAATATCGATTTACTTGCGTGCACGATTATGTGACAGTAGGTTATCACGACTGGCTACGAAATTAACGACAACATCGACTCTGTACGTGTAACGTCCGCGGAACGAGATCGAATCGGGATCTCGGCTATTGTTGTCAATTTGAAGTCACGTCCGCGACCTGCCGCGGTGCGGATCTGCGCTTTCCAATCCGCATTTGCGGGCCGCAATACTCGCGGCTTGTAACGTGTGGATATAGCCGGCGATGCGATCAATCGTTTCGGCTTTGTTCCATCTGTACGTTTGAGAATTCGTGTTAGTCTCCGGCGCGGAGGAATTTTCCGACGACCAAACTTGTTTAAAACCGCGGTCAGTTGTGCGGCAAGAAAGTAATCGTAGCCACCGCAGTGTAGCCGTGAACGAAGGTTACAGGAAGATCGCTTGCTTACGTTCAGTTGCGCTTTTAAAGTCACGCAGAGACGCGCCAAATGGCCTGTTTTTTAATAGTAACACGATTTCAAATTTTGATTCTATGTTAAACCTTGAATTCTACAATGCAATTAGGAGTTAGCAAAGTAGGTTTAATTCTAATGATATAACTTACTCTTATTTTGACTCTGACGATGTCCGAAATTTCTTTTTTCACTTTCTTTAACGTCAAAATAGGTTCTATTATAAGCTTTAGAATATCAAAATAGGTGTTGAATGGAATAGTAAGGCTGAAAGTAGAATCAAAATTTCGACTCGGAAATTGATGAAATTATCGCAACTCCTTTTTATGCCTAGTAAGCAATAAGAGACAAGTGGTAAGCCAGTTCATAATCGCATTTGCAGAAAGTTCATGAGGAAGCCATCCTCTTTCTTTCTGGATTTTTCTCAGTGCTTTCAAATAGCAGAATACTATTGATTCATCATTCATCAACTTCAAGCTGTCCTTTTGTTTTGTCTGGGCTGAGTGTTTGAGCCGAGTTTCTTTTGAACAATGCTTTCAATTCGTTGTTTTCTATCTGGTTTGAGTGATCAGAACGTGGCTTGTCGCTGACATAGTAATCCATTTCTAAACCTTTTAAACCACAGACAGCAGCGGGCACAATATTCTCTCCGTAAATCTCACAAATCTGTCTTTAATTGTTGCAGCAGTTTCACTTCGATTAAAGTGGTAAAGCATGAAAAGATGGACTTTATCTGGTTCCATTTTGAATTACATTAAATATAACGTTTTATTCGAAATTATGTATTCTCAATCATCAATTCTGAACGAATATTGTCAGCATTCACGGAAAAAAAGATTTTACTGCCGCATCTAATCATGTTTGCTGAATTTATGGTTTATGCTGAATTTAAGTTTGCCAAAAATATTGTATATGTGTGTGTTGCTGTAACTAAAAATTTATTGCTGTAATCAAAACCTTTGCTACTACATCGATCTCATAGCTAACATGTCTACTGCAGCTATACTTTTAGACATTTATATGTTATAAAAGAGATTTAGCTACCACAGATTCTTGTTGCCGCAGCTTATTTTCTTTTTCCGTGTTTAAAAGCTGAAAGGCAATTTAAAGGAAAACAATTTACTAAGTCGCTACTACAGTCATCTATTAATGACTTTACGAACTTTTGCAAACACATAATATATTATAAAAACTAAAATATTGATTTTAGTCTTATGAGTATCGTGTACGGGAAACTTTAAAAAACTATTATTAACTGTTTATTATTATTTAGACAACTATTATTATTATACCATAAATTTTTATTTACAATTTGTTTAGTTCTCTCTTTGAATTACTGAATATGATAACCCTTTTTTCCATACATATGGTTTTTTAGAATTATGATTAGGCTGTGGATTTACTCGTCTGCCTAGTTCAGGATTACGGTTAGATATCGATGATAGCTAGCGAATGTTGACGGTATCCGGCATTGTATATCTTAAAATTAAAGCATACGTTGCTGGATACCGCATATGCATATACATACACTGAGAAAAAAGCGGTTGGATTGAAAATCGGCGGTCAGCGACCATCAAAGAAATATTGAATCTATTCAACAAAATACATGTTACAACAATAAGTTGCGTTGAAATCTATTATATCAGCGCAATTTATTGTTGCATTAACATATATTTTGTTGAAATCTACTATATCGCAATTTATTGTTGCATTAACATGTATTTTGTTGAATAGATCCAATATTTCTTTGATGGTTGCTGACCGCCGATTTGGTCAATCCAACCGCTTTTTTCTCAGTATATACATATTTCTTGTACATATAGATCTTATATAAATATATGCTGTTTTGTTTGACTATATCTGATAGAAAACATAACTACGTATATACTGAAATCTTTCTGCAAACGTTTCGTATATTTTTAAGCTTCTCTCTCAATTCAGTCGTAAAAGTACAGCAGTATTCTTCGAAATTTTCTTGAGCGCAGCAAACACACGTTCAGTATGCACGAACTATAAAACTTCAGGCAAATATTTATGCTAACAGATAGCTCGAGATGTCAATTTTTTTATCATTTTCATCACATACTGAACAGTGCTCCAATTCATTTTTGCACGTAGGAACTTTCATTGTGTAAAAGCATTTCTAACTTTGTACAAACCATATGACGTAAACTTCGCAAAAAATTGTTAGCATTTTATCGATAAAGCCATCAAGTATAGCATCCTCTTCCTACACAACGCCTTAATATGACGCCTTCACGACGTCTAAAAGACGTCCTAAAATTTTTCAGACGTCTTAAAAAGTTGTCAAAGAAACGTCTTTATAACGTCTTCAAGACGTCTTATATTCCGATTTAAAACGTCTTAAAGATATTATTGTAATGGGCTCTCTACAATAAGCTATTAGTTATATGCCGCAAGCAAATTGACTAATCACAGTCGATTATTTTCAAAAATAATTGGTTCGTTAACTTGTCTTAAAATTAATAGCTTATTGTAAAAAGCCCATAAAACGTCTTGTTTGTGTCTTTAAAATGTCTTGCGTTATTTTAGAACGTCTTAATAGTCATCTTGCTTAGGACTACTTGACCTTTATATTTATGTATATGCTACTATAAATTTCTATAATTACATATACATTACAAAAAGGGAAGGATTTTATTTGTTATCACTTATTTGCTGCAGTCAGTTGAAAATTATGATTAGAGTGTGCTCATCCATTCTGCTGAAGATTAGGATTAGATATCGATGACATAACTTTAAAACATGCCGAATAGAGATATTTGGTAATGCATGATTTAAAATTTAAAACATACGCGATATCAGAGATATCATCAACATTGGCTTGCTGTCATCGATACCTAATCCTGAGGATGAGCAAATTCACAGTCTAACTATTATTCTCAAGAACCATCTATATGGAAAAAAGGAAATTCTCACTGCATTTAAAAGTAAACTGATCAAATTATAAAAATTTACTTTAATTTAATTACAAGATAGTACACAACGCTCGCAAAGATTAAGAGATCGTTATGATATTTGTTATAGCAACAGCGTGTATAGATTTCATAGTTGATAATGTAGACAGTCATACATAGTCTTAAAAATGTCATTCAATAAACGTCATAAAGACGTCTAAAATGAAATATCTTTAAGACTCCTTTTAGAAATGTCTCTTCAAAACGTTTTGAAAATGTTCTCTTCAAGATGTTTTTATTTTAGAGGTCTTTAAGATGTCTTAAAAACATTTGAAATAAGATATTTTTAAGATGTTTTTAAGATGTTTTTGGGTAACGTCTTAAAGACATAGAAAACAAGACATCTTTTAGACGACTTTTGGTAATGTCATAAAGACTCCTTTTAGAAATGTCTCTTAAAAACGTTTTGAAAATGTTCTCTTCAAGATGTTTTTATTTTAGAAATCTTTAAGATGTCTTAAAAACGTTTGAAATAAGATATTTTTAAGATGTTTTTGGGTAACGTCTTAAAGACATAGAAAACAAGACGTCTTTTAGACGACTTTTGGTAATGTCATAAAGACATCTTTTAGACACGCGTGTTGTGTGGGTTAATTGTTATCGTTACTTTTCTTTTTCTTTTAAAGCAGATCGACGTTTCCGCCGCAGCTGACGGAATTTAGGTCAGACGCTGCAGGCCGAAGTTATGAATGCCTCAACAACTTGTTACGCTTTCCGCCGCACATGCGTATCGTCGTAAGTTACTATTATCGCGAGTATAACTATATTTTCGCAGTTCAACGCTCCCTTCTGCCCTATTTTCGGCGGTCCAGAATGACGCAATCGTTCGAATGAGACCGAACGCTCGATCGAAAGCGTTCCAATAGCAAAATCAGCTGAACGCGCTCCAACGTGACCCACGAATCTACAAGCGCAAGTCGTAGTCTAAATTCATGATTAGTATAATGAGAAGAGAGGCTTTTTAGCTCTTTCTTCTCTAAAGCCAAAACTGACTTAATTCAGGCGAAAGGTATTCCCTCAGCGAATCCCAAACTTTAAGCGTTAATGTACTATTTCTGGCAGCGCGGGAAACGCCCCTTGCATGAAAGTACGTTACAGTGTTGGCTTTAAAGCAAAAGCCTAAAGGCTCACTGCACCTATTGTGAGCCGGGGACTTACGCATGCAAACGTCGCGTGCCAAGGTGAGTCGCTTCACTGTAAATTTAAACACAGCTGCTACCGTTGCTGCTGCCGGAGTCGCGGGGAAACATTCCGTGTAGGTATAAGCGGTGACTTTGAAACCGCGCTTCGGTATCGATTAAATGCCATTCCGAATGGTTATGCCCGCGTCGGAACGCGCGCTATTCCGCCGACAATGAGCATCAAGGTCGCGGCAACATTAACATTACGTTCTTCTATCTCCAGTGTTACGTGAGCACGCGCATAATAGCTTTATAGAGCAAAATAGCGGTGATTAAATCTCGCATGAACCAGCGCGATAGCGCTAACTCCACACCCCCGCCGGATATTTCTGTCGGGAAATCGCTCCCGCGCAGATGCTATCACCTTCACCATTTATTGCTTCTTTCTTTATACAGTATGTACAATCGATCATACTCTCCTTCGAATAAACATATGCGCACTATATGCATTTGACACGTCAGTATTTGACACGTATTATAATGATTACATAAGAATTTCAACAATGAATCTATTACTAAAAATTGGCTCGACCTATTAACCCTTAAACAAGGTGGCGTCAATGGTGACCTCATAGGTATATATTTTTCAATCTGTCGTAATTTTCGTGATATGTCTGGTGAAAGTTAGATATATAGAAAAAATATTTTTTTATATATTTTATATAAATTTTTATAATTACATATTTTTTAAGTAGTATACTTATCGCCATCGACAATGTTAACGACTTTAACTTTTAAAATTTTATACATATATATACGCGAGGACATAAATACGAGCCCAATATTTTTGAATTCATACTTTTTTCTGCACATTAAAATTTATATTATGCTGAATAAATATCAATTTAGCAGAAAAAGTTTTCGTTGTATAAAACTTTTTATTGTATAAATTTACTTTTATGTGTAAAAATTTGTACACGTATATTTGTACAGCTTATTTTGTTGATTGCTACAGAATAACTGAGGAGTAGTACTTAAAAAAAACATTTATCAAAAATGTTTAATGTATAAAATGATATTTTATACAATAAACAAGATAAGTCGTAAAAATGTACAAATTTTTAGGGACAAAAACAGTCCCAAGGCAGAAACAAAAGGATAAATAACTAACCAAACCAAACTAACCTTTATCACTATGATATTAAGGTATTTTGTCAAGACACATACATTTTTTGACAAAATATGCCAATATTGCGATGATACAAGTGGGATTGATATTAGGTTAGGTTAGGTAGCAGCTGCGTGCTGCAATGTTAGGTTAGGTTAGATTTGATTAGTTTCTACAATTTGGTTCCCTGAAAAAAACTTTGTCTCCAAATTTGTATTTTTATGACTTGCTTTGTCGCCTGCTACAGAAAGAAATTGCACTTTAGGTGAAAGAAAAAGTATTTCCAAACAATTATCATTGTTCTTGTACGATAAAAAAATTTATTGATGTATAAAATAAGTTGCTATTTACCCCAATACAAATTTTAAGGATTAAAATCGCCGAAGACGATAAGTATTTATATATATTTAAAAAAAATATGATATCTCTTTCATAAAATACATAACGTGGTAATTGACGGGAGAATCCACTGAAAGCATGACCACCACCAGCTTATATCGTTTCCAAATGTGACGTTATATACAGGGTGAATATTATATACCGGAACACCTGAATATCTCGAAAACAAAGCGTTGTATAAAAAAATGTTAAATACAAAAGTTGTAGGGTTTAAAAAGATCTATTTTATGATATTAGCAGTTTGACCTTGAGTTGCGTCATAAAGATCAGGTCAAGGTCACAATGATGTTTTTAAATGGATACCCCCATTTTTTATTGTATATTCTTGTAGCTTATCTCGAGAGCTTTCCAAAACACTATACTTAAGTATTTTTTCGTTAAGTACTTTTCGAGTTAAGAGGCTTCAAAGTTACGCTCTTTAGCATTAGCGCGCGTGGATACCGTAGTGACGAGCACGAAATTGACAAGAAAAACCTATTCTCTCTTTAATTTTCCGGACACAGAACCATCTTGCCTTAATCGGCCGGATATGATTTTCCTCTTGCCTTAATCGGCCGCGCGCTAATGCTAAAGAGCGTAAATTTGAAGCCTCTTAACTCGAAAAGTACTTAACGAAAAAATACTTAGGTATAGTGTTTTGGAAAGTTCTCGAGATAAGCTACAAGAATATACAATAAAAAATGGGGGTATCAATTTAAAAACATCATTGTGACCTTGACCTGATCTTTATGACGCAACTCAAGGTCAAACTGCTAATATCATAAAATAGATCTTTTTAAACGCTACAACTTTTGTATTTAACATTTTTTTATACAACGCTTTGTTTTCGAGATATTCAGGTGTTCCGGTATATAATATTCACCCTGTATATATTGCAGCCACACAACACGGTTTACTTGCTCCACAATTATCCTAATTAATCTCCTACCTCTAACCAGCCCTGCCCCTAAGAGCCGTACACTATTAACGCCACTGCAGCAACGCGCACACACCTTCCAATCAGGGATCGGATGTCGGCACACCTACGAGACGAAAGTCCTCTCACCAGAGAGTCGCTCGCGCTACCTTCACCGCCGTCACTTATCCGATAAGCGGCTCCGCTGTGGCCGATAACGTGCGCAGTGACGTAACAACCGAGACACTCACCTTCCACCACCGTGCGGTAGGTCGACCCACTTTACCCGTGAACGACCGACCAACGAACGAACGAGCAAACCAACCAACGGGCAAACAACAAACGAACGAACGAACGAACATACGAACGAACGAACGAACGAACGTACGAACGTACCCACGTAGGAACGTATGAGCGCACAAAACAAGCCTCACGCTACGTCGACCTATCGATCTCACCGCGTCTCGATATCCCTCCTCCGGGGTGAGTGGGTGAATTTCGCCCCCAACGTGGCCGTCAAACGGTGCTCAAGCGGCGCACGTTGTTGTTGTCAGTTCACGATACATTGTATCGTCGATCTAGTCTCGTTCACTTATCCAGGGCCAAGGGCTACACCTCTTCCCTTCGAGACAGGGCAAGGACGAGTCGTCACGACGCTGCCCGCCGTCACGTGACACACACAGGTCCACCTGAGCGACCGACACAGTCACGGTCGTCGCACAGCTGACGGCCGGCAACACAATGGAACTTAACCGTGGAACAAGGTGGAACGACGTGTTCACCCGGACGGCGCGGAACGTACGCACGCGAGGGCGATGCGGCTTTCTCAAAGCAGAGGTGTATTCCTCCGGGGTGCAGAGAGCGTGAAAGACGGACGTGCAGACACGGACGAACGGGAGGGCGTACGGGCGCGTGCGAGAGGAGAAATGAGGGCGCACGCAAGCGCAGCATCGTCGTCGCCGTCGTGCTCTTCGTCGTGGTGCTAGCTAACCTCGACTCGATATCGTGCACGTCTTCTCCACCGCCGTTACGTCGTTACGTCACCTTGTACGTGTTGCGTCATCAAGGACGCGTATGCGCACGTGGTCGGATACGTAGTATGGTGGATGTGGGATCTAGAAAAGAAGACTCTGCGTGACGGAAAATCGTCGAACGGAACATGCGAGAGAGAGAGAGGGGGGAAGGAGAGAGACAGGAACGTCGATGACTGAGTGCTAATTAGAGACCAACGGTGGAAACGTTGAATCTGGGACACTGTTCTCTCTTTTCGCTCGTTCTTCTTCGTGTTTTTTGTACTTGGACAGAAATAAGCTTGTATTTATCTTTCAGAGGGAGAAGCAGGAGGAAAACTAAGAATCGTATGCGTGCATGCGTAATTAAGGGCAGCTTCTGGTTTAGGAAACTAAAAAAATAAGGGATTTTTAAAAATATTTTTCAAAGAAATTAGTAAATATATCAATATAGAGTTTTGACCAAATGTTATTTATTGTTATTTTAAGTATAAAATAATTTCTTTTATTTAAAAATAATTGAAATTTTGTCGTCTAGGTTTTTTGTGCTGTGTGCGGTGTCGTTGGATGTTTCTGACTGGCGTAGAATATTATAGTTCATCTAATAATTTGAAACAAAAATGGAAAGAAAATTTAAAAACTATATTTGAGATTTTTTAAAATATTTTTCAAAGAAATTAGTAAATATATCAATATAAAGTTTTGACCAAATGTTATTTATTGTTATTTTAAGTATAAAATAATTTCTTTTATTTAAAAAAAATTGAAATTTTATCGTCTAGGTTTTTTGTGCTGTGTGCGGTGTCGTTGGATGTTTCTGACTGGCGTAGAATATTATAGTTCATCTAATAATTTGAAACAAAAATGGAAAGAAAATTTAAAAACTATATTTGCTGAAGTATGAAATCTCTGTTATATGCAGAAAGTCGAAATTGAAGAAATGGCGGTAATTCGAATTTATAAGTAATTTTCCTCTTTCTTCTTTATTTAGAATCCCGGGAAAAATATTAATTTTGGAATTTTTCCAAAGGGCAGATTTAAAAAAGTTCACTCCCCAACAAATATAATATAATTTTTAAATTTTCGTGTCCCATACATTGCAGACTAATATACGAGCTGTAAATGTTATCCAATTACATGCGTCCAGCGACATCGCACTCAGCATAAATAAAACAACATGGATAGAATTACAATTTTTTTATAAATATTTTATATTTGAGACAGAGATAAAAAGAACGAAAATCGTCCAATAACTGATATTTATTGCAACACTCATCAGCACTCTTGCTCGAATCCCATAAAATATCAAAGTATATGAAAATTTATTGATTATTTATTAATTATTTATCGATGATTATTTATTATTTATTCATTCCTTTTTTTTAATTCTCATACACTTTAATACTCGACAACATCCACGCAAGAATACCGAAAATAAATAAAATGCCGTCTACTGGATGTAATTAGGAATAAAAAGAGTGCTAATAAACGAAATCACCTGTTGATAGCACCTTTATCGTGATACAGCCTTCTCTCTCTCGATAGAGATCTTTATCTTACTTAACGGCACATCTTGAACTTCTTTCTTTCTTTCCCTTTATGTAAATAAAACTATCTGCTTTTATTGGCACAGATAAAAAAGTGAAGAATATAATACAAATAAAATACAGCGATATGTGCGAGATATCAGATTTTTTCTTGGTGTATTTATAAGCATTCCAAATGTTCCAGAGCGAGATAACGCTGCGACTTCAAAGCGTTATCTCGGTATAGATTTAACCTTATAGATACCGCGTATGGCATTTCGTGTTAACTTAAAACCCACATCGGCTCACCATGAATTATGTATGACTGCTGAGGAGAACAACGTGTATTCCGTAGTTTCCCAAAGCTACCTGGAAGGACATTCGTGAAACTCCATTTCATTATTTACACGAGAAGCCTCCCGGTCTCGACGGAATTCCCGACTTTCCTGAGAAACTCTTCTATTCTTTCAGAAAACTCAGGCTTCGTGCCTACAAAATGTGTGGAGTGTGTTTAGACATTTCGAGCTGTAATCTAGGAAGATAAAAATAAATATCACAAAAGACTCCATAATGTATAACGTAGTAGAAACGATGCGAGTTGACGGAGCTCGTAAGCGAAACATCACACGTTCCATTGCTCTTCCTCGTAGTCTTCATCTCTCTGCCGAGATGACGAATGGCGTTGACTTCGATAATAGCCGAGTCATTGGCTGCATTTTCGTGGCCGACTAAGCGCCTCGTCGACGATCGATTGACGATTGCACGTGACAACAGCACCTCTGACGTTCAACGACTGAACGATGAAAACAACAAGCGAAGGTGAAACGACCTAAAGGAGGAGAAGGTGATCGATGAAAAACACTCAGTCTACCAGGTCCGTTCTCCCACGTGTAAATAGTTCGTCACGGTCAGTTCATTCACGACGAAATCGAAGCGATTATCAGACACGTCGGGGCGCTGCGGATTGAGACAGGGTGGTTTGTACAATCACGCGGGATTGCATGTTACGCGCGTGTTAAAAGTTACAGCTTTAGATATTTTCACGTCATGGAACCGAGACACGAAGGAGCGCTCCGCGATGCCAGAGGACGAAACGGAAAGGAATAATTTGAAATTCGCGCGAAGAGCGTACGAGACAAGATTCTCTTTGAATACAGTAAAAATCTACGAGGACTCTCGTTTCAGGCGATATCCTTGTTATCGAGGTACAAGCAGAGCCCTCATCATCCCCCGCGAGCTCTTCCGCAAGTCGCTCCTCGCTGACTCGCGGCCGATAAAATCGCGTTCCCGCCAGAATTACCAACCCCTGTGCCACGAAATCGGGGTAGCCGAGGAGGGTCGGAAGGCGGAGGGACACGCGGAGGGTGGTTCGCGGAGGGTGAATTCGCCTGCGCGGGAGCCTTCCGTGCTTTGGAGGCTCGCCACAGGATGGCGACGCTTCTCACGGCACAGGAAGTGGCTTCGACCCCTGCTAAGGGCCAAGGGCGAATCGGCCAATCGTGGAAGGAGCGAGGCCGTAGTTTCTAGAATTCAACGGCTACGACCGCCATTTTCAGTTGTCCCTCCCAGTTCCCTCGCTGATCAACAGCTCTCCTTTGTCCGGCCGGTCACGATTTCGCCGGGGATCGCGTTGCGCAACGGCGACGGACGCATTAATGCAGATGCACGACGGTTGCGCGGCGCGAAAGCCGCAGACGGACAGACAGACAGACAGACAGGCAGGCGGGCAGACAGGATGGATGTCGCGGTCGCCGCGATGACGGGGACAATTCGGCGAACGCCGCGATCCACGACTCGACAAACGCCGACCGACGTGGGCGCTCAACTCTTTACAGGCCGCGATACCACAGAATGGGAAAGTGAAAGTTGGAAATATTGGGGATGGAAATGGAAAGTTTGAAATGTTGGAAATAAAAATGGGAAATGTGGAAAATCCTTCTCGCGGGACAACAAATTAAATGTCGCGCAATATTAACATTTCAATGGCAAATGAACCTCTTAGAAACCGATTGATTGCAAACTGGGCGCTTTCAGTGTTAAAAAATCAAGCACTAACCGCGTTTGAGCTCTAAAAAAAATTAAGAAAGTTACAAAAAGTAAAGTTTCTGAGAGACCCAAGTGGCAAGTATATTTGACAATCACTGAACAAATTAACAGATCGTTGGTCGATTACTTGAAGCATCACAACGAAGTCTGTTATTTTTCACCAATTATTTTTTATATTAGTTTACATTGGCATATTGTTGATTTATCGCTCTCAATATTGCCATTGCAGTCTCTGGCTTCGTATTCGCTCGTGCAAATGTACACCTATATTAAAATATATAAATAAATATTTATATCGGTCAAACATATAGCCAGTCGGATAAAAAAAACAAGTGAACAAATATTGTGAAACTTCCATGGAAGGGCGACACTCGTCCGACAACGACGAAGTTTTATTTTGATAATATTGCGCTAATTAAACTTTCATTTGCCGCATCTCATTCGTATGTCCCGGGGAGATCAAACTTACCCCGTCGGGACAGCGTCGAGTTTCTCGAAAACGAGAAGCATCGACACGGAAATCGCGAAGCCGACGAGCCGGCCACGCACCCCTGCGTCGCTCGTCCGTCGCCTCAATTATGCAAATCCACTGCTATAGAACAACGAATACGGCAACACGAAAAAAAAACGCGATTTACATATTGCGAAAATATGCATGCCATGGAGATGTAAATTGTATGACTATGCAAGTGGCGGCGGCGACGGCGGCCAGAGAAGCGTTTGCGACGAGAAAGGAAAAACGCAATCGAGGAACCAAGAAAATGCAGTCGCGGACAAAAGTGCGTCCAAGCCCGTAGGAGAGGCTGATCGCGACAAAGACTCAACAAGACTCTTCAGTTTGCACAAGACTCCGCAGTTGAACGACTGATTTAGCAATTGGTCCTAACAAAATCCCGCAAACCAGAAATCTCCGAAAGAAGCTCAAAATTGTAAGATGTCCTGTGAAAGTGATTCTCAGTGCAGACGTACCTACTTCCATCCTTTTATCCGTAACATCTGTTCTTGGCACATAGTGTCAAATTTCTATGATCGAATTTCACGGCAAGTCAAATTACTAGTAACTCAATCAATTACGAGCGAGCAGACGGGCTACACTGGGAAAAACGTTTAGTGTTTATAACTGTAATTGCAGTGAAGGATTTGTAACCAGGACTTTGTAGTGTTAAGATAAGCTTATATTATATGCACGGGGAGAATTCTATAGTAAAAATTACTACAAAATTTTGTAAACGAGGAACAGATGGACATTCTACAATAATTGACTGTGTTTTCACTTTATACATGCACGAAAAAAGAACTTATTTAATGCACGGAAGAAACAACTTACTTAGTGTAACTGGATTTTTTGTTACTTTGAGGGTAAATGAAAACGGTTATAAGAACAGAAAGGTTTCTGTTTCGACTGTTTTCAGCTGACTATTGCTCTCAGTTACCTCAATCGAGTTTTAATGCAACTGAATGTTCAGACAAATGTTTTCCATTACAACAAACAGAGGTATTATTTTTCGTTTTCCCGAGTTTCTTTTCTGTTTTACTCAGTGTCACTCAGTTATCCTAAATTTTACACGTTATGTTTACACGTGCTACTCATATTTCAGGAACTAAAATATATTGTTGAGAAAATTTGCTATGTTTCTCATACTGACAGATTACTCCCGCACTGCTACACGAAAAAAAATTTGATTAACCAGAAATCTTGTTTGGTTAGCCAGAATCTTGTTAACTTGAACAGAATTCTGGCAACTTCAATCGGAATTCTGGTTCGTTCATATTTCACTAGACATTCGGCTGATCCAACCTAAAATTTTTCTCCATGTAAAGAAAAACAGTAAAATCAAAAAGAAATTAGATAAAAAACACTGCAATACATTCTCTTTGTATGCACATTGCTACCATTATTTTTTCGTTAGAACAACTGAAATGCAGTGCAGTTGGCGCCGGAAATAACTGTAATTTCAACGACTAACTTTTTTCCTGTCCTCGATGATTCGAGGACGCAACCTCGCTCCAATCACCAGGGGAACTGATAATTCCGGCGCGACACCCACGCCGTGCGTCATCGATTTCCCTCGCGGGCGGGTCTCGATCCTGATGCGATCCTGACGCAATCATGAACGAACGAGGTCGCGACGGTGCGGCGCGGCGCGTATCAATCGGGCCGCGCACACGGCGTTATCAGTATTATTAGCGGGCGCGGTAGCAGGAAAGAGACAGAGGGGCCGGGAGGGAGGGAGGAAGGGGGAGAAAGAGAGAGCTGCGTCGCGCCAGCGAGGCCGCGCTACGTGATCGTGACGAGGCGACACGACGCAACGCGATCGCACACCATGGCAGGCACATGCGATCCTGATGACGCGGCGGCTGCCAGCGTCGACGGCGTCTGCGTGGCGACAGCTGGGCGTGCCATCTTGCACGTCTGCGTCCACTGCCCATGGTATCAGGCGAGCATGAACGCGGCCGCCACCAAAGAGACACACGGCCGGGAGGAATTACCACATCGTCGCTTAGGCAGCAGGCCTGTCCAACTGGCTCGTCATCGGGACGCGCCACCTCCTCGTTCACTGGCTGCCATCTAGGCGCGTTATCGCTCTTCGCGCACGAAGATGTATGAGAAAGTCGCGGCTCGCCTACGTGGACACGCGACAGCGTGGATCGAGGTCGATACGACACTGGCGAGTCGTGGCCGAGACATTGCTGGCGCAATGAGCATGTATCGCGCCACGCGTTTTGCGCCAATTGCATTCCTCAAGGTCGCGACTCGACGCGAATCGTACCGACTCACCGTGCCGATCTCGATACCTCGGCCGAGGGGCATCGCGAAAACGAGATAGTTCTGGAGAGGAAAGTGAACTCTCGACGAAGGCGTAATGAGACCGCGCGTACTACCGTGTTACGTGTACCGTAAACGTCGGTTAGTTCAGTGATACGAAAGAGGGACGACGAGAGTTGCCCTCGACTGGGAGAGACTGGGAGAGACTGGGAGACAGAGGGGTGGGAGGAAACGGCGCTGGAAAGGAGTGCGACCTCCTCGTGGGGATCGTTAGTACCAAACCAGTGCTGCCACGCGGGAGAGAGCCGCGCTCTCTCCCTACCGCTCTCTCTATCGTGTACTGTAGAAACGAGGAGAGGGCCTACGTTAGAACAAGGTCGCAGGAACGACAAGAAGTCGTCCGGAGCGCCGTGCAATCGACTGGTCGTCCTACGGATAGCTGATTAAGGTCGGCTATCCGCGGTTCCCCTCGCTTCGTCGTGGAGGGAGGTTCCGAAGCGACCGACGAGAGAAAGAGTGAGTCGCGGCGCTTATCGGCGTCGAAGAGCAGTTAACGCGTCGAATACCGCCGACGATCGCTGATGACCCACTGTTAAATATTGGAGGGTCAAATTTAAACCCATTTCTTGAGTTAAATAATATTTAGTTAGTTTTAACTGATGTAATGGATATAATGCATTTTAATAATCATATTATGACATCTGGAGTGAATTTAGTTTGTATCTGAGTCACTTCCAGCTCAAAACTCAAAAAATCAATTTTTTGGATTTTCGAACTTCCAGTAAGGAAGTTCCTTTGACAGAAACTTTATTAGTCAACTTGTAAAAGTTGCGTCCATTACGAATGACTCACATTTGTCAAATGACGGAATAGAAATACGAAAAAATGATCAAAATTTGCTGGAAGCAATATCATGTATACAGAGAAAATATCCTAATAAAAATTACAATAGAATTTTTGTAATCTTGGACTATGCAAAATTATAATCTTAATAATTAACTCGATACAATATATTTGGCAGCGTAAGTATAATTTTAAAAAATTGTACAGTTTCCATCATTGATTGTCTTACGTCATGATAATCATGTGTATCAAAATTTACTATTTTAACACAAAACATGTGTTTAAAAAAACAATCACATCTAATCAACCCATTTAAAACAATATTAAGTCATTTTTTACTAAAACAAAGGTTACATTAACGTGCACATAATAAAAAATAAACTAAATTTTAGTCAAATTTAATACATTTCTTAAGTTAAATTATTTAACTCCATTACGTTAGTTAAATTAACGACATACTTAGTAGGAGTAGTGGCGACTTATAGGAATGGTTAAAAATAAATAAATTGAGTATAATTTGACAATACGGATTTAACAGTGCCGCTGCTACAATACCAGGATGTCTCGTTAATTAGCGCGTAAAAGAACCGCGCTGTGAAGAAATGACTGCCGACAGAGAGGCGATCGAATGATCCAAGGAGAGTGATATGTCGAAAATTGCATTCGTTATATAACGATAGCGTGTTCAATATCCAGGTGGATAGGCATGCATAAAGGATCTTACTGCAATTCGTTCAAAAATGGACAAAATCTTATGATTGTTTCTCATCAAGAAGATTACAAAAAAAGTATAATAATTGAAGTTAGAAACATAGTTGTATAGTCAAAATTAGATCAGTTCAAAGATCTAAAAAAGGGATTTTTTGAATTTTGGACTGGAAATGACTCAAATATGAACTAAATTGACTGTAGATGTTATAGTATGATTGTTAAAATATATTATCGAGTAGTTTCGAAGGTTATTTCGTTTTAAAAGCGCGGTTATGTGACATGGAAAGCAACGCGCTTTTAAAGTCATGTGACCGCGCTTTTGGAACGTAATAACTCCTAAAATGCTTGATAATGCATTTTAATAATCATATTATGACATCTGGAGTGAATTTAGTTTGTATTTGAGTCACTTCCAGCTCAAAACTCAAAAAATCAATTTTTTGGATCTTCGAACTTCCAGTAAGGAAGTTCCTTTGACAGCAACTTTATTAGTCAACTTATAAAAGTTGCGTCCATTACAAATGATTCACATGGCACTCACATTTGTCAAATGACGGAATAGAAATACGAAAAAATGATCAAAATTTGCTGGAAGCAATATCATGTATACAGAGAAAATATTCTAATAAAAATTACAACAGAATTTTTGTAATCTTGGACTATGCAAAATTATAATCGAAACTTAATAATTAACTCGATACAGTATATTTGGCAGCGTAAATATAATTTAAAAAAATTGTACAGTTTCCATCATTGATTGTCTTACGTCATGATAATCGTGAAAGTCTATCTGGACGTATCTTTAGTAGAACTTTTGAATAATCAAGCGAAATCAGTGGAGTGCTTGATGTATGAATTATAGAACCAAGATAACGATAAGATAAGAGTTGAAAATATGTAAAACTCTGAAGTAATCGGACTAAATGGAGGAGAAGCTACGTAAAGTTGTGTGGAAGTACTTCTATGATATATGTAGAAGTATTCTCGCGAAGTAAAATCTTAAATCCAAAAATCCAAAAATGGAACATATAGATTAGTTGTTAGAACGAGTGACGTGTGTGACTTCCGCGAATAATCTTTATATTCTTGTCTCTCTCTCTCTAGTGGAAAAATTGATTTGAAACACAATCTCGACACGGAGCCAAAAAGGTCGATCGGCTTTATATCGAAGGGATAGTACGTCTGTCTGCTAATTTTATAGCCAGAGTTAAGGTTGACGTGCAGCGTCGCTAAATGTAGGCGAGCGATTGAACTTTCGAAAGCAAGCGCCTCCTAATATAGGACAGCGTCGTGAAAAATTGATCAAACTGAAAATATTACGGTCTTCCGTTCCGCCAAGATACGCGTATAGTTTAACAGCCCTATTTTCGCGGACGTCGTCCCATCGTCGTCCGTAAAACGTCCGTCCGAACTGTACCTCGTGAAATGGAAAATAATTCCCGACGACATACTAAAAAAGCGCATGTATCGCGGCCGCGATCGATACTCATCGACAAAGAAATTCGCGGCGTGTGCGATTCGCGACCTATTTCAGCGGCGGCGGTGGCGGTTCGTATCGCGAATAAACGAACGAACGGACAAACGTACGTGCGGTTGCACGATTCGACGAGCCGCGACTGCCGCTCGCGCGCAGCGCATAAAAAAGTGCACGCCGCGCTCGCTCGCGTTCGTTAATGCCGAGAGGTCGACGCTCGGGAGAGCGAGAGGGAAAGAGTAGGAAAGAGAGATAGAGAGAGAGAGAGAGAGAGAAAGAGAGAAAGAGAGACCGGAAGCGCAAGTTTTGAGACCAAAGCGGCCGACTTACGCATCGGTTTACGGTATTTTTCACATGACTACGCTATTACAGCTAGCAGAGATTTCCGGCGGTTGCAACTTGATCAAACGGCTGGAGTGTCAGTGACCCCGAGAGCGCGAGGTCGGTCGGTTGCAGTAGGAAAACGTGGAACCGCTGCGCTGCGCGAGTAGATATCGATTTGTCTGTGTCTGTGTTCGGTGCGGCGGAAAAAAAGGAAGTTGGCCGGCCTCCTGACGTTCGCCGATATCGTCCCGCAGTTCGCGCTGACGTGCCGTTTACTCACTTCGACGGGACCTCCTTGTTCCTGCCACCTCCTCCTCAAGGCGAGCTCTACCTCCTCGAGGTTTACCTCCTTCGCGCCTTCTTCTCGTCGTCTCGGGCTCGCGCCCGATCGGGAGGGTCGAAACGGGCGCGGGATCCGCACCCTTACGCCTTGCGAATTTGATTCGCTGAAAATATCTCGTGCTCTCCGACCGTTGGGTTACCTCGCGTTTCAATTTTTCACCGTATCTTAAATAAAATTCCGAACCCGCAATTGAGTTTGCGAGAGTAGCGCGAGAATTATAGAATAGCGAGACGTTTTATGCTTAACTCTTCATTAGGCGTGTGTTCGCAGGTGTAATTTCAACGTTATACAGAGCGGCCCAGCATAAGGAGAACACGTAAATATTACTGCAGAAGACAGGATGAATCGCATAATTAGATCTTGTGCTGCTATCGCGTCAGAAACAATTGAAGGAGCATCACAATCCGCGATTGCTCGTTTTAAAAAGTGTATTGCTGCCGATGGATATCACTTTGAGCATTTCCAATAACATGAACAGTAAGTTCGTACATCACCGTAATACTGTTTCGGAATTTGACTATTTTTTTATGTTCAGGATCTTCTCAGTCATAACTCAAACATGCTTTAATGCATTTTAACATCCGCTACAAGAAAGAAAAATCTGCAAAAGAAACACATGCTTTCCTACAAAAAATATTAAGAAATGCGAAAAGAATGATCGCAAAGAAATGTTCCTTAGACGACATTCCTTTTTCCAAATAATTCAAATTGTACTCTAAACATTTTTCGTATCATTCGTATCATCAAAAACAAAGAAAAGGTTTAAATGTTCTCCTTATGCTGAAACACCCTGTTATAACACTAATGAAAGACACATCGTTTCTTTGTAATAATGTATAATCTACTTGTAGTCTTTTGTTTAAGGTAAAGGTATCAATTCCAGAACACATACTTAATACTGGATATTATTTTCGTCTTTAAATATGAATATTTAAACTTTCAACAAAGAATATATTTACATACTCAATACTTGTACATTGATATTTTATATTGAAAGTTTAAATATTTGTATCTAAAGCCAAACAAGAAATGTGTCCAAGATTAGGTACATGTTCGGGCCTTGGTACTTTTACCTTATGTGTATTTTGGGAAGAAATATGCATCTTGACAGAACAAACACGTACAGTAGTAGGTCAGACGTCTAAAGTAAGCTAAAAAAAACTATTGTCTATTGAAGGATTAAAAAAGTAATAACTCCAGCGCATTATTTCGTATTGTTACGTAAGAATGTCGCGATTACCGATGTAGTTTAGTCCTGAAAATGAACGCGACGTATACTATTCAGGAATATGAACACACATAATGAACTCCAATTACTTCAAAAAGATAAGCTTATTGACTTCTGGATGAAATTAGGTTAAGCATTACAGACAGCTGCTATTGTCCAAGTTTGAAAGTAAATTTTATTGCCTCCCGGAAAGTTTTCATAGCTATAAAGTCCCGAATACGACGTCGTCGCACGGCATGCCATAACCATAAAGCGGAACCCCCTCTTCACCTACCCACCGACTTACCATGGCATTACAACATCGAAGAGATCGTTTGCCCCGTCCAGCGCGAAATAACCGAATCAATCGAGCGCGCCGCCGAATATGCCAGCCTTTCACGAGTTTTCACGCGAATTTAGGTATAAGTGAAAGCTCCTTTCTCCCTCACTCGATATCTTCCAAATCGAAATTTTGACCCTAGCTTCGATCTTAATATTCCATTTAACATCTACTTTGATATTCTGAAGCCTATGTCAACCTTTATTAATTTTATTTAATCTACTAGCTTTATACCTTTTCAAAACCTACAAGTGGCATTTCATGCTTTCTGCCATTTGGAGGCTCTAAGTAGGACTTCAGTTTTTATATAATTTTCATATCATTAAGCGTTCATTGTGTATACACTGATCCTTTAGAATACAGAGATGTTAAAGAGTTCAGGTCGAAAGTAGGGCTAAAATTTCGACTCGAATTTGTATCATTCCTTGCTTCGATCTTAATATTCCATTTAACATCTACTTTGATATTCTGAAGCCTATGTCAACCTTCATTAATTTTATTTAATCTACTAGCTTTATACCTTTTCAAAACCTACAAGTGGCATTTCATGCTTTCTGCCATTTGGAGGCTCTTAGTAGGACTTCAGTTTTTATATAATTTTCATATCATTAAGCGTTCATTGTGTATACACTGATCCTTTAGAATACAGAGATGTTAAAGAGTTCAGGTCGAAAGTAGGGCTAAAATTTCGACTCGAATTTGTATCATTCCTTGCTTCGATCTTAATATTCCATTTAACATCTACTTTGATATTCTGAAGCCTATGTCAACCTTCATTAATTTTATTTAATCTACTAGCTTTATACCTTTTCAAAACCTACAAGTGGCATTTCATGCTTTCTGCCATTTGGAGGCTCTTAGTAGGACTTCAGTTTTTATATAATTTTCATATCATTAAGCGTTCATTGTGTATACACTGATCCTTTAGAATACAGAGATGTTAAAGAGTTCAGGTCGAAAGTAGGGCTAAAATTTCGACTCGAATTTGTATCATTCCTTGCTTCGATCTTAATATTCCATTTAACATCTACTTTGATATTCTGAAGCCTATGTCAACCTTCATTAATTTTATTTAATCTACTAGCTTTATACCTTTTCAAAACCTACAAGTGGCATTTCATGCTTTCTGCCATTTGGAGGCTCTTAGTAGGACTTCAGTTTTTATATAATTTTCATATCATTAAGCGTTCATTGTGTATACACTGATCCTTTAGAATACAGAGATGTTAAAGAGTTCAGGTCGAAAGTAGGGCTAAAATTTCGACTCGAATTTGTATCATTCCTTGCTTCGATCTTAATATTCCATTTAACATCTACTTTGATATTCTGAAGCCTATGTCAACCTTCATTAATTTTATTTAATCTACTAGCTTTATACCTTTTCAAAACCTACAAGTGGCATTTCATGCTTTCTGCCATTTGGAGGCTCTTAGTAGGACTTCAGTTTTTATATAATTTTCATATCATTAAGCGTTCATTGTGTATACACTGATCCTTTAGAATACAGAGATGTTAAAGAGTTCAGGTCGAAAGTAGGGCTAAAATTTCGACTCGAATTTGTATCATTCCTTGCTTCGATCTTAATATTCCATTTAACATCTACTTTGATATTCTGAAGCCTATGTCAACCTTCATTAATTTTATTTAATCTACTAGCTTTATACCTTTTCAAAACCTACAAGTGGCATTTCATGCTTTCTGCCATTTGGAGGCTCTTAGTAGGACTTCAGTTTTTATATAATTTTCATATCATTAAGCGTTCATTGTGTATACACTGATCCTTTAGAATACAGAGATGTTAAAGAGTTCAGGTCGAAAGTAGGGCTAAAATTTCGACTCGAATTTGTATCATTCCTTGCTTCGATCTTAATATTCCATTTAACATCTACTTTGATATTCTGAAGCCTATGTCAACCTTCATTAATTTTATTTAATCTACTAGCTTTATACCTTTTCAAAACCTACAAGTGGCATTTCATGCTTTCTGCCATTTGGAGGCTCTTAGTAGGACTTCAGTTTTTATATAATTTTCATATCATTAAGCGTTCATTGTGTATACACTGATCCTTTAGAATACAGAGATGTTAAAGAGTTCAGGTCGAAAGTAGGGCTAAAATTTCGACTCGAATTTGTATCATTCCTTGCTTCGATCTTAATATTCCATTTAACATCTACTTTGATATTCTGAAGCCTATGTCAACCTTCATTAATTTTATTTAATCTACTAGCTTTATACCTTTTCAAAACCTACAAGTGGCATTTCATGCTTTCTGCCATTTGGAGGCTCTTAGTAGGACTTCAGTTTTTATATAATTTTCATATCATTAAGCGTTCATTGTGTATACACTGATCCTTTAGAATACAGAGATGTCAAAGAGTTCAGGTCGAAAGTAGGACTAAAATTTCGACTCGAATTTGCATCATTCCGGATCGAACCGATTGAACGATGATTTTCGATAGAACTTCTTCCACTGATTGTTGACTACGTCGAGAACTTTTTAAGCGAAAAGGATACAATACGCACGACGTGAACAATTTCCGATTTAGGAGAATTCGTGATCGACGAAGGTGACACTTGCCGAGGACGAAGGCGAGCGCGATCAAAACTGATCTGGCGAGACGCGCGAACCGAGGAAAGTCTTAATGAAGATCCGTGGGAAGCGCAGCAGAAACGCATCCGTCATTGCCCGACCACGGCGGCGTCCAGGCGGCACGATTGAGATTTCTGCGAGCAGGTGGTCCCCCGTAATAAATCGTATTGTAAGCGATCCCCTTGGGCAGCCACCTGCGAATCGATATCTCGACCGGTCCAAAGCGGCCCCGACATGCAAATTCGGGGAGAATCACAGGAGGAAAGGGAGTCTAGCTCTCTTCCTGTCGCTCCACCAGCCTGTTGTCCCTCCCTCCCTCTCTCGCGCCTTTTTTCTCCCCAATCCACCCCACACCGGCCTCGCCAACACAAAGGGAACTCTTCGGCCCGTTAGAATGTCACCACGAGGATACCTTCCGGTGCACTTTTTCTTTCTTTTCTTTTTAAGGAACCTCGCACTTGACGAAATTGATTTGTTGCACGTTTCAAGAATCTCAGACCGGTATTTATAGTTATGAATTATTTGCAATCTTTATGATGAATAAAGATATAATTAACCTCAATCTGACACACTGTACCCCTCTCGATTTTTAATCTTGAATTATCTGCAAACCAGTGGAATGAGGATTTTCGGTTCACGCGCCAAAACAAGTTATGGTTAATTAGGTATATGAAATTTAAACATTGTTTTAAACCACTTTAATTGCCTGTCGTAAAAAGCAAAATTGCTATCATTTTTTATACCAATGTGCCAGATTAAGATGTCAAAACATAAAATCTTTGTAATAATTTTAATAAAACCCGCATTTATAATAGATTAGTATTGTACAAAAACTTGAAACTATTAATGATTTTATTTGCCTCTAGATTGAAAGAATAATGTCATTTCGTATACTTAAATAATAATTTTTTTAACAAACTGAAATATGTAATATTTTTTTCTTAAAGGTTTAAAAATATTGATAACAAAATTCTAAAATGTTAAATTCTTAAATTTATTTTCAAATAAATTACGAATTTCTGTAAACTCATATTTTCATTACGTTTCTCTTTATATCCTTTTGATAAAATGAAATTAATAAAATGATAAAAAATCATAAAATGAAACTTAAGTGAATATTTACTTCTGTACATAATTCTATTTTATAGGCTCGTTTATAGGCTTGTTTAAAGTACATTTATTATTTTCCATAGATTTTTATTAGTACTTTTACAGAATGTAAATAAGTATGGATGAAAACGATCTCAGTATGCCAAATTGAAGTGCCCAATATATGCGCCATATGATGGTTATAATTCTTATATATAGATTAATGAATAATAATCAAAGATTCATGAAGCTATATGTATGTCAAATATTCCGACAAAAACTATGTATACCGGTCTTAAATCTGTATTCAAGCTTCGTTTCCCACGCTATATCTAATCGTTTAATTACGAGTTTTCTTCGTCTTATGACAAATTGTTTATAATAATATTTCAGGTTGAAAGTTTCGGATAATTTCATGATGTCAAGTACACGACATAAGAATATTGAGGTATATTAAGAAAATCCCTTTATGAATTGAATTTCCATATCTCTTCAGGCTAGCATGTATATGCATGTATATGCAACGGTAATCGATAAACGCATGTTGTTAACTTTGCACAATATGCATATGACCATGCATGTTATTGGTAGGAATTAATCACATAATCATATATTTGTCCATCTTTATAACACTGACGGCGATAATCAATGGTATCTGTGGGAATAATATTTCATTAATTCATCGTCATGCGCGGACACTGGGTGATCCAAGCCCGCGGCTACGAGCATTAAAATGTATGTTCGCTTGTAATTATATTAATCGCAAATCCGATATACAGGAACATCGATGAACATAATAATACTCATTTATCGCGAATAGTAATTGCGAAAGTAAGATAAATCTCGGACAACGACATATACGTCCACGGGATGAAGTAAAAGATTCAATTTGAAGCCCAAAATTATAAGAAGATGATCTATCACGGTGTCTCCTTTAACGGATAACTATACATAGAGCTATAACAAAAATGTTCTCAGTGTTGTCAACCGCATCATCATTGCACAAAATATACAGCAATTCATTAGACGAACATATTGCTTGCGCTGACAGTTAAACGGATTATTACGACAAATAAGTTCTATCCGCATCTTTCGTCTACTGTATACCTGAGTCGAAATTTTAGCCCTGCTTTCAACTTGAACTTTCTAACAACTGTATATTCTGAAGGATCAATGCTTAATACACATATGTTTAATGCACATACAGGTTGAAATCTTACTTAATCTCTCTTACTTAGTCTCTAAGTGGCAGGAAACACACAAAATGCCACTTGTGGATTCTAAAGAGGACCTCTCAGTAAAGTTAGCATGTCAGACAGAATGAAAAGAGATTCAAATAGTACTTCAAAAGTATCAAAATAGACATTAGAGTCGAAAGTTTATTGAAGTCGAAAGTAGAATCAAAATTTATAGATAGGGATAGACTTATCTATATAGGAACCGAATATTTTTACAAAATATTGGGATGACTCGGCCAGGAAAGAATATCTTGTGCAGGAATTAGATCTTTGTCTAGCTTGATTCCTATTGGACATTTCGTCTAGCTTTTCCTAATGGGAATTAAGCTAGACAAAGATGGAATGCTTGTGAACAGTGGAAGGGGAATATATCTATCCTTCAAGTTTTGTCTTCAGAGCTCTCCTAAGAAGGTGCAGTCTATGGCTCTTATTCTTATCATCGATAAGTGTCTCTAAGTGTGACTTGTAAACTTTCTGATTGATTCAGCTACATTTAGAGACACTTTTATCGATAAAATAGAGTTGATAGAATAAGGGCCTATATATAAACCTGCATAAAAGTCTATGATTTACTGCGACCACAATGAAGACACATGAGAACGCTCGGTCTACGCTTATCGTCGATCTGGAGACAAACGATAAACTCGACTTGCACGATCATCCCGAGCAAAAATGTATCTAGTAGAGCAGATTTCAAGTCGAGTAGCTAGATAGTAATGACTAGATAAGTTTTCTAGCCAGTCACTAAATATTTCTACTCAATCTTTTGAATGTCAGGACCATCTAGTGACTATACCAATTACATAGATAGTGGGTAGATGAAAAAGAATACACAGTAACGAGATAGGAAATCATCGGTAAATCCTGAATAGAAATTGGACATCAGAACTGTCTAGTAACTGTACCAATTATAGTTACAAGTTATTTTTTTGTATCTAGCTACTAGATAATTTTTCTGGTACAGCCACTAGGAGAAGTGAGCGTTACATTCCTAGCTAGTAGCGATGTAAGACACAACTTTTCTGTGTCATTACTGGACAATCACTAGATTCAACTTTTGCTCGGGATATTTAGCGGCGGTCGTCCTTAGATGAGAACGCGCGCTGAGAAGCAAGCTGAAGTGAACAAGTGCTCTCGGTACGAGCAAGCGAGTGAAGCACACGCGAGAGCTCGCGCCGTGCAAAAGGACAAGCGACGGCAGAAAAAGAGGAGAGCCCTCGGTGGCAGCCGGTTCGGCGAGTTTTTGACCGTCTGGCGCTAACTGTTGGCCCCCGACCCACCTTCGCAGGTACCACGGTGCCGTCCCACACGTCGTCCCACTCCAACCGCGCGCGGGCCCTTTCACGGACCCTTCCCCTCCAGCCCCGGCCGCGCCGGACGCCCACAATTCGCAACCTCGAGCCCCGTGATTTACGACACTCGCGTGCAACCACGTATACGCGGACGACTAATTCCGCGCCCCGCGCCGACTTCCCGAATCGGACTTCGCTCGAAGAATCAGCGCGCGCTGAGGAAGAAGGAACGAATGTCGCTCTCCAAGTCGGAATTTTAGAACCTTTCCTGAATTTTCCAACATCTGTATAATCTGATGAATCAGTGTTTAATTCATATTAGTATTATCATATTATAGTATTATAATTCATATTAGTATTAATAATATTAATTATGTATTAATAATATAATTCATATCAGCATATCAGTGTGTGCTTAATACGCATGGAAATTAAAGTCATACTTATTTTAAATGGCAAAAAGAACCGTATAAAATGCCATTTGTGAGTTCTACAGAGGACATGGGTAAAGCTAGTGCGTTGAATAGAATCAAAAAAGTTTAATATAGGTTTCAGAATATCAAAGTAGGTGTTGAATCGAATATTGAGGTCGAAAGTAGAACCAAAATTTCGATTTAGAGGAACCCGAGAAAAGAACCTGAATCAAAATTTTAACCGTATTTTCGCGCGCGCGCAACCTGAACTTTCCAATATTCTAAAAGATCAATGTGTATCTCTAATATATATGGAAATTGAAGTTTTGTTTAGCATCTCTAAGTGGCAGGAAACGTAGAAAATATTCTTTGTAAATTCTAAGAAATCATCTTGGCAAAGCTAGTAAGTTATATAAAATCAAAAAAGGTTGATGTAGTATCAACCTCAGCCAACTTCATAGTATCAAAGTAAGTGTTAATGGAATATCAAGGTCGAAAGTATGATCAAAATTTCTACTTAGATATCGTCGAGGAGCAAACAGAGAGAAAGAGAAAGTGGGAAGGAAGAGAACAGAAAGGGAAAGAAACTTCCTCCCATAAAATTCCACATATGAAGGAGTAGAAGCGAAAGCTCGCGTTCTTCACTTTTCATAAATCGTAAATCTGAAGAGCCTCCTCGAGCCTGCGACTTCTCGTATTCTCTCTTTAGACAGTTACAAAACCCTTTCCGTCGTGCCCCACGTTCAACGATAAATACGAGACGTGAGTGTACTACCGGTGAATTTACAGGTTAAGAAAGCGCTCTGGATGGACAGGTTTTACGTCTCGGGCACGAATGAAACGCGCGTGGCACGAACACCGCGACAGTCGCGATTCACGTCGTAATCCGCGCCATCGTCGCGGGGGCGCAAAATTATTCGCCCGATTGCAGAAATACGGGCTCTCCGGCGGCTTTCAGCTGCTCGATAAATCAGCCCGATATGTGACTCACACGTGGGTTAACGTTAACGCGCGAGAAACGTGTGGAACCTTTGCGCGGAACGTTGCACCGAGAGCGCGAAGATACGCGACGCTAAGTCGTCCTCCACGTGCGTGCGCGCGCGCGCGTGTGTGTGTGTGTGTGTGTGAGCGTCGTTTAACGGGGTTTAGCGCCAAACGGTCCCGGACCCCTCGCGAAATAAATCTCAGTTATTTCGGTCCCGCATCGGCGTTGCTGCTTGCCTTCCAGTCTCCGCGTAGTCGCTCCTGCGTAGGGAAACTCGCGTAAATTTCCTCGTTAACCTTGTCCCTTCCCCGCTCTCGCCTCCTCTTTGAACTGACTAACAACTAATTTCCGGATTACAAGAAGACTGGGCGAGACCCGAGGATGATGTGCTTGGTCGTAACGCGCAGTGATACGGCTTTTATCGACGCATACATGTCAGACACGGTAATTGAAAATTTAGTCTGTCGTAGCCTCAGGAAGTATCGTCTCGCGCCACTCTTCTGATCTTTCGCGGAGAACGCATAGTGTGATATCAGCCTGACAACTCGAACGTTCATTGCCACATTCGCATGCTTATTTATACATATACACGTATATTTATTATATTGTGCGCCTGATTATAGCGCCATGATGAACGTCGCTTTGCTTTGAAGATAAGAAATAACGAATAGCGTGTAGCAGTAGATAAACTGCTGGGTGCGAATTGATTCTAGAAATTTTATGGATTTTCTGAAAGCCGCAGTACACTTGATTGAATGCAATAGGAAGGTATCTTCGGTAAATCGGAGAGTTGAAAACAATCGGCCATTTGTTCCTGACAAATTGTATCGCATATCTAATCGCAGAGTGACATTGCATTTCCCGGTCTCGACGCGTAGATATGATCTGCGGCCGCGAGGGTTCATGGTATAAGCGATCGAGAAGTTGGCCGGCAAGCGGTCTGAAGTGGGCGTTGAAAAGTGGGAGCCGCGTTTTCTGCCGCGCGGAACGAGCAATTCGACTGAAGAAAAGGTAATTCCGCACGTATGCCCGCCGCGGCGAGCCAAATTGCTCGGTTTACCAGCGAACACGCTCGGAATCCTGGATGAAACTCGCGACGAACATCATCCCGAAACAGAAAGAAAAAGGACGACGTTCGCGCCAACAGTCACCACAATGCAGTCCTGCTTTCGGCGTGAGCCTGAGAACTCGCCAATTCCTTCGTGCGCGAGCGCTAAAATTCGCGTCCATGTCCTGCCAAATCGAAATTTTAGTCTTACTTCCAACATGAATCTTTTACCTATATACTCTGAAGGATCAATGTGTATGTTTAATGTATATGGAAACCGAAATCTTACTTACAAGGAAACCCACACAAGTGTCCGCCTCCGATTTTTTGGAACTAGTAATATGTTGTACTTTAGATCAAAATAACAGATACGTTTTTTATTATATGGTTTTCGCAAGTTTAGGGGGTGAAATACTCCTTTGAAGGAAATCGGTTTTTTACATTCGAAGGGAAATATAATAAAAACTATAAGAGATAGAAAAAAATATTTTAAATAAAAGTTGAATGGTTTGGAGAGTACTTTACAGAAATTATTTTAATAATTATAATAAGAAGAAGTGATGGGGGAAATATTAACAAAACAAAACTTTTTTTTCAAATAATTTCTGTATCTATTACGTATCTAAACGTATCTAAATACGTATCTATTATTTTGATCTAAAATACAATATATTACAAGTTCATGAAAATCAGAGGCGGACATTCGTGTGTTTCCTTGTTAGTTCCTCTCTAAGGGCCATTTTCACAATTCATGGTTAGCTTTAACTATCGGTTAAGTGTCAATCGTGATTGGTTAATTCTGATCAAATACAATTAGTCAATTCCAATGGAATAACCGGTAGTTAAAGTTCACCGAAGATTATGAAAATGGTTCTAAATCGCAGAAAACCTACAAAATATCGCTCATAAATTCTAAAGAAGAATTCTCGGCAAAGTTAGCAGGCTAAATAGAATACAAAGCGATTTATATAGACTTTAGAGTGACAAAATAGGCATCAATATGGAATATTGAAGTCGAAAGTAGAATAAAATTTTCGACTTAAGCTCGCATTACCGAAATTTTATTTTAAAGAATCAGTGCATTTTTAATATACATGGAAACTGAAGTCCTACTTAACGCCTCTAAATAATAAAAAATGCAAAATGCCATTTGTAGGTTTTAAACGGAATCTTCCAATAAAGGAGAATGGGTAAAATATACCATTTTTTACCTAAGTGATAGAACTTTTCTAATGTTTATTTTCTTAGATTTTTTGACGTACTGAATTATTTGCAAACGTTAGTTTCAAACTAAATGATTGAAAGTCACGTATTCAAAAGCTATGTACATTACATAACGCATTGACGGCGAACTTAGTAATCAATTGGAACGCCAGTTATTCTACAAATATAAAAATTCTCCACCTATAGCGTTATTGAATCAAAATGCGCGCGCGTGTGTTATGTGTGTGTGTGTGTGTGTGTCTGGGTGTATATACATGCGAAACAACGCGTATACATTTATACGAGTTGCATATTATATACTAAGAGATCTAAAGAGTCAAGACCAGCAGTTTAATATTCTATAGATGTCTATGATTTCAAGAAGATAGATAAACCTACTCTAGGTTCGATGGTATTAAGTTGCACTGGATTAGATTAGCTGATGTCAGATACTTTTTATGCATATTTTCTTATATTTTTGAATATGATAAATCATTTGCAAACGTTAATTTCAATTTAAACTGAAACGGGAAAACTAAAATTGAAAATCGCATTCAAAATATCACAGTTTCGTCGAAATCTGAATAAAAACTCAAGAATACATGACATTTTCCACCTTCTTTTTCTCTTCCTTTTACTTTCTCCAAACTTTTATTCTTACTTAACTTAAGAATAAAGGTGAATAAAGGTGAAAAATATCATATATTCTTGAATTTTTATTCAGATTTCGATGAAACTGTGATACTTTGAATGCGATTTTCAATTTTAGTTTTCCCAGTTTAGTTAAACTTATAATTAAACTTATAAATAAGAAAACATGCATAAGAAAGGTTCCATCGTTTGGGACAAAAGTCTATTTTACTTATTCTCTTTTAGATAGACATGTGATTTAACTATCAGTTAACTTACCAAGAAGTTGAAACAACCAGACCTAAATAGAATTTAAATTGTGGGTTAGGCTTTAGAATATCAAAATAGGCGTCAAATCGAAAGTAGGATCAAAATATTTAACTCGGAATTACATCGAATCTTTCGTTAATGAAAGAAAAATCGCAATTGCAGCACTGACTTGAAGAAGTGTCTTAAATATCACGATCCACTTTGCCTGTATTAAAAATGACTTAAAAGAGGTATCGTAATTTTGAGCTTTCCATTGCTTAATTTTCATTCAGTAATAAATCCTTTCGTTTCTCGTTACGACTCAACAAGAGTTTTTTTTAATATATTTATATCTTCATAATATTCCTTGATAAGATCTTTATAATATGTATTATTTTTAGTTCTTCAACGCGAATCGTCCGTCTATCAGGACGTCACGAGGTGTCACGACATGTCACGACGGCGGCTTCATCGCGGTTAATAGATGCCCTCGTTCTCCGCAAATTCATCGTCATTCAAGCCCCACGGTGTTCCCTGTCACCCCTATTGCGTTTTACGTCATTGGACTTTACGGGGGTCGAAAGGGTGGCCTGAACATCCACTCTTGGGGTGCTCGACTCGGGTGTTTATCGACTGAGTCGTTTGGCGCCGGCGCTTATACTATCCTCATTTCCTCCCCTGCCCTCGTACTCCCATGTTCCTCGATACTGTCGCTGTCTGTCGCATTTAAGGCTGATATACACAAACATGCACCGTGCAAGTATCGTCTTACGACGAGATACAAATGCATCTCGGTGGGGTTGCTTCGAGAACGCATGTCTTAATGGTATCACCAACAGCCGAGGTGCAAGTCGCTATCGCGTATTTTAACGCCGCGGTATACAATATTTTGACGGCGTAAGATGTAAAAGATGATCCGCGGGGCGAAGCCAAGCATACGCCGATCGATAATGCGCGATAGCCGAGCGCCCTGAAGACGACGCCCGAATTTGTCAAGCGGAAATATCACCGGCCATGCCTTTTACTTCCCGTACGTCCTTTATATTCTTCCTTGGATCGCTTCCAGAGGTGATTTGCATCTAACGAAGCCACTTTGTTCTCGTTGCCCATGTCGTGTGACTCTCTTCCCCGGCACATAGATAACCCCGAGTCGAAATTTTGCTTTTACATTACAATTATTGGTTCGGTCAAAGTGGAAAGACCAATGAAAAATCTCAAGATACAACAACTGGTTACTGAATGCCATTTTCTCCATGTTGAGTTTTAAAAAAGATTCATTTCAGAATTAATATTCGATTGTATGTAATTAGTCCATGTATGCACACACACACACACACCTGCATTTAATCATTATTGTTAATTTCAGTCATTAATCTTGTTAAGTAAGCATTTATTGCAAGGAAGAACAATAATCTATAAAGCATCTTCCAAGTTTGACAGAATTTACGAATTTAACGAGAAACCCAAATTTCAATTCAGGTTAGCGAGACATGTAAATATCGAAAACATACAGCGGGACGGTCGTGGGAGGCCATAATCAGGGAAAAGGAATGAGCAGAAGTAGGAGGAGATGGAGAAGAATCCGAGGTCGAAACACGCGTGTATCAACGGCGTAACTACGAAAGAGTCGGACGCGTCGTTCGCGCTATTTATCCACGCGGCGTTTGCCGCAAAAAACCTGTAAAAAATGATCCGCCCGTTTACCTGCTGAACTCATTAACAAGGAGATGAGCCGGTTTTACAATGCATGAAGGTGTCATCGGAAGGGAGCGAGAGAGATTCTGCTTAAAGTTACGCCATTGAGTCTGGAGAACAGCTGGGAACTCATTAAAACCGCACAACGCCGAGTACCGCGGTTTTTCCCGGAAAAAAAGGAGAAGTTCCAGACTGGTGGGGTTGAAGAGTGTTACCGGTGGACTCCGTAAGACCCTCCAGCAGCGACCAGCGAGAGCGGATGGGAAAACACTTGTGCATATGACGGCGTGACACGTGTGACCCTACGCGCTAATCCTCACATTCGTCACACCGTCGCGCCGAACGTAATAATGAACGCATGGAATTCTTCTCGCACATTTCTCACCTCCGGATTGCTCTCGATGAACAAGATATAATATTGACAAACGTGTTAAAAAATACTTGATATTGTTTCTTCTCTTTCAAAAGCGTGCAATGCGTGAGCGCGGAGTTCTCTTCTCGAGTACCCCAGGTCGAAATTTTTATTCTATTTTCGAACTCGATACTCCATTTAACGCTTACTTTGATACTCTGAAGACGATATCGACCTTTTTTGATTCTATTCAATTTAACCTACTAACCTATTAATTTAATCTACTAACTTTAATGAGAGATCCTCTTTAATGTCTAATTTGATGTAAGTAGCAATATGTACGTTTCCTGCTGTTTAAAGACGATAGGTAGGACTTTAGTTTTTGTATGTGTATTAAACATACACTGGTCCCTCAGAATATATAGATATTAAGAAAGTGCGAGTCCCCAAAGTAGTCCCTAAAATTTCGACTCTAGTTCTTTCCTCTAGTCTCCCGAATCGAAATTTTAATCCTACTTTCGACCGCAGCATCCTATTTAACGCCTATTCTGATACTTTGGAACCTATATCAATCTTTTTTTTAGTATTTTGTGTGTTTTCTGCCATTTCAGAGACGCTAAATAAGACTTCAGTTTTCATATATATTGAACATACACTGATCCTTCAGAATATATAAGTGTTAGAAAGTTTCGGTCAAAAGGAGGGATAAAACTTCGATTAGGGATTTTCTCCTCGAGTTCCTCCGAGTTAAAATTTTGACTTTACTTTTGATCTCAACAACTCAAACAGATTTAACGCCTACTTTGATGTTCTGAAATCTATATCGATCCCTTTTGATGCTATTTAACTTACTAAATGTACCGAAAGGTTCTCTTTAGAATCTACAAGTGGCATTTTGTGTATTTCTTACTATTTAGAAGCGTTAAGTAAAATGTATGATATTTGGAACTACAATAGCATAGTAAAAAGATTATAGTTAGGAATATCTTTTTTAGTAAATGTCACCATAATGTTTGTAATATTTACAATATAAGCATAGTATAACTGACTCATGTAAAACTTTTACCAAGAATTATAATTATTTGAAATAAAAAACATAGTAAGATAGCAAATATTAAATGGTAAGAGAAATTAACTATTTTATATAGTCAATACAATTGAAATATTTTGAAAATATGGATACATATAACTATATTCTCAAAGCCTTACTATACACATAGAGTAATAAAATGGTGACTATAAATGTGTGTTCATTCTGCTATATCTTCGGTTTTGGGTGAACTATAAATATATGTTTGAGGCCAAAACAAACTATAAAATATAGTGAGATTATAGTTATTCCAACTATTTTTTTCTCTCAGTGTAGAACTTTAGAGAGAGAGAGAGAGAGAGAGAGAGTTTCTATATAACATTATATTAAACATACATCGAAGAAAAATCTTCAAAATATTCAAATGTTAAAAAGTTCAATTTAAAAACAGAGCTAAAATTTCGACTTGGACCTTTACTCGAGCAGAAGTAAAGGGAAATTGGAAAAAAGAGAATTCCTCACTCACGATTTTACAGTTTATGTTGAGTTTATGCGATTTACCTTATCTCGCTCGCACAGGTTTACATTGCTAAGGCTAAGGAATGTCAATGTAAAGTTTGCTAATTAGAATCGCAGTCTCAATAGACGATTGCGCGCAGTGAACAATGGTTTGTCGCAGTAAAACGTAATAATAGCCCGCGATGTTTTTCTAGGGAGGCACGATTTCCAAAAGGGGGAATCACGCGCGCACGGCTATCTTCATGCGCCATTGATTATGATAATCGTTCCGTTCGCGACTGCTCGTTAGCAGCTCGTTAACCTTACTCGCCGAAGAACCCTTAATTATTGCGACTCAGAGCACGGGGGAATAACGAAGGCTCGACCGCCCGCGATGATAGGACGTCCCGGAATACTGTATGCGCTAAAAATCTCGCGAGTCTCCTGAAATATGCCGCGTAGATTCCACGCTGTTTTTTACTGTTAGAATAATTGGACGAGTTTGAAATCTGAATGCTTTTTTTTCTTTGCTATTCGTATAATTGGACGAGTTTTCAATCTGGATGGCTGAAACATCTCGGAATCGATGTTTCGATCTAGCGCGAACGGAGAGCTGCTTAATTAAATAAAACTACTTAACGTACGGCATAGCTTTCCAGTTGTGAATTCCCGAAACAAAATAAAAATAACATCGCTGAATTTACAGATGTAAAATGTCACTTCGTTATTTCTCAAGCTCAGCAATTATTCTGTGTCAACTATGTTTGATCAGATCGAGATAATTGACTAGAGGAATTAATTAGCGAGCTTGTCGAGTATCGGGCTCGGTCAGTCGTGAGGAGCAAAGCAAGGAAGCACGTACACATACAAGCCCAGACGCACAAATGAAGCACGGAGTCCTGCCAGTTTTTTCCCGATTAATTCGAGCATTCTCAAAGGGGAAATGCACGCCGCAGAGATGATTCACGTCTCGCAGCTCGACCGTATTAATAACTTTACACACGGCTGAACAATATCGATCCGGAAGCCCCGCGGGCGAGTCGTCCTGGCGCAGGATAACAGGTGCTTCTCGTCCCTCCTTCTCTCTCACTCGCGTTCTCTCTCTCTCTCTCTCTCTCCTCCCGTTCCTCACTCCTTCTCTGGGCGAAGCTACATCACACGCACACAAACACACGCGCACGTACACACCACTGAATCGACCTTCGAAAGCCGAACCAGCCGAACGGCTTTGAAACAGTTCCAAACTCGCTCCTCGCGCTACCACGTGCCAATATTTACCAGGGCACCACGAAGCAGGATTTCCGCTCCCGTGGAGGGAACGCGGCCCGAGTCGGAGATGGTCGGACGAAAGGCAACGAGAAGAAAAAGGATCCCAGCAGTGGGAGGGAGAGGACACGCCGGTTCTCGCAGGATAAGCGTGCCGGAGAGAGCGCGCGCTCGGCGAAGACCGCCAAGGACAATAGAACCCTCGGCGAAGGATCAGAGGAGCAGGACGCTGGGCTGGTACGCGGGACGATGCGGCGCTTTCGTGCGCGTTGCTGATTGGAGGAACAGGGGGTGGCTCCTCGATCCGGGTCGCTCGAACGCGTCGTATGATACGTCGGCCTTAGGTTGAGCGACTTTCAATTAATTCCGCGAGTCCTCGGCCACCGGCCAGGGCTGCGACCGCGTAATCGAATTGAGAGCTCCTTTTTAACGCCGAAACGAGCGATAGCGCGGCACGACTGTCGCCGTGGCGGAAATCGTATGTATTACGTGTCTCGGTATTCCGATGCGCCGATGAAAAATTTAACAGTCAGCCGGCGGTCGATACCCCGGAGTATTATATCCAGAAAGTCTTTATAAATAAACTGGGGATCTCGGTGGAGAAAATCTCGCGCGCGCATCTTCGCGCGGCGAATGGATTTTCTCTCAAGCGCGTCCAGTTACGCTTTGCAAAATTCAGCTCACGTCAGACGTATCGTATTACCGGCGCGGAGCGCGTGTTAGCGCAAGAGAGAATCGATACGATGTTCTTTTTTCCATTCGCAGTGAACGAGGTTTCGCGTTTCATTAAATATACATATACATCTCGCGATCGAGTTTGATTAATCGCGGCCATCCGAGCTTGACTAACGCTATCCAGATAGACAGGTGAACGTAAAGTTGACAACAGCTTTATTAGTCCACTTGTGAAAGTTGCGTTTCTTATGAGTCCTTCGCATGGCACTCATATTTACTGCATAAAATGATGAAATAAAAGTACGGAAGATATATACGAGATGAATCCATATTTGCTCAAAACAATCATATCATGCAGAATGCACTGAGAGAAAAAAATAGTTGGAATAACTATAATCTCACTATATTTTATAGTTCGTTTTGGCCTCAAACATATATTTATAGTTCATCTAAACATGAAGATATAGTAGAATGAACACAGATTTATAGTCACCATCTTATTACTCTATATATATGGTAAAGCACCTTTTGGGAATATAGTTACATATACATATATTTGCCAAATATTACAATTGTATTGACTATATAAAATAGTTAATTTCTCTTACCATTCAATATTTGCTACTTTTATTTTTTATTTCAAATAATTATATTTTTTATATTACTTATATTTTACTTATATTTTATATTACTTATATTTTTTATTTCAAATAATTATAATTCTTGGTAAAAATTTTACACGGATCAGTTATACTATACTTATATTGTAAATATTACAAATATTATGGTAATATTTACTATAAAAATTATATTCCTAACTATAATCTTTTTACTATGCCATTATAGTTCCAAATATCATACATTTTTCTCTCAGTATGATGTTATTTAGATCTATAATGTAAAGTGTATCGTGAAGGTCTAATTTTTAGTAAATTTGTTGCAGCATATGAACACAAAAATCTATCTAGGCATCCAAATGGTTAGATGCATGATCGCGAATAAAAAGGTTGCCCATAATTTTTGGGGTGAGTTTGTAAGTTCTCCATCTTATCTAATGGGAGAATTCGCTTCCCAACTACAGAATGCTCCATTGAACAAGACGAATTAATTCGCAAACTCACGCCAAAAATTACAGACAACCTTTTTGTCCGTGATCGTACGCAGATTTGGCAGCAACTTTACGCGGAGAGAATTTTGTGGCAAAAAAATTACCATAGAATTTTAAATATAGTAAAATTGAAAAGAATTTATATGAAAAAATATTCTCTCCGTGTGTAGTTGATTATCAAAATAAAGGTTGCGTCCCTTATAAATGATTCATGGCACTCATACCTATCATGTAGAATGACAAAATAGAAATACGAAAAAAACAATAATAAAAACCCAAACAATTCAAGTAGGAAGAGTGATCTCTTTCTAATCAATAACTGATTATGAATTCTGATTACTGACTTTTAAATTCTGATTACTGTAGTTTCTGATCAATAGTTCTGATCAGTTTGGACGACGCTTGCTTCGCCGGTAACTGGACAACTAATTAGTTTCTGACTAGTTTCTAACCAAATTTTTTTTTTTTTACAAAATTCTGTCAAATATCACCTTCGTATTTTATATGATTCAATATAAAAATAAGATAAAACTCGTGTTTCAGAAAGTAGTTTTTTCAAATTTATTCATTACTGAGATAGTTGTAGATTTAGCTACCATTCTTTCTTGCCTATTTCCGACCAGTGATCGATCAAGAAACATCAACCAGTATTTTCCGAGTTTGTACCAAGCAAAAAACTATTCAGCATTTTTACAAATTTGACCTTATCTCTCCTAATAGGTTATTTAATAATCATTTTTTATTGATTAGTTTCTGACCAATAACTAGCCAGTATTTTCCTGTTCAGTTTCTGAATAGTAAATCCTCTAGTAAATCCTAGCCTGTTAAAGCTGGCTAGTTTCTGACAAGTGACCAGTTTTTCTTTCCAGAGAACTGTTCTACTCGGGAACATGTCATCTAAAATATAATAATGTAACTTTTCATAAATTTGTTGCGCCGTCAATGAGACAAAGAATTCACATTATTTTATGACATAAATAAAACGACCAATTGAATGCAATATACACTGAAAGAAAATTACAGTTGCTTTCGACGTCAACTATACTTTTTCGTGATTTTAACCACAAAAATAATTAGAAGAACCATCTTTCTAATAACACTTACTAAAACAATGGTTTCTCAGACTATTTTTGTGGCTAAAATCACAAAAGAGTACAGTCGTGATGGCGCAACGCCTATATCGTGTAAGGCAACAATCCTAATTATAGGCTGAATCCCAATTTCGAATTAAATTTGGCTTATCAAAAAAGTATATGGTGAAAACACGGAAAAGACTTTTATATATTCCTTTAGTTCCTTCACAATTATATTCTAACATTACACACATTCACAAACATTGTTACACGGAAAGAACAGTTGGCCCACACGTAAATCTGGTTATGCCAACCAGATTCAATAGTAAAATACAGAACGTCTAATTACGTGGTTGGTGCAACCACAGAGTAATTGCTAAGTTACTGACATTGCAGCAGTGACAGTATCTGGTTGCTCCAATCGAAGTGTACACTGAGAAAAAATATTTTAAAATTTACTTAAAACTTATTTTTGTGCGTGAGAGAGAGAGAGAAGGAAAAAAACAAGGTTTATATATATATATATATATATATATATATATATCAAACAATAAATTAAGGACCATTAGAGTTAACGCACAGATTGTATAATGCTATTA
>NW_022639496.1:1626043-1629390 GCF_010583005.1 Odontomachus brunneus
ATAACTTTATATCTCACAAATAAATTTTCAAATATTTTTTTTCTCAGTATATCTATAATGTCATCTCAATCGATTTCTAGTTCCCACGATCAGATCATGCGGAACTATATTGATGTAGTTGATGTACCAAAGTAACTGAGTCATATACAGATAATACAGATATTACAGAGTCATAGACGATAATACAGATTACCATCACACAAAGATAATTAAGGTAATGCAACTGTGCAGCTCACAACTAAATATTTCCGATCATGTGCGTAATACGTTTTTTTCTCGTGTAATATTCACTAAAAAATTAGTTACGAGTCTTTGATTTATGAAACTGCTAGTAGCATATGTTACCTACAGAGTAAAACAATGTGAATATAAACATTATTAATATAAAATTACATATCGTATAAGCCATGTAAAATACTTCCTGACCGATAATTGGCAATTACGCATGAAAATCTTCCTAACTTTCTTTTCTTACAATTTAGAACAAACTAATTTAAAGTCTAACAATTTTTTTCAAGACTATGTTAATTGCTTATATTGATACCGACAGTTCGTTTTAATGTTCGATCGACAAATTGATGTAAATGATCGACAGTTACTCTAACCTTAAATGATCAATAATTAGGATCGTTACTTTATAACATAATATATTAATGCCGCGATATTAATGTGTTACATTAATTTGCGAGCCTCTTTCATATGAATTCTATTCACGCTCCCGTATTAAACGGGAAACACACGAAAACGGTAGGCGCGCGAGCGAACGCTAATTTAAAGTCTAACAATTTTTTTCAAAACTATGTTAATTGCTTATATTGATACCGACAGTTCGTTTTAATGTTCGATCGACAAATTGATGTAAATGATCGACAGTTACTCTAACCTTAAATGATCAATAATTAGGATCGTTACTTTATAACATAATATATTAATGCCGCGATATTAATGTGTTACATTAATTTGCGAGCCTCTTTCATATGAATTCTATTCACGCTCCCGTATTAAACGGGAAACACACGAAAACGGTAGGCGTGCGAGCGAACGCAGCAAAGCAATCCGCGATGTTTAACGCAGTGTAATATTAATATCTAATTGTATATACACGCGCGAGATAATGCGTGATTACGATAATTATTACGTAATAATGTTAATAGTATAACATACGGGATCTAGTTGATAGCGCAATTCAGTTTTCTCTCGTCTGTAACTATAACGCGTCCTCATTCTTGCTGTTCCGTGCCGCAGTTCATAAACACTTATTATAAGGCACAATACAGACGCTAATCGAATGTCCATTGGCACCGAGAAAGCAAAGCAAGAAAAGTATTTCTTCCTCTGTATACACTCTGGTTGGAGCAACCAGATACTGTCACTGCTGCAGCATCGGTAAAGCACACGGAAAAAAATAATTTGCTGCAGCAGCAAACTAATTTGCTACATATGAACAGTTAAATATAATTCGCCGTGTTTTTCTTAGGAACCTATTTTCTTGCTATGATAACAAGAAAATCTGCTCCTACAGCAAGAAAAGTGGTTAACGTAGCAAATTTGCTACAGATGGACAAGTAAACATAATTTATTGCTTTAGCTATTTTTTTTGTTGCAGGAGCAGATTTTCTTGTTATCATAGCAAGGAGATTGGCTTCTGTAGCAAAGAAAAAGTGGCTAATACAGCAAATTATGTTTAGTTGTCTGTATACATTACAGATCTCTTTTTTCCGTGCAGCAATTGCTCTGTGGTTGCATCAATCACGTAATTAGTCGTTCTGTGTTTTACTATTGAATCTGGGGGTCGATTGTGTATCTCAAAACGGAGTGAAAATTACAAAAGTGAGCAAACTCATTAGGCATTGACCAGTGAAGTTACAAATATTCAAGTAAATTTGCTCACTTTTATCATTTTCTTTCCGTTTTCAGATAAACAATCGAACCCCTGGTTGGCATAACCAGATTTACGTGGGCCAACCATATTGTTCTTTCCGTGTAATACTAGATTCACACTGGACGCGATTAGCGTTGAACAATGAGCGATGTCCAATGAGAGTATCGCTTTAAAAAGAAATAAGAGCTCTCATTGAATATCGCTTATCGCTCGTCGCTAATCGCGTCCAGTGTGAATCCAACATAAGAGTGCTTGCGAATGTATGCAGCTGTATAGAATATAATTGTAAAATAACTAAAAAAATATAGAACAATTTTTTCCGTGTTTTCATCGTATAATGCATACTTTTTTAATAATTTTTAATAATAAGTTTTTGATAAAATTAATTTTAATAATATTAATTAAAAAGATAAATAATTTTTAATAATATTAATAATGTTTAATAATAAATTCATGTAGGATTTTCTCAGTCGCGTACAGACCCGTTACAGCCGACGAAAGTATAAATTTCAAGAGTACCCGAGTGGGTCTCCCAGATTTGGAAGCTCGGCCTGTTATCGACGTCGCACAATCGTCGTATGAACGATCGGACGTATGAACAGCTGCACGGACAGTGCAACAACGACGGTGATGGTGCGGCCAGAAGGTCGAACGCGAGTCGGGCGACGAGCCAAGGGATGAGCGAACAAACGGCCGAAACACACAGCGTCGGAAGCATCGAGGTCGCAACACGTTATTTCGAGATCTCTTTCATGGAGAGAGAGAGAAAGAGAGAAAGATAGAGAGAGAGAGAGAGAGAGAGAGAGAGAAAGATAGAGAGAGAGAGAGACATCGGCCGCGTAATAATACCGCGTAATAATTCATTATGCGAACGAACGCGACAGCATACCGCGCTTCCCCGCCGCGCCGCGCATTCATACGTCGATATTTCCGCGAGCGGGCGTGCGGGCGCGGCGCGTTTTTCGCCCGGTGAAATTTATGCAGCCGCGCTCAAATTGCGATGGCCCGTATTTTCGCGGATACGTCACGCGTCAAATAAATTTACATTCGGCCGTGGAAAAAAGCAGGTATTTCGTCCTGGCTGCGAGGACGGAGCCGTGCGATGTGTAACATGGCAAAGAGAGAGAGAGAGAGAGAGAGAGAGAGAGAGAGAGAGAGAGTCGGGACATTTATTACCCCCTCCGGCAGAAATACATTTTTCAATTTATTAGGACCTTAACTTAGTTTCCGCCCAAAAAATACTGAGAAAAAGCATTTATTGTAAAAAATTTATTTAAATTATTTCAATGAAAGTATTTTCCATCACTTTCTACAACTTTTTGCCATCTTTCTGGCAACTGGGCGATACCATCTCGATAAAACGATGTTTGTTTCGAAGCAATCCATTCGTCCACCCATTCTCGCACTTCTTCAACATTTCGGAAGCGTGTACCACTCAAGCCGTGCTGCATCGATCTGAACAAGT
>NW_022639496.1:1629400-1634303 GCF_010583005.1 Odontomachus brunneus
TCACAAAGCAAAAGAAATTGTTGTTTAGGAAAATAATTGTGTATGCTGACTGAATGTTATCGAGAAATGTCGAAATTAATCACAAACTACCTGTTTCGTTAGTAATGACTACTAGAACTGTTTGCATTGCCATCTAACATTTGCGGGCGGAAACTAAGTTAAGGTCCTAATAATATCAGACACGGCGTGGATCAAACGCTATCTCCGCGCAGCGCATTCGCTTATTACGTTCAGAAAGAAAATTACAGATAAAAGAGGAAAGGAGAAGAAAAAATACTTCGCAAGGAGACCTGAAAGGAAGAGTAATAGTAATGACGATAATGAAAAAATGACGATTCGGATATTTTGTAGTCTCTGCCGGACAATATCACTATGAAAATTCATGGACTCGGGATTGACTCTTCACGGAAAAAGAGACTTCACTGTCACATCTAATCATGGTTTGCTGAAAATGTATTTGTTGCCGCAATTAAAATTTTGTTGCTGTAACTAAAACTCTCGCTACTGTTGCTACTACATGTGTCCACTGCTATACTTTCAAGTGTCCATATATTACAACGAGATTTAGCTACCACATACAGGATCTTGCTATCGCAACTTTCTTTCAGAGTTACAATCCGGAAAGCGCCGCTAAAATAGTGCGGCAGCAATTATATAAAATACAATTACAATTATTGTTACTACTATTATCATTATTATTATTCACCTTTTTCACACAAATTAGTAACGAGAAGAACTTTAACAATTTAACTGAAAAAATTCGAGAGAACACAAATAAGTAAATTCAGAGATATATTTATTTTAAAAAAATGCTTTATATTTTAATAATAGTAAGAACTAATTATATTTTTTAACAATATTATAAAATTAAAATAATATTTTAATGTGATAATAAATAAATATTAAATAAATTTAATAATAATAAAATTATATATATTAATGATAATTAATTTTTATATTGCAAACGCGCATTTTATTTTGTATTTTTACTCTTTTTTATCGTGTGATATATTTTTGCATAATTTTGCTCAAAAACACATAAATTTATGTTCTTTTATGACTTATAATACAAAAGAGCTTTCTGTGTCATTAAATGAAAGAAAAGCCGATCCGAGAAGCCGATATGATCGCATGACGGGAGTATCATATTTCTTATCAATTTACTCTTTGATTTGTACGGAAAAGTTTCAGTTCAAAGACTATAAAAGTCAGCCAGAAACCCGCGCCTAGACAGTGGTTAAGCCTGAAACCTTTACAAAACGTACAGTCGCTTGCATAAAAGTTGCGGCACATTTTTTTAAATAAGTTCACTCAATACAAGCATACTCCTGAGTCGAAGTTTTGGTCCTATGTTAAAACTTAAATTCTACAACGCAATAGAAGCTAACTTAGCAAAGTGAGTTTAATTATAATGATACAATTTACTTCTGCTTTGACTCTCCAATAATGTCCGAAATTTTCCTTTTCACTTTCTTCGGTGTCAAAGGATGTTGAATGGAATAGTGAAGTCGTAAGTAAGATAAAAATTGTGACTTGGGTAGATTAAATAGAATCAAAAGAGGTTGATGTAGGTTTCAGAGTATCAATAAGTGTTTAATGGAACAGCAAGGCTGAAAGTAAGATCAGAATTTCGAGTCGGGTTTCAGCTTATGAAAATTAAAACGTCTTAATACATCTCGTACTGAAAAACTCCACAGCTCTCAAACCTCTCAGCGCTGAAGTCCGCGCACGGAGATTCGCGGCTCGTTAAAAATTCGCGTGTCCGAAAGGGACCTGACCGATAGAAGGGTGTCGTAGCCTTCACATGGACGACTGCTGCAGGCCGCGCGTATGAGATACGCGTCTGAGAATTGTAATTTCGCTGGCGCGACGCGCACTTGAGATAATTAGACAAGTATCTTCTATCTGTCGCGATGAAATGCTTAGCCAGTGGAAAAGGGCCACGATTACGGGCGCGCGTTTAATGCCAGTGCCGTATTTCGCTGAAGCGATACCGGCTGCGAGTGAATACGAAAGCGTCAAGTCGATAAGGAGGAGGAATATGTGTTCGTGTTTGTGCGCAATTTTCTAGTAAGCGGGCTTATCGATCGCACGGCAACGCTACTTAGTCCGCGGACAAGACATCGGTGGCTCCGCGATAAATAAATTACGTACGCTTTTTCACGATTCCCCCGAGCAAGCCAGCCGTGTTTGTCGCATAATTCTCCTCGTTACGAAATACAATATAATATCGGGGAATAACAAATCGCAAATTTTGCCAAAAAAAGACAGCCCACACAAAATAAAATCGGGACGTCTTAACGACGTCTTAGAGACGTTTTATATTCCGACGTCTCAGAAACATCTTTTACATCTTACATGGAAAAAAAATCCGTTGGTGCAACCGAATAGAAACCAACTAAAAATTAAGTGATTAGAAATGATATCTCTGCTATGAAAACTAATATTTCTGTTGTCGCGACCGAAAATATTCGTCTGAACATTCCGCGACATTAGACGGAAAAAACATACAAGGAAAAAACAATTCCGTTCATGCAACCGAATTTTCGGTTGCTCAGGAATCAGACGAAAACTCGGCTGTAAGAACGGAAAATTCTTTTTTGAGGCTTCTGTATAGTCAATTCTTCTCAGTTGCCTCAACCGAGTTCTAATATCGCTGAATGTTCAGAATATTTTCGGTCGCGACAACAGAAATATTAATTTTCATAACAGAGATATCGTTTCTAATCACTTAATTTTCTATTCGGTTGCACCAACTGATTTTTTCTCCGTGTAAGATGTAAAAGATGTCTCTCAGACGTCTGTGAGACGTCTTTAAGACGTCCCGGTTTTAAACGTTGTGTTGTGTGGGAGACAACGAGTCGCTTTGTCGTTCGACTGATGCTTTTCAATTTTCGCTACGAAAGTTCTCGAGTCGTTTGAGTCGTTGATAAACGTGCGACGAACGAGAAATTAACATAGAGGAGAAGGTCCAAAAATATGGACTACCACTTCTTTTCTTTTAAAATGTTTAAGCTTATTGTGAGCGAATAGATGTGCCATCAAGCAAGTGGGATATCTACTTCAACACTTGTAAAGGGGATGTTTTTAAAATGACTGGACTTTTAGTTATTCACACTGGTTATTCCTTTTCATTTTCTTCAGCGTTAAAGGGTGTTGAATGGAATAGTGAGGTCGTAAGTAAGATAAAAATTGTCATTTGGGTAGATTAAATAGAATCGAAAGAGGTTGATGTAGGTTTCAGAGTATCAAGATAGGTGTTGAATGAAATAGTAAGGCTGAAAGTAGGATCAGAATTTTTCCTCGGGCTTCAGTTTATGAAAATTAAAATTTCATATACCTCGTACTGAAAAATTCAAACCTGTCAGCGCTGAAATCCGCGCACGGAGATACGCGGCTCGTTAAAAATTCGCGTGTCCGAAAGAGAACTGACCGAAAGAAAGGTGTCGCAGCCTTCACATGGACGAATGCTGCAAGCCGCGCGTATAAAACACGCGTGTGAAAATTGTAATTTCGCTGGCGCGACGCGCACTTGACTTATTTTCATATTTTTCTGGAAGGAGAGAAATTTGCGCTGTTTGAAGAAGGGATCCAAATATTAGTTTTCTTCTCTGATTTAACCTTCTTAATCTCAAAGTAATAATTTCAAAGTAAAGATTTAAACTAAAGAGACACATTTTGTTTCTCGTAATATTCTTGGAAGAAAATCGCACACATAATCATCTTGCCATCTTGTGTCTCCGCACAATCATTGTGTGTCCACATTAAAAACAGTGGCCATAATTTTACCGTTGTAACGTCAGAGAATTTTTTGTCACGAAACAAACAACTTGCATCACTATTTCCTTGAAATTTTCGCTTTCCAATTGGCAAATCTAGGCCACTATCATTGTTATTTACTAGTCCATGTTAGAATCATCTATAGTGACCCATATTCGCAACATTATGGACATGACATGAGGTTATATTGGCGAACATGTTCCAATTAAACTAATTATGTCCTTCAATACATCCGTCCTTATACTGTCTATAGCTCATACGCAGTTATGTCAATGAAATGTATATTTCTGGGTAAAAAATGAAATCTACATACCTGCATAACTTTTCAGATGTCCAGAAATGTCAGAAAAACCTTGTATAACTTCTGAACCGGCTCAAATCAAACTTCGTTACATACCAAGCCTTGGAAAAAATCACTGGAATGTATGTATGTCTGCATTCTCAGGGTAGAGTAACACCATACAGAGTCAAAACACTGGCAGCCCGTATTCGGACCATGGCCCATATTTGGATCTTCTCCACGTCATGAGGACAAAGCGCTGAAAATATAACGTGGCTTCAGACTACGCTCATAACCGAGCCGACTTGATGAAGCATTTCTGTCGGGAATTTCAACACCGTCTCCTACAAAGTTTGCGGAGCGTCCAATGATAACCAGGAAATATGGTAACGCCAAAGGAGTTATTTACTCGGCCGAATAGAATTTTCTCATTTTCTTTCGCTTTGTTTCCCACTTGGAGTTATATCGTTCTCAGAGCTGCATAAACCGTCATTTGCTCGCAGACACGATGGAAACGTAAGGACGGAAATTGCGAACAGTGAAGGAGTGTCTGCAAAGGATACACAGAAGGGAATTGTTGGAAGAGTGGGGTAATGATGTGCGTGTGTGTGGGTGTGCGCGCGTGTGTGTGTTCTCTATATATGCACTCCTATCAACGCGGTGGAGGCAGTTTGCTCAAGGCGAACGTGCGACGGTTTGTCGAGCGAGATAAGGTCCGCCAGTACACGTGGGCGTGACGATTCATCGACGTTATTGTTATTTAGTAGAGACGATAAGGCGCGATTTTACAAGCGACGCGTTATCCAATACTGGCATTGCCCCCCCCCCCCCTCTCTCTCTCTC
>NW_022639496.1:1634622-1645152 GCF_010583005.1 Odontomachus brunneus
CCCTCTCTCTCTCTCTCTCTCTCTGTCTCTCTGTCTCTCTTTGTGTCTATCTGTCTCTGTCTATCTGTCTCTCTCTCTGTCTATTTGTCTCTTTCTCTCTCTCTCTCTCTCCCTCTTCCTCGTGCCTGTAATTCATCGCGAGGCGAATGACGAGCCCGCACGATCGCTGAAAAGCAGTCGCGAGTGAAAGTCGATTCGCGATCGACGAACGTCGAATCAATTACGAATGAACGCCGTTAACCTTTCGCGGCATGCGACGGTGGAAAAATGCATTTCTTATACGCATGCCGCGTCGGTCATCCATCGCGCGAAACACGGGATAGATAATAATAGCCGCGGATCATCTAGCACCTGCGAGTAAACTAATCTACGCTAACGATACAATTACGGCGTTGTAACACTCAGCGGAACGTACGTTTCGTGTTATCATTCAAATTACTGTTATCGATTTTATCGCGCAGCCTTATGGCTTTCGTCACACGGCGACATTTCGGCGTTTCACACTCGATTAAAAATGTACCCCATGGTCCTAGTAAGACTAACTCCAAGTTTAGTTTTATCAGGTTTATCATCCAGTAAACACCACGCTGTAAAAATCTTGCGTACACAGTACGTAAAAAAATGTTCCAAAAAGTCCACTCTAAATTTTGTATCCGAAATAACTTATTTATATGTTCATTCGTGTGTCCTTTATATTACGTACTAGCCTATACATAATGTAAATAACACACGAATGAACATATGAATGAGTTATTTTCGATACAAAATTTAGAGTGGACTTTTTGGAACATTTGTTTACGTACTATGTAAGCAAGGTTTTTTACAGTGCAATCAGTAACATAACATCAATATTAAATTATTAGCTCAATTATATAATATGTTATATAACTGTTATATGTTATATATATGTGTATATATATATATATATATATATATATATATATATATGTGTGTGTGTTATATAACATCTAACAGTCATATAACATATCATATGATTGAGCTGACCTCATACTTGATATAAGGTGTATCATCAAGGCTTAATAAATCACGTAACTCAGCATCAGGACCTGAATTAAGGATTCATCATGAAATTCTCGTCAGATTCTCATCAAATGTTTGTTAGACCTTTGTATGAAGGGTATAAAGATTATTTTGTGTGAGAAATAAAAAATGATTATTTTGTTTAATAATGATATTTTATTATTCACACGTCGTATTTTTATCATATGCCTCCTCGCAAGTTTTCCTTTCAAATATTTACTGTACCGTGAACGTTCAATTCATTGCTTTGCTGGCTATGGCTTCAAATGTTGCTTGACTTCATGATCGAGCAAGAATTGATGATGTTAAAGAACTCTGACGATATATTTATAACCTATACTTATAAATCACCTTTACAACTTAGTGGCTTCGGTATAAAAAAGAAAATAATTTTCATAAATCCCTTTCTAACATTTATTACATATAAGGTCCAGCTATAGATAGTATTTGCTGAATTCTCTGATAAGATAAGCCGTAATAAGGAGAATAAATAAAATTCCAAAAAAGACCCGATCAATGTAATATTATAAGATAATATACAATTACATTAGAATCCTATAACGGAACTATGATAAACCCAACCATCATAATCTTTTACAAAAGTCTCCCTTGTTCAATTCTCCCTTATTAAACCATATTCTTATCAAACATACTATACTTAGGATTGCCTCAAATTTACCCAGTTTAGTCTTTGTTCAATATCTTATAGGTGTATCTTTAAAATATCTAATCGAAAAGTTAATACATTAGGATCCTAACGCGAATTTATGATAAATCCAACCGTCACAATCTTACAAAAGTCTTTCTTATTCAATTCTCATTATACCTTTATCAAATATATACTTATGATTGCCTTAAATTTACCCAGTACGGCTCTTATACAATATCAGGCGTATCTAATCAACATTTCTAGTCTCCTACGGAACCATTAAACGTTTCGTCGCTTGAGACTCCTAATGTACCTCTAAATCTGCCACCATACACGCAAAAAAATGATTTAGTAATATCAGCTGAACCGCGGTAGCTGATTCAAACTTAATCAAAAGGCTAATCGTTTAGCTGTCACTGTTAAGAATTGGCTATGACAGCTAAGATGCATTCGCTATGAAATACAAATATATTAGATGACATTAAAAATGCACATTATTTCAAGTAGCTAAGGAAATGGCAGTTATTCCTAAATTTCTTATCGTATACATATATTAAAGAAGTCTGCCGTACAGCTACAATCATTTGTTACAGTCATTTATTTCTAGCAGCTAATATTTCTCGCTGTAGCGCCTAAGTTTAACAGCGAATAAATTTAGCTTCGGTAGTATCGACATTAGCTGTCCCTATTTCAGTGACACATCTTATCTGCCACAGCTATTTTTTAGCTCTGGAAGCTAGTTCTTTTACTGCGTGTACGAATATTTAGCGAGATATTTCTTTCACACTCGCAGCGCTGTAGATGCGAAGAGACGCCCGACTCGCTCTCTCGCGAACGCCACCGTTGGCCGAAGAGAGGCCGACCAGTCGTTGGTCCGACCGACAGACCGACCGACCGACCGACCGGTCACCATATTGTAGTCAGTCGAGGAGTCGAGAAAGTCGGGCAATAAAAGAGCCGGTAGGCGCGGCAGTTGGAGCCGGTAGTCGGCCCCGATAAGATAACCTCTCGCTCTACCAGCTCATTCGTCGACTGGACGATTTCCTGCCGTGGAAATAAGGACATCCTCGCGCGCGCTCCTGCCTTCCCTGCGCCCGTCCGTCCGTCTTTAATCAAGTCCGCGTGGCCGCGATTATCTCGCGCCGATATATAAACTTCCTCCTAAGGACGGACAGACAGACAGCGTTGCCATAGGCGTAGACGGGATTCGCTCCGGAATGTTACCGGATTGCACCGGGAGGATGCTAATCCTGCGTCTCATTGGATGAGATTTCCTCGTCTTCTTGTGCGCCGCATCTCTAAAAGCCAAATCGCACTAGCAATTGACGATTGACAATTGAAGATTAGATTTTGACGAATCAACGAGCTTCAACCTTGGCTTGCTTTGTTCCAGTTGGTCAAGTTCCAATCTTCAATCGTCAATCATCAATCGCCAATCGCTAGTGTGATTTGGCCTTAAAGCCCGTGTCATACACTATTAAATATTGGAGGGTCAAATTTAAACCAATTTCTTGAGTTAAATAATATTTAGTTATTTTTAACTATCATGTGTGTCAAAATTTACTATTTTAACACAAAACATGTGTTTAAAAAAACAACCACATCTAATCAACCCATTTAAAACAATATTAAGTCATTTTTCACTAAAACAAAGGTTACATTAACGTGCACATAATAAAAAATAAACTAAATTTTAGTCAAATTTAATACATTTCTTAAGTTAAATTATTTAACTCCATTACATTAGTTAAATTAACGACATATTTAGTAGGAGCAGTGGCGACTTATAGGAATAGTTAAAAATAACTCAAATTGAGTATAATTTGACACTACGGATTTAACAGTGTACGGATTGGAAATTGAGGATTGCGGATTGAAGATTAGATTTTGACGAATCAACGAGCTTCAACCTTGGCTTGCTTTGTTCCAGTTGGTCAAGTTCCAATCTTCAATCGTCAATCATCAATCACCAATCGCTAGTGTGATTTGGCCTTAAAGCCCGTGTCATACACTATTAAATATTGGAGGGTCAAATTTAAACCAATTCCTTGAGTTAAATAATATTTAGTTATTTTTAACTATCATGTGTGTCAAAACTTACTATTTTAACACAAAACATGTGTTTAAAAAAACAACCACATCTAATCAACCCATTTAAAACAATATTAAGTCATTTTTCACTAAAACAAAGGTTACATTAACGTGCACATAATAAAAAATAAACTAAATTTTAGTCAAATTTAATACATTTCTTAAGTTAAATTATTTAACTCCATTACATTAGTTAAATTAACGACATATTTAGTAGGAGCAGTGGCGACTTATAGGAATGGTTAAAATTAACTCAAATTGAGTATAATTTGACACTACGGATTTAACAGTGTACGGATTGGAAATTGAGGATTGCGGATTGAAGGTTAGATTTCGACGAATCAACGCACTTTGGTCTTGGTCTGCTTGGCTCCAATTGGTCCAGTTCCAATCTTCAATCCGTAATGTGACACGAGCTTAAGACATGCCGCGTCGATGATTGCCAGGACTTTCGCACACTAATTGCCGTAACCGTAAGCGTAACATATAAACTTTAATAATTGAAATATCAAATATGATATTACGTTAGGAATTTTTTGTTTGAAAAAAAATGTGTGTGAGTAGAAGTGAGAGTAACTAGGATGTCAACCAGACCAATTACTTCTGCATCAGATTTACCATCAGTTTTACTTTCTTCTGAAGTAGACAAACCTGTAACAAAAACCTGATCTTCAGCTGAAGTTTACGTCTTACGTCTACAGTTACGGCAATTTGTGTACGAAAGCTACAAGAACGCAAATTACCGTAACCGTGTAAGACATAAACTTCAACTGAAGAACTAATCAGAATACTGTTTTATCTAGAAAATAGATTTTATCTAGTTTTGACTGTTCTATCTAGAAGAAGATGGAAATGATCGTATAAGATTCAGACTGGAGTAACTAAGATTTTAATCAGACGAGGTACTTTTGCTTCAGAAAATCTATTCTAAACGCTAAACATGCCTTTCTAAAACTAATTCTAAAACAATATTATATGTAATGCTCGTAAAAAAAGAACGAAACTAAAAAGCATACTAACGCTATGTGTCCAAAATAGAGTCTCAGATTTATCGTTAGTTTCATCTTCTTCTAGAATACAAATTTAAAGCAATATTTCGACTCGTTCTTCAGTTAAAGTTTACAACTTACGACTACGATTACGACAATTTGTGTGGAAGTTCTTAACAAAACGCGCTAATCTCCAATGGTTATATTCCAGCATAATCGATGATCGAATTACTAAAGATGCGGCAAAGAGATAAAATTTGAAATGCTCATAGCTTTTATCTCGCCTCATTGTTTAAATAATTTAATAAAAGAGGGTAAAGTGAATATTGTAGTATCGATCACTGGAGATTACTGTGATATCCGACGAATAAAGTAATTTGCGGTGGACGAGCGTTAGATAAGAAATAACTTCTTCATAAGAAGAGAAAAATGGCTAATAAGAGCTGGATGTGAATAGCTTGGTGCGAATAGTTTTAACTATAGGAAGATAATAATGTTTAAAAGTGTGAGGACGCACGCGCCGAATACTTTTCAATCTCGCAACGTACGCGGTGAATCAACCTTCCATTTCAAATTGTTTGAGTCCCACTTTTATTAATATTGATGAAGCCCATTAGCCCTTCCCATTTAATTAACGCACAATTGATTCATTGAGAATAGGTAATGGGGTTTATTAACCCTCCAAGTATAATCATATTTTTTAAGATATACGGTACAATCTACTCTCTTAAAGTGAATCAGTGAATAGTCACTGATATCAGTTATAAGTATAGCACTGAGCACTTTCAGTGTTGTACTTATAGCTGCAAATCAGTATATATTTACTGCTTTTAATGATGTTTCACTGATTCACTTTAAGAGAGTAGGTCTATCAGACATGGGGAACTTTGGACCATAACTTTGTTGAAAATCAACATTTTTGGACATATTCTTTCAGAGATGTACTCTGTTAAAATAAATCAGTGAAACATCACTGAAAACAATGAATATACACTGATTTGCAGTTATAAGTGTCGCACTGAAAGTGCTCAGTGCTATATATGCTTATAACTGATATCAGTGACTATTCACTGATTCACTTTAAGAGAGTGGAGGAACCTCAGCTAGAAAACAGTAGCGCAATAAAACCAAATAGATTTGCGCTATTTTGAAATTTTCCCGGATTCTTCACGAAAGCTGACGAACAATCAAGCATTTGTTCGGGTTTCACAGAGCCAACATTGTACGCGGCGAGTTAATGTTAATAAAGATGAGACTCATGATAGTGGCTGAAGGTGATTCACCGCTTGCGTTGCGAGACTGAAATACTCAACACGGCTAAATCAACTCGATGAAATCGGGTGAATTAATTGTCCGGAAGTGACAGTCGCTTTGTGAATGAATCGTACGAAACTTGATGCACGGCAGGCGAAATTGCTTATCGCGGTGATCGTTTTTACAGAGCCTATTTGAGCGCGGCTCATATAAACGAAGGGCAACAGTCGCGGTGAACGGTGAAGTACAAATTCCACGCTAATGCCGAACATACTTTTCAGTCATCATGCAAATACGTTTTCTCGGGGAACTCCGACGGGCTTTAATGACAAAAGCCTACACTGTTAAATATTGGAGGGTTAAATTTCAACCAATTCCTTGAGTTAAATAATATTTAGTTATTTTTAACTATCATGTGTGTCAAAATTTACTATTTTAACACAAAACATGTGTTTAAAAAAACAACCACATCTAATCAACCCATTTAAAACAATATTAAGTCATTTTTCACTAAAACAAAGGTTACATTAACGTGCACATAATAAAAAATAAACTAAATTTTAGTCAAATTTAATACATTTCTTAAGTTAAATTATTTAACTCCATTACATTAGTTAAATTAACGACATATTTAGTAGGAGCAGTGGCGACTTATAGGAATGGTTAAAAATAACTCAAATTGAGTATAATTTGACACTACGGATTTAACAGTGTAGAACGGCGTCCGCAAAAGCGCGCGCGCACACACACACATAGACACACTTAGCAGGAAAGTACCTATGGGATTATCGACGAAGAAAGAGGGAAGCCGGATTCGCCATTAAAATTAATGAAAGCAACTCGCGAGACATGAGTGGAAACACGATCCGCGTAGAATATATATATGGTATGCTAGGATCCGCTTAAATCCCCTTCGATTTCCATGTCGTTTGATAGCTTGTCTCTCAGATCATCGATGTTACGAAGTGACAAATGCATATTTTATCGCGCATCGCGACCGCCACCGAAGTCGCACGATTTACAATTTACATTTCTGATGCTACAACCGCATGTGTGTTCGTGATGAATGAGTAAAACGACGAGACGCAGAAATAAAAATTACGGCGAAGTAACTCCAAAATGGTCTCTCGCGGCGAAACAAATATAGAGTAAACTCGGATCAAATGGCCATACCTTTTAAAATGCAAATAAAAATACATTTCTTATTGTTATTTCTTAGCGCTTGGCACACTACTTCATTGAAGCCTGCAGTACGTAATACTATCAGAGTTAAAGAGAAAATACTTCATTGAAATTATTTATTGCAAAAATATCGAAACATGAGCATTGGCCATCCTACCTGAATTTTTCAGATAAGATGGCCCATACATATTTTATGTTCAAGATGTACCTATTATTTTATATTATTTAATAAAATAATGAAAAAAACATAATTTGACAAATTTATTTTAGTATAGTATATTTAAATACATATTATTTATGAAAAATATAATTCGCATATAAAATAGAAACTTCTACCACAAAACTTAAATTCTAAATGCAATCTTTTGATCAATACATATTGCACATAAGATTTAATTACTTGGCCATTTGATCCGAGTTTACTCTATATTTGTGTTGCCGCGAGAGATCATTTTGGAGTTACTTTGCCGTGTAGCAATTTTTATTTCCACATCTCATCGTTTTACTCATTCATCACAAACACACATGCGGTTGTAGCATCAGAAATGTAAATTGTAAATCGTGCGACTTCGGTGGCAGTCGCGATGCGCGATTTAATGTTGACAGTAATTTTTGAAACGTAACGACTTCCGTTTTATAAATGTTCACAGAATGATAATGGACATCTTAACCAAAATGTGAGTGAAAAAGATGGCCATAGTATTTATAATCAACTAGTGAAAACGAAAAAAAAACTGAATGTTATATTACAATTTACATATCTTCTTTATGTATCTAACATTGATTGCGATAGCTTAACTGTAATTTATTCGACGTTACAGCAAGTTTCAGTGGACACATAAGAAATTTTACAGGTAGTCGAAAATAAATATATAGTATAATATTCATAATCTTGCTATTTTTCGAAAAATGTACGCACATACACTACGATAAATATCGACTATCTTTGTGACTGATTACACAAACGCAATGTTTTGCAATTATTAGAGAGATTACAGTCTATGGTCAATTTTCCTGGTATGATCGTAATACTCGAGTTTGCCTCAAAAAGACGCAAACACAAAATCGATTGTAACGCGCCTGATGTAACGAGACTCAAAGGAATTGATTCGAAGTGATTTCCGGCGGCGAACGCGGACGTTAAAGCGGCGGGTAAGTTGGCGAACGGCCGGAGGATTAACACGTCCACGCGGAAATAAATACATCCTCTAATCCGAATTAAGAGCCATAAACAACCGTTTCTCGTTATTTACGAGCGCGGCATTAGTTAGCACGGCGAGGGCGAGTTCCGCGCATTAATTTGCGAAAATCTCCCGTTACACTGTCATGGCGCGTCGCGCGGGTGAAGATTGCGCCCGCAATATTACGAGAAGAGCGTGGTCGCGTACCGGAGCGTCAGCTCGCGCCAGGCATAGACCGATTTCCTTGGCCGACCGCCAGGGGATAATGTATGCCTTCTTTTGAAGTCCCGGGGCTCTTCCTCGCGGAATCCTCCGTGGATATAGACGCCTTATATATCGAGTGGATAAAGAATGAGAATCGGGCGGGCGCGGGCGGACGGACAGGCGGCGCCGCGTTTCCTGGCTGGTGGAGCCGAAAATTCCACAGAGTCGCGCTTGCCGTTATCATGCTAAACGTACTCGAAACGCCGCTAACTCGCACACAGACTCGCGCACGGGCCATGACAATGTGATACGCCGCGGCTTTAAATACACCTCAGATAAAGACACCTCGCTACAATATTTCAGGCGAATCCTGCGGTCGCGGTATACAGAGTGTTATCTTCGGCGATTTATAGTGGCCTCGCGTTGGCAAATATTTGAGCCGATAAATCGCGCGCATATGTAACGCGTGGACGGAATAAAGGCCGGTGCAAGTGTCATTGCCTACACTCGCGAGAGCTGCTCGGGCTTTTCTTACTCTCTTAAGGAGACTGGAGAGTCAGATCGCCTGAAAATCGTGCTTGTTCTTTCATAACTTTTGACAAACTGGGTGAATATGCGAAAGTGTTATTTTGACGTGTATTTATACAACATATAAAGAGACGGAAAATATAATTTTGATGATTAAATACTCAATATAAGTATATGGTACATGCAGTTAAAATATATTTCGTTTCTCTCTTCAAGGTCGTTATTTTGCAGAAACATCTTGACTCTCGGTGGTTCAATTAAGCTGAACTTTAGATAGAAAATTTCCGTAAGCTTGTTATCGTGTGAATCACTGTCAAACTCGTGAAAATATTTAATTTTGAAATATTAATTTTTTATTATATAAAGAACTGAAAATTTTTAATAATATTCCATTAAGATATTTGCAATTTTGTTAACTTTTACTCAATTTCTATTATAGTGGTCACTTTCATTCAGTTTGTCGTAAAAAATTGCGGAAAAACAAGCACAATTTTCAGACAATCTGACCCTCCCCTTAAAGTCCCCTTAAAGTGAATCAGTGAATAGTCACTGATATCAATTATAATTATAGCACTGAGTAATTTTAGTGCTATACTTATAACTGCAAATCAGTGTATATTCACTGCTTTCAATGATGTTTCACTGATTCACTCTAAGAAAGTATTTATACGTATTTACAGCGCAATCGCGCGATTATCGAAGAGGAATTTGACTACAATTCTGTCCCATGGTCCTGATAAAATTGATTCCGATCGGTTGTCAGGTTTGTACAAAGTAATGTTATCGAGTCCTAGTAAGTCATGTGACACAGCGTGAATAATTAGGACGTCATTGAGGATTTATCAGCAGATCTCAAACAGATTCTCGTTAAATGTTCTTCAGATTATTCATCACATAGAGAAAAAGATTATTTTGTGTGAAATATGCAACAATCCGGTCCCATTGTTTAATAATATAATAAATATAAATTCTGACGTTTTATTACTAAGATTAAACATTCAAGTATCCCACCGTCCCATGAACGGTCATTCATCCTTTTATTGAGCCTCGGATGTTACTTGACTTCACGAACAAGTAGAAATTGATGATACTGACAAACTCCGACGATACAATCGTAGCTTGTGCATCTTATAAAAGTCTTCTTTATTCAATTCATGTCATCAGGATATTACAAGATATACACTGAGAGAAGAATTTAATAAATATTATCAAAATTTGGTTACTATTACTAAATGGTAGACGTAAATATAGCGGGCCAAAGCTATGGCAATACTTATTAATTAATTTAGTTCTGTAAAATAAATTATTTATTTGACAGAAGTAAAATTTATTTGCTTCCAGAATATATTTGGTAAATAAAACTTATTGAATAGTTGAGCAAAATAAGCGATTTTGTAGTAGTTACAAAATT
>NW_022639496.1:1646161-1653642 GCF_010583005.1 Odontomachus brunneus
AGTTAAATAATATTTAGTTATTTTTAACTATCATGTGTGTCAAAATTTACTATTTTAACACAAAACATGTGTTTAAAAAAACAACCACATCTAATCAACCCATTTAAAACAATATTAAGTCATTTTTCACTAAAACAAAGGTTACATTAACGTGCACATAATAAAAAATAAACTAAATTTTAGTCAAATTTAATACATTTCTTAAGTTAAATTATTTAACTCCATTACATTAGTTAAATTAACGACATATTTAGTAGGAGCAGTGGCGACTTATAGGAATGGTTAAAAATAACTCAAATTGAGTATAATTTGACACTACGGATTTAACAGTGTAGAACGGCGTCCGCAAAAGCGCGCGCGCACACACACACATAGACACACTTAGCAGGAAAGTACCTATGGGATTATCGACGAAGAAAGAGGGAAGCCGGATTCGCCATTAAAATTAATGAAAGCAACTCGCGAGACATGAGTGGAAACACGATCCGCGTAGAATATATATATGGTATGCTAGGATCCGCTTAAATCCCCTTCGATTTCCATGTCGTTTGATAGCTTGTCTCTCAGATCATCGATGTTACGAAGTGACAAATGCATATTTTATCGCGCATCGCGACCGCCACCGAAGTCGCACGATTTACAATTTACATTTCTGATGCTACAACCGCATGTGTGTTCGTGATGAATGAGTAAAACGACGAGACGCAGAAATAAAAATTACGGCGAAGTAACTCCAAAATGGTCTCTCGCGGCGAAACAAATATAGAGTAAACTCGGATCAAATGGCCATACCTTTTAAAATGCAAATAAAAATACATTTCTTATTGTTATTTCTTAGCGCTTGGCACACTACTTCATTGAAGCCTGCAGTACGTAATACTATCAGAGTTAAAGAGAAAATACTTCATTGAAATTATTTATTGCAAAAATATCGAAACATGAGCATTGGCCATCCTACCTGAATTTTTCAGATAAGATGGCCCATACATATTTTATGTTCAAGATGTACCTATTATTTTATATTATTTAATAAAATAATGAAAAAAACATAATTTGACAAATTTATTTTAGTATAGTATATTTAAATACATATTATTTATGAAAAATATAATTCGCATATAAAATAGAAACTTCTACCACAAAACTTAAATTCTAAATGCAATCTTTTGATCAATACATATTGCACATAAGATTTAATTACTTGGCCATTTGATCCGAGTTTACTCTATATTTGTGTTGCCGCGAGAGATCATTTTGGAGTTACTTTGCCGTGTAGCAATTTTTATTTCCACATCTCATCGTTTTACTCATTCATCACAAACACACATGCGGTTGTAGCATCAGAAATGTAAATTGTAAATCGTGCGACTTCGGTGGCAGTCGCGATGCGCGATTTAATGTTGACAGTAATTTTTGAAACGTAACGACTTCCGTTTTATAAATGTTCACAGAATGATAATGGACATCTTAACCAAAATGTGAGTGAAAAAGATGGCCATAGTATTTATAATCAACTAGTGAAAACGAAAAAAAAACTGAATGTTATATTACAATTTACATATCTTCTTTATGTATCTAACATTGATTGCGATAGCTTAACTGTAATTTATTCGACGTTACAGCAAGTTTCAGTGGACACATAAGAAATTTTACAGGTAGTCGAAAATAAATATATAGTATAATATTCATAATCTTGCTATTTTTCGAAAAATGTACGCACATACACTACGATAAATATCGACTATCTTTGTGACTGATTACACAAACGCAATGTTTTGCAATTATTAGAGAGATTACAGTCTATGGTCAATTTTCCTGGTATGATCGTAATACTCGAGTTTGCCTCAAAAAGACGCAAACACAAAATCGATTGTAACGCGCCTGATGTAACGAGACTCAAAGGAATTGATTCGAAGTGATTTCCGGCGGCGAACGCGGACGTTAAAGCGGCGGGTAAGTTGGCGAACGGCCGGAGGATTAACACGTCCACGCGGAAATAAATACATCCTCTAATCCGAATTAAGAGCCATAAACAACCGTTTCTCGTTATTTACGAGCGCGGCATTAGTTAGCACGGCGAGGGCGAGTTCCGCGCATTAATTTGCGAAAATCTCCCGTTACACTGTCATGGCGCGTCGCGCGGGTGAAGATTGCGCCCGCAATATTACGAGAAGAGCGTGGTCGCGTACCGGAGCGTCAGCTCGCGCCAGGCATAGACCGATTTCCTTGGCCGACCGCCAGGGGATAATGTATGCCTTCTTTTGAAGTCCCGGGGCTCTTCCTCGCGGAATCCTCCGTGGATATAGACGCCTTATATATCGAGTGGATAAAGAATGAGAATCGGGCGGGCGCGGGCGGACGGACAGGCGGCGCCGCGTTTCCTGGCTGGTGGAGCCGAAAATTCCACAGAGTCGCGCTTGCCGTTATCATGCTAAACGTACTCGAAACGCCGCTAACTCGCACACAGACTCGCGCACGGGCCATGACAATGTGATACGCCGCGGCTTTAAATACACCTCAGATAAAGACACCTCGCTACAATATTTCAGGCGAATCCTGCGGTCGCGGTATACAGAGTGTTATCTTCGGCGATTTATAGTGGCCTCGCGTTGGCAAATATTTGAGCCGATAAATCGCGCGCATATGTAACGCGTGGACGGAATAAAGGCCGGTGCAAGTGTCATTGCCTACACTCGCGAGAGCTGCTCGGGCTTTTCTTACTCTCTTAAGGAGACTGGAGAGTCAGATCGCCTGAAAATCGTGCTTGTTCTTTCATAACTTTTGACAAACTGGGTGAATATGCGAAAGTGTTATTTTGACGTGTATTTATACAACATATAAAGAGACGGAAAATATAATTTTGATGATTAAATACTCAATATAAGTATATGGTACATGCAGTTAAAATATATTTCGTTTCTCTCTTCAAGGTCGTTATTTTGCAGAAACATCTTGACTCTCGGTGGTTCAATTAAGCTGAACTTTAGATAGAAAATTTCCGTAAGCTTGTTATCGTGTGAATCACTGTCAAACTCGTGAAAATATTTAATTTTGAAATATTAATTTTTTATTATATAAAGAACTGAAAATTTTTAATAATATTCCATTAAGATATTTGCAATTTTGTTAACTTTTACTCAATTTCTATTATAGTGGTCACTTTCATTCAGTTTGTCGTAAAAAATTGCGGAAAAACAAGCACAATTTTCAGACAATCTGACCCTCCCCTTAAAGTCCCCTTAAAGTGAATCAGTGAATAGTCACTGATATCAATTATAATTATAGCACTGAGTAATTTTAGTGCTATACTTATAACTGCAAATCAGTGTATATTCACTGCTTTCAATGATGTTTCACTGATTCACTCTAAGAAAGTATTTATACGTATTTACAGCGCAATCGCGCGATTATCGAAGAGGAATTTGACTACAATTCTGTCCCATGGTCCTGATAAAATTGATTCCGATCGGTTGTCAGGTTTGTACAAAGTAATGTTATCGAGTCCTAGTAAGTCATGTGACACAGCGTGAATAATTAGGACGTCATTGAGGATTTATCAGCAGATCTCAAACAGATTCTCGTTAAATGTTCTTCAGATTATTCATCACATAGAGAAAAAGATTATTTTGTGTGAAATATGCAACAATCCGGTCCCATTGTTTAATAATATAATAAATATAAATTCTGACGTTTTATTACTAAGATTAAACATTCAAGTATCCCACCGTCCCATGAACGGTCATTCATCCTTTTATTGAGCCTCGGATGTTACTTGACTTCACGAACAAGTAGAAATTGATGATACTGACAAACTCCGACGATACAATCGTAGCTTGTGCATCTTATAAAAGTCTTCTTTATTCAATTCATGTCATCAGGATATTACAAGATATACACTGAGAGAAGAATTTAATAAATATTATCAAAATTTGGTTACTATTACTAAATGGTAGACGTAAATATAGCGGGCCAAAGCTATGGCAATACTTATTAATTAATTTAGTTCTGTAAAATAAATTATTTATTTGACAGAAGTAAAATTTATTTGCTTCCAGAATATATTTGGTAAATAAAACTTATTGAATAGTTGAGCAAAATAAGCGATTTTGTAGTAGTTACAAAATTTTTGGTAGGTTCAACCAACCATCTATAATAATAGATATTAAAACGATGTAATAGCTGCAAATGAATGAATTTTTCGTTGTGCTGCAACAAAACATACTTATACTGGTAACAAAATAGAACTCGTACCTACTGAATTTTTTATTACATGGGATATAACAATTTCATAACAATTATCAAATATCTGCTCATAACTGTAATATATTTCATATTAAATATTTAACATTAAGTAACTATTACTAAATTATTTAATTGATGTTACTGTGAATGCAATTACGTCATACTCCCGATCTATTAAATATTTGGTAATTATTATCATATTTAGTATTAGTTACTAAGGATTCAATGAATTTCTGTAACTAAATGCAGTTTGTTATAGTTACCAGTCTTTTCTCTCAGTGTACCATATTTATGATTACCTTATATTTACCAGGGTAGGTTCTTATATAATATCAAGTAGGCTCGGTCAAAATTGCCAGTCGGGAAGACGCCGTTCGCGGTTACGAAGCCCACGTGGACATCGCCGTATCAACGGGGAGGCATTCAGACGCGGGCCCCGTCGTGAAAACAACGTCAGCGAAACACACGGTACCGTAACGAGAAAATAATGCGTTTCGCCGTTGCGACGTTACACGCTCCGCGACGTAGGAGGTAGAAGGAGGAGGGGGAGGAGGGGAGGGAGAAGGAGGAGAAGGGGGTGGAGGAGGAGGTGGTAGGAGGAGGGCGGCCGCGCGAGGACAAAAACGAGAAAAGCCGCGGCGTAAGAGAGGAGAGGCGAGCAAAAAAGCGAGAAGAGGATACTCCTGCGCATCAGCATAAGCGGATGTAGCGGAATCTCGAAGCGCCGATATTTTTCTCGTCCCGGCTGTGACTTTCGCGCGCCGCTGGAACCGGTTTTTTTTATCCACCCAGTTTGCATACGCCATTATGCGGCGTGGCCGGTACAGGCGACCGTAGAAAATTCTGTAACTAATGGCGCACGTCAAACGATGCGGTAATACGTTTCACGGATGCATATATATGTATGCACGTGCGAGCGTACACACAAACACGCGAACGGACGAACGAGCGGCCAGGCAGGCAGGCTGGCTGGAGATACGCCTGCACGGAATTGCATTTAAGGCAAGGACACGTAATCACAATTACGTAAACGCCCGTGACGCACATATAATCTGCGCTTGACGAAGCTCTGATGCGAGCGGGAGCGCGATACACAAGACGCGAAAGCGAGCGAGTGAGCGAGGGAGAGAGGGGGAGAGGGGGCGGGGGAGAGAGAGAGAGAGACGCTCGCCGCGCGAATAACTTCGAACTCGCATTACGACCTTCCGCGATGTGCCTTTCGTACACGCGGTCGCAGTTTCAGATACTTTGTTTGGAAACTATATACGGAAATTTATCCGACTATTGCGGCGCGGGACAGCGCGCGCAAGTGCAAATGGAACGAAAAAAATCGTCGGTGGGTGATTGTTGCACAGCTCGTTGAGAAAAATAATCGACTGTTGTAGAGTTAACGAATCGACATTTTGCGAGCGGCGAGACCGGGGGAGCGCGATGGAAAACGAATAATTGTCGGGGGTGATTGTTTTAGTTCGTTAAAGAGATTGACTGCGAATCGATCAGCGAATCCGCGCGCGCAGCGGCTACAGACACATGTGCAAACATCGCAAATTTTTCACGCGAAACTCACAGCACCCCGTCCGTGCATTCAAACGTATAATCCGCGCATAATCTTACTTATGTGATTAGTCACTTGTACAATTGGTTCTAAGCCGCTTCAGCGAAATTTTAAGGAGGCATCGCCCGTTATAATCCCTGCAAAAAGTCACTGAAGATTGGAAACACGCTGATGTTTCTATTTCTTGTACAGAAACGTATAATATACACACGATATGGTTGAATAACAATATATTTTTACTTTTCCATCACATTTTCATTGTTCATTTATCTTGTTTTATATTATTTCTGACTCTTAAACTTTTATCTCTGAATCATTTTATCACAAAGCAAATTTGTATACATCATTTTACATACTTAAAGTACATAAGTACTTGAGATGTTTTGGGAGAGCATGGTTTAAAATACTCGCAGAAAACAGGATGGCCTTATAAATAACATATTAATGACGTATTATTGACGTTAGAGACATCATTAGGACGTCATTTGACCTCATCTTGTTTGCCGGGCTTAGACTTTACGGAGAAATAACTTTTGATCCTGATCCTGAATCAACATCAAATTGCCACTTTTAGGTGCGATTAATCTCTAATTTTTTTCTCTTCGTTATTTTTGAGGTACACTGAGAGAAAAATTATCTTAAAATCAACAAATATTTCCTTGGTGGGTGCCATTAATATATTTACTTAAATCTACATTCTCTTTACTTAAATCAATTACTTGATTTAAATAAACAATATTTGATTTAAGTAAAGAGAATGTAGATTTAAGTAAATACGTTAACGGCACCCACCAAGAAAATATTTGCTGATTTTAACATAATTTTTCTCTCAGTGTATGGCCGATAGTTTTAAATGGCTCGAGATGCCCGCGAAAACCTCATCCAGACATCGCGACCTCGCATGCGACCCGGTCGTGAGACATTCTCTCGCCGCGGACGTGAGCACCTACGCGCTAAATGACTCGTATTATTAAGCAGGTAATTGACATCGCGCTCGCCGGGAGGAAAAAATGATCGTCATTGCCGGCGCGCGCAGCTATCCAGGTTCCCGTCGGGCCTGACATTGGCATCTATTATACAGGTTCCGCGGTGGGAACGAGTTATTGCTTTCGTACATTACCTCAGCTCTCGTGGTAGAGCCACCGGCGACCTTCGACCCCGGGACACCGCAACGTCCATCGGCTTCCTACGTGTGCGCCGCCATCGACTTTGCATCGACCCGAGCGAGAACGCTCGCGGTGAGTTTGAGACTCGCGATAATTTAACTCGCTGCTGTGGCGCGAGATACCGACAGTGAGTATGAGAGAGAGAGAGAGAGAGAGAGAGAGAAACGGAGAAAGAGAAAGAGAGGCAGAGGAAGAGAGAGAAAGAGAGAGGAAAACAGAAAGAGACGAGCCTCCACGTCGCTCGTAAACGACGGTTCTCTGGGTACCAGAGAACCTGAGTCGAGGATGATTGACGTTAGTTGCACCGTGTCCCGGTGAAAGCGCGATAAATTATTTTTTCCCGACGCCGATAGCTAGCACGATAATTCGAGGAACGTCGAAAACGTACTCTCGCCGCGGGCGCGTCATAAAGCACGCTTCGAGATCTCCATGGTTTTCCCTGGCGTGACGCGCGTCATCTCTCTCTCTCTCTCACTCTCTCTCTCTCTCTCTCTCTCTCTCTCTCTCTCTCTCTCTCT
>NW_022639496.1:1653837-1673619 GCF_010583005.1 Odontomachus brunneus
CTCTCTCTCTCTCTCTCTCTCTCTCTCTCTCTCTCTCTCTCTCTCTCTCTGCGCCGGCGATAATCGCACAGTGCTTTCCGCGAAAACTCTACGCGCACGACGCGCACGATCGACACGTTATAATCCTGCGATTTCGGAAAGACACAGAGAGAAAGAGAGAGAGAGAGAGAGAGAAGGAAAGGGAAGAAAGAGAGGGAGAGGGGAAGAGAGTGAGAGAGACAGAGAGAGAGAAAGGAGACACGCACGCCAACAGGAGTAAATTACGACAAATCTCGGCGGCGAGTATTTATAGTCGGCCAAAACGCACGCCTGGCATGTTAAATCATATTTCTAACGTGGACGCGTCGTAAATACGCTCGCGCGCCGTTATAAATATTCATTCGTTTATACCGAGAACGGTAAATCCACACGGTGGATTTTTAATTCCGCGACGGACGCCCGCTCGGCGCGTCGGCATCTCGCGAGACGAACGATCGATCCCCCGACGATCGCCGGCCAGCAAAATCGCGTCGCGTGCCTTTAACGTGCGTCCGCGCGTTACCTCCGCAGGTAATTCTACCGCTCGAGAATACGAGCTTTAAAGGCGAGCCCTTCGACGCAGCCCTGATATAAAACATCGGGAAAAGAAATTCTACGCCGGTAAAGCCTTTCGCATCGTCCACTCGAGTCGACTCGTCGAGTGGCCTATTATCTTCGAGTAGTCCGATAACCGTATTGACATGAGAACAGTAATCTACCGGGTGACCCACGGTGGCGCCGTAAAGTTGCGGGGAGCGCTGATCGGACGACGGAGCATATTGAACGATTGCTATACACGAAGCGAGTTTACACACGTGTTCTTTGTGTTCCCCAAAAGCCTGATCTGACACGCGGAGTCACTTCTTATCACACTCGATTTTTCATTTTTGATTAGCCTCAAACTAATACCGAGTACTTTCGGATCACGAGCTAAAAAAATTGTAAAGTTATAGCGGATGGGAATATAGGATTTAAACGCTACTAAGCCATTTTAATGGCTGAGCTTGTCATGTGACAAAATGGCAAAGCTGCTACGGAGTCCTTTTCGGCTCCATCGCGTTAGATTAAGAGAGATGTCACAAAATGTAAAATAAAGATGCAAAATAGAGATAATTTTTCGTTATATTTCGGTTCTTTACATTAAATATAATGTACAACTAGCTATGAAAGTACACTGAGAGAAAAATTATCTTAAGATCAACAAATATTTCCTTGGTGGGTGCCATTAACATATTTACTTAAGTCTACATTCTCTTTACTTAAATCAAATATTGTTTACTTGATTTAAATAAACAATATTTGATTTAAGTAAAGAGAATGTAGACTTAAGTAAATATGTTAATGGCACCCACCAAGGAAATATTTGTTGATTTTAAAATAATTTTTCTCTCAGTGTAGCTGATTTATTTTTAGTTACATCATACGTGATCAAGCTTTCTCTGTGCCATCAAACAAAAAGGAAAGGTATAGCTTTTGGAGTTATAACATTCAACGTTTTACGGGACAGCTGTCAATTCAAATATCAAAATACTACAAAGATTCTAATCGAATATAAACGATTTTTAATGATTGTTTGGTATGTATACCAGTTTGGTAGGCAAGTTTACGCCATACATTTGATGTATTAAATAATCATGCAGCACGAATGTCCAAAATATATCCGAGAGATATCCAAATATCGGATGCCTCTGGAATGTATTTTAGACATTTATGCTGCATAGATATTTAGTACATATATTAAATTTTTTAATATATAAACTAGCCCAAAGACAATCTGGTATATCAAACGATCGCCAAAAATTACTTTATGTTATTAAAGACCCAAACATTTGAACAATCGAGAAAAAATAAGCAAAATGGCTCTAAGATACAAAACGCGATTGGAAGCTTAGCCAAACATTCCTACTAGTAATCTCATAAATGATAGCAATATAGGTCGCGGACTGAAACGCAGAATACTGTAGGGACGCGCAAACGGCAAGAGTCGCTGGAATCCAGAAAGACGATCAATTTCGAGAAGCGGTCGCGTGCGAGCGTCGAAGCGAACGATGTGTAACGAGCGATACCGAAGCATCCGATGGTTTGTCAACAGCGTGAGAATTCGGTCAACAAGGATTAGACTTGGCATATTAGACTTAGCGAGCAGCAGGCAGTCGCCTTGGAGCGTTTATCTGCAAGCATCGTCTTTAGACGTTTAACACTAAATCTAATGTCCTTAGAATACAGAGTCCGGCCCATTCGTAGACCTCTATTCATTGGATCAGATCATGGACATAGTAAGTACAGACTGAGCATGTACGCAAAAAAAAAAAAGCTAGCTTCCAGAGCTAAAAAATAGCTGTGGCAGATAAGATGCGTGATTGATATAGGGACTAATGTCGATACTACCGAATACTGCAATTCTAAGCAGAATCGTAAGTCTTGTAACTTGTTCTCGTAAAATTCGTAAGACTTATGAATAGATTTACAATTTTCTGCATATCATATGTCGTACAATCAATTGTAAATTACCGTAAATTACATGAAATCGTACACTGTAAAAACTGATGTGTTAAATTTAACATTTCATATATCCCAAATCATCCACTTTCATTTATGTGTAAATTTAACACAAAACAAATGTAAAAAGTAACGCATAATATAATGTAACGCATAATATGTAAAAAATTAACACAAGAATTTAACACTTGAATACCGTCAGGAGTCACATTTCTGTTAAAATGACATATGTATAATGTTAAATTAACTAAAGTAAAATGTTACTTTAACATTTGAGATAAGAATTAATCTACGGTTTTGACGAAATAAAAATGTTAAATTGACATAATCTATGTCTGACATATTAAATATCTCAATTTAACACAACCTGTGATTCTTAACGATATTCAAGTGTTAAATTCTTGTGTTAATTTTTTCCATATTATGCGTGTTACTTTTTAACACATTTGTTTTGTATTAAATTTACACACAAATGAGGGTGGATGATTTGGGACACATAAAATGTGTTAAATCTAACACATCAGTTTTTACAGTGTAGATATTTACGAATAATCGTACGAAATACGAATATACGTACGTAAGTATAGAATTGTAGATCTACTCATAAATTCTTATGAACTTTACGAGAGCAAGTTGCGAGTCTTATGATTCTGTTTAGAATTGCAGCATAAATTTATTCGCTGTTTAAACTTAAGCCCTACAGCGAAAAATATTAGCTGCTAGAAACAAATGACTGTAGCAAATGATTGTAGCTGTGCGACAAACTTCTTTAATATATGCATACAATAAGAGACTTAGAAATAACTGCCATTTCCTTAGCTACTTGAAATAATGTGCATTTTTAATGTCACCTAATATATTTGTATTTCATAGCGAATGCATTTTAGCCAATTCTTAGCAGTGACAGCTAAACGATTAGCTTTTTGACTAAGTTTGAATCAGCTACCGCGGTTTAGCTGACATTGCTACGTCATTTTTTGTGTATGAGGCGTGAAATCCGAAGATCAGGTAGAAAAGGACAGGTAATAGATGCCGTGTACCTTTCTCTCTCAGACAATGAAAGAATGGGGAGTCAGTGGAGTGTGAGAAAAAGTGTAGAGAGACAGTAGAACGTGGTTAAATAAGGTTATGCTCATAATTTGTAGAAGAGAATTAATATATTAAAATATTATAAAAAATAGTCTAAAGTGGTTACAAAACAGAGAGTTAACACACATATATGTCATGTATCTAACTACGCGAATAGAAACAGAAAGCTACACGGCACCTGCTTCCTATCCTTTTCTATCTGATCTTCTATCTTTCTATCTGCCAAACAAAGACACGCTCAGTCTTACACGCTCTGTTCTTACTATGTCTATGGGTCAGATTGAAATGGCCTAAAAATGGCGAAACGAATCATAGTACACTGAGAGAAAAGACTGGTAACTATAACAAACTGCATTTAGTTACAGAAATTCATTGAATCCTTAGTAACTAATACTAAATATGATAATAATTACCAAATATTTAATAGATCGGGAGTATGACGTCATTGCATTCACAGTAACATCAATTAAATAATTTAGTAATAGTTACTTAATGTTAAATATTTAATATGAAATATATTACAGTTATGAATAGATATTTGATAATTGTTATGAAATTGTTATATCCCATGTAATAAAAAATTCAGTAGGTACGAGTTCTATTTTGTTACCAGTATAAGTATGTTTTGTTGCAGCACAACGAAAAATTCATTCATTTGCAGCTATTACATCGTTTCAATATCTATTATTAAAGATAGTTGGTTGAACCTATCAAAAATTTTGTAACTATTACAAAATCGCTTATTTTGCTCAACTATTCAATAAGTTTTATTTACCAAATATATTCTGGAAGCAAATAAATTTTACTTCTGTCAAATAAATAATTTATTTTACAGAACTAAATTAATTAATAAGTATTGCCATAGCTTTGGCCCGCTATATTTACGTCTACCATTTAGTAATAGTAACCAAATTTTGATAATATTTACTAAATTCTTCTCTCAGTGTACAGCGGTGGCGTACATACATTAAAAAAAGGATAAAAACAAATTATCGAAAACAATTTTTTGTATATATCACTTATTCTAAATAGATATATTGTATACATATTCAAAAATGGATAAAAGTAAATTATCGGGAGATGTGTTTAATATGCATTGAATATCCTTTCCTTCATGAATTGGAACACTTTATAACACAGCAGTGAGACATCGTGTGTATCCTGTAAATATGTTTACAATAGCTTTTATACTATTTCATTTTATAAATGCCTAACATTATTTTGAGGTTATAACTCGAATAACTTATGAGTATTTGACTTTTTTTATGAATTACATAATTCCAATTACATATTTCATGTTTACTGCAATAATATAGTATCTTGCCTTTTATTATTATTTACTGTCTTTACATTGTTTATAGCACAAAAACACAATGTACCGAAGGAACTTCTTCATAAGGTTTGTTTTTATATTTTAGTGACACGTCATTTTTAGGTCTTATTGACTAAATAACCAGACTCAGTATTTTAGAGACACTACTACCGACAACTTATGTATACCTATTTATATTTATATATATTTCTTAGAGGAAAGGAAACGAGAATAAAGATGAATACTGAAAAATTTATTGTATTATATATTATAAGGAAAGTCTCGTGAAGTTATATGATGATGTGATAACAATGTGTGAATGCAAGAATTTTTAAAGAAAACAGTCATTTGACCGGTCGTGGTAAGTTTAGTGTTAAAAAGCATTATTGAATGACCAATCTCTACCGTTACATTTCATTCCATTTATATTTGTGGGATATTCATTTTATTATTAAATTTACAAACATTCCGCCGATTGTTTTATTAATACACTCACAATACTCCGAGATTTGTTTCCGACTTCGAACAGGACAAAGCTTCAGTAATAATTGGGTGGGTCGCCGCAAGCAAATCCAATATATCAACTACGCACTTGTCGAATGTCCTTAAATGGAACAGATTTCAATGTCTACAGGGAGTAAAAAAAGCATAGCTAATCTTTATAATAATTGTAATAAAATCCGTATTATATACAGGGTATCTCAGCTCAATCTCATTATCTCTAATAAGGGCGTAGAGCGGATTGAGGTGAACACAAAAGTTCTATACCGTTTTGCGATATTCGCATTAACTATCGAGATATTAATTAAAGAAAATTTGTAAATGATGGCGCTCGATATGGTAGATGGACTGTAGTGATAACGTCTGCCGGCATGTGTTTGTATAGCGAGTCAAACTGAATAAAAAGTCCTCTATCATTTTACAAATGACCACGTAAATTTTTAGTTATTAATTAAAGAAAATTGGTGCACTATCGCGCAAAATCGTGCAATAATTTTCTTTAATTGAAAATCTACGTGATTATTTGCAAAATGGAACTGGTAATGGTAGAGAACTTTGTTGCTCTACTATTAAATATTATGCGTAATAATTTACAAATCTTCTACAATTAATATATCTATTATTATTACGATTTTCACAAAACAGTATTAGACTTTTTTATTCATCTCAATTCGCTCTACGTTCTCACAAGAGATTGTGAAATCAAGTTTAGACACCCTGTATAAGAAAAAGATTAATACTACAAAAACTTACAGCTATCAAAGATTTTATTCACCTCTTGACTGATAAAAATGTATTTCTGTATACCCAAATAATTATACTTTTTGGTAAATTGAAATGTGTAACATTTTTCTTCCTAAAAATTCAAGTTTTGAGTGTTAATTTCTTAAATTCTTAATTTCTTAAATTCTTAATTTCTTAAATTCTTAATTTCTTAAATTCATTTTTAGGGAAGTTACAAATTTTTATATAACTTCACATTCTCATTGCGTTTCTCTTTATATATGCAATAAAATAAAATAGTTAAGTGAATATTTGCGATCGTTTCCGTACATCCGTAATTCTATTTTGCAGACTTGAGAATATATTTTTATAATTGTTTATGAATTTTTATTGGCACTTTTAAAATGTAAATAGACAAGGACGAAAACAACCTTAGGTTAAAGTGCCCAAAACGATATGTGTCATGTCAGGACTTGATCTTTTTATATCGATTCTCGCTATTCCACTTCACTATTATAGGTTCTTTCTCTTTTAGTAAGAAATGTACCCGAGTAAAAATGTATCTAGTAGAGCAGATTTCAAGAATAGTAGCTAGATAGTAATGACTAGATAAGTTTTCTAGCCAGTCACCAGTTCGTGACTGGCTAAATATTCCTACTCAGTCTTTTGAATGTCAGGACTATCTAGTGACTATACCAATTAGTGACTATACCAATAGATAGTAGCTAAATGAAAAAGATTACACAGTAACGAGATAGAAAATCATCGGTAAATCCTGAATAGAAATTGGATATCAGAACTGTCTAGTAACTGTACTACTTTTTTGTATCCAGCTACTAGATAATTTTTCTGGTACAGCCACTAGGAGAATTGAGCGTTACATTTCTAGCTATTAGCGATGTAAGAGCCAACTTTTCTGTGTCATTACTAGACAATAACTAGATTCAATTTTTGCTCGAGTAGGAATATATAATCGCAATATGCGTTATTACTGCCATAAAGGGTGATTATCTCGACTGCAATAAAGTTAAAACTCAAATGTAAATGAAACCAGTTCTATCGTATATCTAAGCGATAAAAACATTCTCTCCAGAAAGAAATGAGATACATGTCCGATAAGAGACCGCTCGCGGCCTTGCAAACGCGCGGGATGTCACCGATATCGACCGTAGGGCGTCGATAAATCTCTTACAAAATTTCCGAAGCCCGGTTCGCGCTTCTCTCAGCGCGAAAACCGAAATACACGACTGCAATCTCGTAGTAAGAATTGATCGAGGGGGTATAAATTCCACATGACTCGAAATTGTATCTAACCGGCGACGGCATCACTTGACTTATCGCGGGTAAGCTTTTTCTTGGATGGTATAATTAAATTATCGGGGTATATTCGCGGACGCGATAATAGAGGAGGTCGATGCCATCAAGAAACGCAGATAAAATAGACGCGATCTTTTGCAAATTGATGAAATCTAGATTTTAGCTTCGATCTCGCATGTTCAAATAAAGAAAGATCTCTTCGCCGATATATTAATGCATGACGTGTTAAAATTCAAGAGAATCGCGCGACGATGTCACGGAGAAGAAAGGAAACTTTCAGGACAGAAAAGAAAGAGTCGCAAGAGAGATCCCCTAACAAGCCTGAACACGGCGAATCGTTCCTTCTTCTTTTTACAAATCGTCTTACCAATGTCGTCGCGAGGGAGGCCAACCCCTACTCCACTTGTATTTATTTGTCGCCATCGAGGGTTTCCTCGAGGGTGCCGAGATTTATAATGGTGTACACTCATTGATAGCCGCGGGCACGGTTTGCAAACGGGGAAAAGAGATGGGAAGAAAGGGGAAGGAAATACGGCCTTGTTATTTTCCATTTATGTCACTGGCGATTGACTGGGCGCGGACAATTAATGCAGTCGCGATCAATTTCTCATACCGCCTAAGATGTGGATGTTTGCGTGATCTACGCAGTAGTCTTAATTGGTCGCGAATTGCTTTTGCAGCTTCGATATTACATAATTGAGATATGCGAGAAACGTCCCGTTGCGATCGCGCGAGGATGAAATGTCGAGGAAAGTGTCGAGTTCTCAGCAATCCGTGTTCATAAGTCGATGATCAAATCGATATCGATGATGATTTTTTGAGCTATTCAATTTTATAACGACTAGATTCTTTATTGATCTTTAATAGAAAATCGATATTTTATCGACGCTATATCGATGTAACATCGATAGTTACATCAAGGATAGATTCACATGATATTTTATTGACATCATATTGATATCTAATTAATATATGAGTAATATCTAATAGATATTCCCTTTTAGGTAGACGGTATATCGTAAAATTATAACTAAAAATTTAGTTGATACATTTATTATATTATTACACAAAAGACATTAGAAAACAAATAACATATTAATTATATTTGACTATTTTTCATGAAGTACTAAATAATATCATAAAATATATAAAAAAGAAACCAGAAAAAAATAATATTATGTTATTAAAAAAAACTAGTTGTGCACTATAAATAAATGTATCAGTATGTAAAATATTTTTTGATGTGCCAAAAAGAAATATAAACATATTATCTGTTACCTATTTCTTTATATTTTTATTATACAGAGTATCCATTAATAAACATAATACTACTAATAAAACATATAAAGGAAGATTAATATTGCATGAACGATAGATACGCATAATATTTTGTCAATGTCGAGTCGACATCTACATATCAATTTGATATATAAAAAATATCTTACAGATAACGACCTATTATTGATAATTTAGTTTGTATCTAGTAGATATAATGTTGAAATCGAGTCGATTTATGGATATGTTGATTCGACTTTAGTACGGTATAAGTTGAATAATGACTAGATCGTCGACATCTATATATCTTCCAGATATCTAGATGAAATCTTCGAAATATCAAATTGATAATTAATTTTCACATGATCTCCACTTGATTTCAATACAATATCGAACAGATTTTTCACCGACTTGTCGACCCGGGGAGTCCCGTGGACTCCCAATTACGCGATATTGTGTAACCGCAGTCGCATCTATTCCCAGCTTAACCGGCGCCGGCGAGAAGAAACATTCGCGAGTATTAGAACGATTACAATGTGAAGGGCCGACTCTGCGTGTCTGTCGCGCATGTGTGTGTGTACCTAGCGGAAAAAGTGGCCTAACTTCCAGCCCGGTCCCAAGGGTGCCGGTCTCTTGGTGCACCACCCATGACACATGTCACTCACACCCAAATCCGCAAATTTCCCCACGTTCTGCCAATCCCTTCTCGACGAGGAGGTCAAAAACGAAGAGAAGACCGGGAGGACCGAGCTTTCTCACGAATAAAATCAGCCGTGACAGTTGAACATTACTTCAATAACGAGTAAAACTCTGTTGGAAATTAATTACAAAGCGAAGAAAAATTAGAGTAATATAAAAATTATTCTAATACACGAAGAGAATGATTTCTTTTCTTCATATAAATTCTTTGTAATTTTGCTATGTTTCTAGTGGTGCAGGAATAAACTCGGTAAGATCTATCCTGCTAAGGAATGTAATAAATTTCGCTAGAAGCATAGTAAGTGTTTTAATAATACATTTCAGTTTCTAAGATATAAACAGCACATTACAAAATTACATATAGCAATTTTTATTATTTAATTTTCTCGATATATGGATTTTAACTAATGAGAACTTCAACCTTAATGAATAACTGAATATTATTACGATAACGACGAATAACATAAAACTGTGTGATTTTAATGAGAAATTAATTACAAAAAAAAACAAAGATTAGAATAATGGAAATTATTTTAACCTTCTACTGCCCAGTTTAATTTCTCGTGTTTAAAAAATGTTTCATGTACGTAGGATGTTTAAAACTAAAGTATTCAACACATATAAGATGAAATTTTACTTTTCTAATTTTTTATTAAATAGATTTGTGAGGTCAGTTACTATCGCTGCCAATATACTAAAAGGCAGCTATATTGTGTCATTTTTACGTTACATCGGTCAAGACAGCAACAACATTCACATTGAAGATAAATAATAATGAGACTGGATTATGACTTCAGAGTCACAGGGAACAATTGCCAAAAACTCTAACCTTAATGAGAACGTAGTTGAACTATTATCACGTGTGTATGACTTAATTTTCCGAAAGGATTGATATCGAAAAATTGTTCTCAAATAAGCCTCCGCGTCCTCTTAAAGTGAGACTGTTTCTAATTAAATAAATAAAAAGAATATTTCACTGATAATCAGTGCTGATTTTTAATGGAAACGCCTCCATTGTATTGCTTAGTCTTATATCTGACTGATGATTCAATTAATGAAAGTAAGATTTTAATTCCTAATTTGTAGTACAGTTGGTCACAAAATGGTTTAGACATCAATAAAATAAAGTTAGCAATCCATTAAACTGTCAAAATTGAGAGTCATCGCTAGAAATAATTATATAATTAATATAAGTAATAATAAAATAAATAAGAATAATTAATAACAGAAGTATTATATAATAATAGTATAGAAATATTATGTAATTATAATAGTATAAAAGTATTATGTAATAATAGTATAGAAGTATTATGTAATTAATAATAGAAATATTATAGAAGCTTATTAGTGGAAACTCTCAGTTTAGTGAGATCCCAACTTCATTGTGTCTCAACACTTTTGCAACCAAGTATGAACAAATTCGTTATACATTGTATTAAATCCAACCTTCGGCGGTGAAATTGACGGCTCAATCAAGCGTCTTGCGTGCGACACTGTCCACAAACTACATCAATAATAAAAACAGTCGCTACCGTTAATTTGTCCTTTCAGTGAGATTTCATTAATATATTGCAGCACTTTACTTATAACTGAACCACCATAAGTATACTGAGAGAAAAAAATAGTTGGAATAACTATAATCTCACTATATTTTATAGTTTGTTTTGGCTTCAAACATATATTTATAGTTCATCTAAACATGAAGATATAGTAGAATGAACACAGATTTATAGTCACTATCTTATTATTCTATATATATGGTAAAGCACCTTTTGGGAATATAGTTACATGTACCTATATTTGCTAAATATTTCAATTGTATTAACTATATAAAATAGTTAATTTCTTTTACCATTGAATATTTGCTACCTTACTATATTTTTTATTTCAAATAATTATAATTCTTGGTAAAAATTTTACACGGGTCAGTTATACTATGCTTATATTGTAAATATTACAAATAATATGGTAACATTTACTATAAAAATTATATTTCTAACTATAATCTTTTTACTATGCCATTATAGTTACCTTTTGGGAATATAGTTACATGTACCTATATTTGCCAATATTCCAATTGTATTAACTATATAAAATAGTTAATTTCTTTTACCATTCAATATTTGCTACCTTACTATATTTTTTATTTCAAATAATTATAATTCTTGGTAAAAATTTTACGGGTCAGTTATACTATGCTTATATTATAAATATTACAAATAATATGGTAACATTTACTATAAAAATTATATTTCTAACTATAATCTTTTTACTATGCCATTATAGTTACCTTTTGGGAATATAGTTACATGTACCTATATTTGCCAATATTCCAATTGTATTAACTATATAAAATAGTTAATTTCTTTTACCATTCAATATTTGCTACCTTACTATATTTTTTATTTCAAATAATTATAATTCTTGGTAAAAATTTTACGGGTCAGTTATACTATGCTTATATTATAAATATTACAAATAATATGGTAACATTTACTATAAAAATTATATTTCTAACTATAATCTTTTTACTATGCCACTACAGTTCCAAATATCATACATTTTTCTCCCAGTGTAGCAGCGAAAAATATACAGGAGATAGTAGTTCGAAGAGTGCAACATGCCATCAAATGCGCTCTTATTATTTCATGCCAGCAATTCGTCGAAATCGTTCTCCTGGGTTTCCCTCGCGCGTTTTCCCGATCATCCTACAACAACGTGTCGTCCCGCCCGTCATCCCGCATAATTTTGCAACGGTGATTCTCCGCCTCCGGGCGACCTTATGGCACTCGTTACTCTCCCATGATTCCCGACCAAGATTCGCGGTCAGGCTTGCCGTAAGTACGTAATCGCCGAGATGCCTCGAAACCTGCTCCTTCGCCCCTTCTTGATAGGTGCGTTCATTGAGACCTCATTCATATGCATACCCGGCCGCGTAACAGGCATAGCGTAAAGCGGCTTATTATTGCCCGCTCGGCTCGCACGATAGCGCTCGAAAGTTACGATCGGCGTGCCCGCGCGAGAAGTCGAACGATTGCCGGCGATAAGCCAACGAGGGGGAATGTTAATTCATCCGCCGTGATATCGGAGGATACGCTCGAATTTTTCTTGCATGCGGAACAGCTCGGGATACTTTCCATCGACCTTCGCCGTTCCGTTTCAGATACCATCGCATGGCTCATACACGCCGCGCTTATCTCGATTCTTACGTAGGAATTTTCTTATTGTGTTGTATTATCTCACGTATGTCACTAAGGGTTGATTGTTCCTACCTCTTGGTAAGCTACCTAATAATTAAATCGTGTGTCTGTCTCTGTCTAATTTGAAGAAAAAACGAAGATATATGATTTAATTGTCAGGTAGCTTACCAAGAGATTGGAACATTCACAAGTGAGCCTTGAATTACACGGTTAATTGCTTCCGTGTTAATCAAAACCGTGTTGCTGGAGACTTGAAATTCACACAATTTTTCGTGCGAATTACTAAGTAACTGTGTTATTTAAAAGTTATCGCAATTTTACATCGACTTTAAGAAAAAGAGTTCTCAGTTTGTCCTGTATTGTCCCCTCATAACTCGAAAATCGTTAAAGATATTCCAGATGAAGTTTTATAACTCATTCAGTATGTTATCTGCATGGATTAGTGTCATTACCTGGCTTTATCTAGGTGAAGAAAATTAAATAATTCCATTCCTTTCTTGAGTATTCGAGAATATTTAGAGATACAAGACAAAACTTTTATTTTCAATCAACTTTTAATTAAAAAGTACAAAATAAAAAGCCTGAAAAAATGAACTGCCTTAAAAGACCTCAAAAGCTCTGAAAAATATAAGATAATTTTAAATCAATATTTCTATATATCTACAATCCTATTATAAACAAATTAAGGTACACGGAGAAAACTGCTATGGTAGCTACGTCCACATATTTTATGGTTAGAGAGAAAATTTATATGATCTCGAGTTAGATAGGTATGGCATTAAAAGTTGGTGTTGTTGCATGCTCATCTATGCAATTCCCACAGCCACATTTCTTACGATACCTAATGTAGTTCAGTTAATATATCTTCACATACATAGTTGACTCAACTGAGGGTATATTGCCGTCTCTCTGTTGTGATCTGCAGAACAAATACTATGGTTGAGGGATCCGTAGGGTTTGATTACACCATACATCACTGTAAGTACTCAAACACGTATGGACAGGCAGCAAAGAAGGCCAGTGTAACACTTCCAGAGTTGTTTCAATACTATGGCTGCTACAACCATCTCGTATGTATAGGCACATGTAAAATATCATCATATCGTATGTAAAATGGGGATATGTAAAATATCATTTATATTTTGTTGTGGCCTAAATCATATTTAGTTGTTCCTTAAATCATATTTAGAGAAATGATATCCTTAGTGTTTTCTCTGTATATCTAACTATGTAATTAAAGAAAGATAAATAATAAAAGAAAGGATAATTATTAATTGGTCGGATTCTCGCGCTGACTTCTAATATTGTTAGAGTATATTAGAATAAAATCCTATAGATATATAAGATCGTAGAATTATATTTCCGTATACTGAGAGAAAAGACTGGTAACTATAACAAACTGCATTTAGTTACGGAAATTCGTTGAATCCTTAGTAACTAATACTAAATATGACAATAATTACCAAATATTTAATAGATCGGGAGTATAACGTAATTGCATTCACAGTAACATCAATTAAATAATTTAGTAATAGTTACTTAATGTTAAATATTTAATATGAAATATATTACAGTTATGAATAGATATTTGATAATTGTTATGAAATTGTTATATTCCATATAATACAAGATTCAGTAAGTACGAGTTCTATTTTGTTATCAGTATAAGTTTTGTTGCAGCACAACGAACAATTCATTCATTTGTAGCTATTACATCGTTTCAATATCTATTATTACAGATGGTTGGTTGAACCTATCAGAAATTTTGTAACTATTACAAAATCGCTTATTTTACTCAACTATTCAATAAGTTTTATTTATCAAATATATTCTGGAAGCAAATAAATTTTACTTCTGTCAAATAAATAATTTATTTTACAGAGCTAAATTAATTAATTAGTATTGCCATAGCTTTGGCCCGCTATATTTACGTCTACCATTTAGTAATAGTAACCAAATTTTCATAATATTTACTAAATCCTTCTCTCAGTGTAGGATTTCCAAAATTCACGATTATTCCAAACTTTTCGCGATTTTCGAAGGCTGTTTATGTTTGTTTATGTTTGTTAAAAAAAGTTCTTGACTATACTATTCGAGATTTCGTGCAATTCAAGTTTTTAGCCTTACTTTCGACTTGTACTTTCTAACACCTAGATATTTTGAAGAATCAGTAGATGTTTAATACACGTAGAAACTGAAATCCTACTTAACGCCTCTAAATAGTAGAAAATGCGCCAAATGTTATTTGTGGGCTCTAAAAACGACTTCTTAAAAAGTTAATAAGTTAAATAGATTCAAAAGAGGTTAATGTAGGCTTCAAAGTATTAAGATGAAATATTGAGGTCGAAAGTAGGATTAAAATTTTGGCACACTGAGTCGTCTTCACTTATTCCATAAAAATAAAAAAATTTATGAAAAAAAGATAATTGAAATGGCGCAACCATCTTCAAACCTCATATTCCCACTAACTATAATATACATCACCAGGATTACTCGGGAAATGTCTATACTCGTTCCCCGAAAATGTGTTGCGTTTTCCTTGACTCAAGTAATCACTTGTTATTCCCTACAGACGTGATTTATGTCACATTATACGAATATCCAGATCGTTTACCGTGGCATTGTGTTCTACAAGAACGCGAATTGAGAGATCAATTCGCGTGTACTTAGCATATCCCGACCTCCTATTCCACCACCCGATCGACATGCTAAACATCCGCGGACACGTGATCGCTCGCAGTCGATCGCGCTCGTCTCTTTATATCCTGAAATTCCGGCAGTTTGCGAATCGCTCGAGTCGCGGCGACACGCCGCGGAAGTTCTATGTCGCTCGGAATCGCGGCGGACGTTAATGAACCGATCGAACGAACGCAAACGATGCCGCCTCTCTCTGCCTCCCTTCGTGTGTGGCGGCGTGCGTTGCGCGGCTCCTCTCCGCTCGTTTCTTCCTTCGCGTTCCTTTCCTGCCTGTACCCTCCCCCCGTTCTCTCCCCTCGGCGAGATTTATTAACACACCGTACGCGACGTGCGTGCGTGAGTGCGTGAGTGAATGAATGCGTGCGTGCATGCGCGAGCGCGGTGATACGCGCGTTGGGAGTTACAAACGTCCGCGAGAAAGACGCGAGAAAGTATTACCCCACATATTTACACACAATGGCAAGAGCCGCGGACGGCTTATGAAAAATATATGGATTAAGCGGTGCAGCAGTTTTAACGCGTCGTCCAGACATTGTAGGCCCCGTATAGAATCGTCGATTTATGTAACCGTGTCGGTCCATGTCGTACTTTGCAGCTCATGATCGATGATTAACCTTCTAGTAGTCGCGGGTTGAAAGATACTGACCGACTTCATTCTGATACAAAGTATGAACAATAAGCGCCATATTTTTCTTATCCTCCTGTCAACACCTTCTTAAAAAGTTAATAGGTTAAAAGACATTCAAAAGAGGTTAATATAGGCTTCAAGGTATCAAGATGGAATATTGGGTCGAAAGTAGGATTAAAATTTCGACACACATGTTTTGAGCATCTCAATTTTGCACACTGAGTCGTCTTCGTTTATTCCATAAAAGTAAGAAAATTTATGAAAAAAAAGATAATTGAAGTGACGCAACTGTATTTAAATCTCATATTCCAATTATAATATCCATCAACTTTTTTAGCGCGTAAATCGAAAATTCTCATTATATTAGTTTGCAGGTAATTCAAAATTGAAAATCAAGTGGCGCCGAAAATAACCTCAATGTGCCACGTTAGGGTTCAAAATAGGGTTGTATTTTTCTTTTAATTAATACAATTTTCAATGAAATGTTTGTTTCACAAAAATCCACAATTTTGCAGAAGGTTGAGAACAAAGAATACGTCTGGATGAGACCTGCAGATCAATACTGCAGTTATGGTATCGCGATGTATACTACGACTTTCCTGATAGACAAGTGTACGTAAATTTGGCAGCAACTTGATTAATCGACTTGTAAAGAATGCATCCTTTAAATGTGCCTCATATGACACTTAAATTTATGACATAAAATAATCAAATAGAAATACTAAAGAGATTAGAGAAAGGATGCTAAATTTGCTCAAAACCATATGTTATGTAAAAAAAATATTTATATATAATGGAATGTCTATCTATGTATTCTATCTATGTATTCCCTAAACTGAAAGAATTTTATAATAAAAATTAGAGGAAAGTAACCAAAAGCGACATAGACCTTCTAAAGCGACATACCTCTATATCTCATATATTAAATGTTGTATTTTATCGAAACTAATATAAACGTAATTCGTTTTATCAGCTAAGTCATGAAAAATTCATATTTGGTTTATTTCTTGTTCTTTTATACGCTAAATTAGCAAATATTGAGTTTTAGAAATTCATAAGTTTTATTTCTATGATTTTTATTGACAAATTATGTAGACTAAATAGCGATAATTATCTTTTTGTTCAATATTAACTTCTTCTACATGCATTTGGCTCTTGTAAAAATTTTTATCTTCATCATTTTTTTACTGTATAACGTGAAAAATTTTATGAGAATGTGTCTTAAAGTGACATATCCCTACAGTATGAGATAGGTGCGATACTCTGTGACTAACAACCTGAGTCTAACCTCCCATTGTGACGTGACATGTAGTACTGTATATGTTTAATTTTGTTTAGATTAAAAATATAATATATGTAAAATATGTGAGAAATGAAAAAGATGGAAATGCCAAAGATATGTTTTTATTTAATTATATTTTCCTTTTGTAACATGATATTTTGAATAAATAAATATTATCCAACCATTAAACACATTAATGAACTATTTATTATCAAATATTATCATATATGCAACATGTTATATAACTTCCAATAGATATGTCGCTTTTGGCACACATTTTCTTTGAACTCCATTTTCGTGTTTTACAAAAACATTTGTTGTTTTTAATCTAGAAACAATTTCAGTAAAAATATGATATTATCTGATAGAGAATACTTCCAACTACATATATACATATTTACATTTATATTGTGAGCTTTACATTAAGACATAACCTCCAAAAACAAAGTGGTATGTCGCTTTTGGTACCTTTACTATAGGATTTTACAACCGAGGAATAGATTGACATTTTGTCATAAATGACTATCCTTTCATTTCATATGTGTTACTTATGTTTTAAGAACTAAAATATGTTATAAAAAAATGTATTATGTTTCTAGCGGAATTTACTAAAATTGAAAAAAACTTATGAAAAAAAACTCTCCGTGTATAAACTCCTAAATTCTTTGACCAGTCTAGACCAAATTTTGCATAGCTATTCTGTAAAAGTTCTACGGAAAGTATAGGCTGCCATGGACACTCCACTCCTTCCTGATTTCATCCCCCTGAATACTTTGTAATAAAAAGTGGTTTAAGATAGCATAACATGTAACTCTGAATATTTAACAAATTTGTAGCGCTGTGTATCAATGTAACAGCAAAATTAACATTATTGTATAGCGTGAATCTAATGATAAATTCAATGCAATACATTTTCCACGTAATCAAGAAAGACTGTGACGTTTCCATCATCGATTATCTCGCGTCGTGATAATCATGAAGATCTGTCTGTCCGGGTTATTTTCTTCAGATTTATCGCGAATAACAGTGTTAGAAGTGACCGAGACCACATTGGATTTTTTCCACAGTAATTATGGAACAAAGTCGCAGACGTGTTCGCGATCTAATATCTCGTGCCGACGCGGCGCACGGGATGCAACGTCCTAGATCTTCCAATCGCGAGAGTTAATTCAGGGCAACTAATGGCCATTCGTAAGGCCGCTGATTTATACTCCGCGTAAGATTAATTGAAACGCATATACACGCCTGAACCGCAGTCCACTTTTCACGTTGAGGAGGTCGTTGTACTCCGCGCGCAATTAGCGTCGCTGTCTTTCGCCGAGGGACTCTCGCGAGAGTTTCCGAATAATCGAGACCGAGGATGGGCTCTTGCGATCGACCGATCGACAGCCAGAGAACTCAACACGGCTCCCGTGACTCATGTAAACAAAGTCCCCGGAGGGGGAAGAAGAATTCGAGAATTATTAGCGAGACCGTGAAGGAACGACGTGGCCGATAGAAAACGTGTTGTGCCTTATTAACCCATTGACGCTCAAATGTGCTGGAATTTTACGTTCATTTGAGCCATTTATTTTACTGCGGAAATGAGGTTGTTTATAAAGAGTATCTTTTATTGTTTTAGAGTCAATATTACTACAAAATTACATGGTTATTTACATAGTAAAACAATTTCGATAACCAAATATAAACGAAAATTCGAATTAAACGGTTCAAATCGACCGCCATTTTTGTATCATGTTTGTTGAAAAAAATACCCATAGCATATTTTTTAAGTTAAAGTGTCGCGAACACATTTTAGACACTTTCCCGAGCGATACTAACACGTTTTTATAGAGAAAATAGCGGAAAAGGAGAAAATTAGCTCTAAAAACATACGTTTTTTTTTTATTTTATTTTGCAAAAATTTAACATAGATTGCGATTTCTTTTTTAATTTTCTCAACGCTGTTCGATAGAGCGACATCGAAATTGTTAGGAACAGTACTCTTTATAAACAACAGACTTCATTTCCGTAGTAAAATAAATGTCTCAAATCAACGTAAAATTTCAGCACATTCGGGCGTTAATGGGTTAAGCTTTCCGATGTGTAAGCCCCGGCGACGCGATCCTCCTCGCGCTCGTTTCCACCGCGACATTCCGTATGCCCCGCGCATTTCCGTGCCCGTAATAGACAATCACTTCTCCTCGACGCATCCCTGCCCTAACCCAAAATCCCCCTTCGCACTCCCCTGCGCCTCCCGTCGCCCCTGCCGCGCAGGAGAGAACGCGCAATTACAAATTCCCACAGTGAGCAGAGGGTCCTTGCATCCCTCTCCCTTCTCTTCTCTGCCTTTTCTCGCCCCTCTCTTCGGCCACGGCAGCCTCCTTTTTCCTCTTTTACCGATCGGACTTTCTCGGAGAACTCCCTTCCCGCTCTCTCTTTTTCTCACTCTCTCTCTCTTTCTCTCGTCCTCGATCCGCATCCTCGCCCCGTCACTCTCTTTCTCTTTCTCTTTCACTCCTCTCTCTCTCTCTCTCTCTCTCTCTCTCTCTCTCTCTCTCTC